>NC_060190.1:23872959-24235034 GCF_021184085.1 Oncorhynchus gorbuscha | reverse complement strand
TTACTTCAGGGTTATTGAGTCTGATATTTTCAATTACTTAATAAAGTTCCAAACAGGTTTCACAAATGTAAGTACTATGCAGCAATATCTACAAGATGTGTATATGGGGATATTCTCCAATATAAATTCTATGTTTAAATGTAGATGATGTTAGATTTGACAGGATTCAACAAAGGAAATGACTTGGCAGTTGATGATAGTGATGCACTTCCCAATTACCTTGCAACTTTGATCTTGCTATTATCGTACAGTACATATTGTTCTGTCCGTCAGACCAATCTGACACGTCTGTCAGGCAACCATGACAGACAGACAGACAGACAGACAGACTGTGTGACAGACAGACAGACAGACAGACAGACAGACAGACAGACAGACAGAAACAGCAGACGATGTCTCAGACAGACAGACAGACAGACAGACAGACTGTGTGACTCTCCTCCTCTCTTTGTCTGACTGAAACAGCAGACGATGTCTCCTTCAAGGGAGGCACTGCCTGAGCTGCTTGGCGTCTCTGGCCTGTAGAAAGAGTTATGTATCAGTGTATGCTGCTGCTAGGGCGGCGAGGCAGGCTCCCCCCCCCCCCGGGCTGCACTAGCAGGCTGGTGCCAGAAAGTCTCACCTAAGCAGGTTAGCCTGGGAACAGGCAGATACATACATACCACAGGAATTTATTCCACCGAGGGCTTGTTCACTCTCATACATACGATCACTAGCAGGTCCCACACACATGCTACCATTTCTGAACGCATACAATGTATACATACTTTCTCACAACCCAATTGTCTCATTCCAGGCACTTGCAGTGCAGTATATCTTCACACCACAGAGTACACTTATGGATATATTGGACTACATTATAAAACATGATTCTGATTATGGTGACATTTTGGGAAGCATTGGATATGTCGAATGATAGAAAATGTGTATGTTTGATTTCTCAAAGGAAAACAATGTACAGAGAAATGCAGAGAGAAGAAAGAGCACCACATTATATGGCAATCACATACACATTTGATTTTGGAACAGGGCACACGCAGTGAAGGGGCCGTACCACCCAGAATGTAAGCTAATGACTCATTAAACACCCATTACAGCTGGAGCTGTAACACTCACTCTATCTCTCAGTGTTCCCGTACCCGTCCCTCTGATGACTCTCTGTGTGTGTGTGTGTGTGTGTGTGTGTGTGTGTGTGTGTGTGTGTGTGTGTGTGTGTGTGTGTGTGTGTGTGTGTGTGTGTGTGTGTGTGTGTGTGTGTGTGTGTGTGTGTGTGTGTGTGTGTGTGTGTGTGTGTGTGTGCGCCTGCAAACAGTAAGTGTGACATTTAAATGTCTGTGGAGAACAGTTGCCCTCACGACCCTGTCACACATATGCATATATGTGTGTATATGCGCACACCTGTGTTATCCATATATCTGTGTTTGTCAGCGCAGGAACACCTACGTACCATCTACGTGTCATGCCACAGTCATTCGTCCACCATGTAAAATCAGGATGCTGAGCTTTGTTGATGGTACATCCCACAGGGTCATAAAAAGATACATTTAAAGACAAGCCCACATCTTGAAATCTGTTTAGGAAACACGCATACAGTACGAACATGTGTTTATGTACGTAGCACGTCATTATCTTTGAATCTTGATGACATTTTCCAATGTTTCTCATAATTATACACCTCAAAAAGTGAACGTGAAGCCTAGACCACCCATAGAGTGACAACACACACACACACACACACACACACACACACACACACACACACACACACACACACACACACACACACACACACACACACACACACACACACAACACACACACACACACACACACACACACACACACACACACACACACACACACACACACACACACACACACACACACACACACACACTTATTTTTCACAGAACCATCCAATCAGACAGCACTATCCCCCTCCTCTAAGGATTTGTGATACAGTAAAGGGTGAAGTTGCCCCTAGACACTGATCTAAGGTCGGTCTTTCACTTTCTCCACCAATGGTTAAGGTTTAGATATGGAGAGTATAAACTGATCCGAGATCAGAACGGCTAAGGGCAACTAACTTGCAACTAAATGCGAGAACAAGATCATTCAGAATGCTCTATGTAATCATTGTGTTTGGAAAACATGCCGCACATCAAATGAATCATAAAGGATTTGTCAGCTGTGTGTGTGTGTGTGTGTGTGTGTGTGTGTGTGTGTGTGTGTGTGTGTGTGTGTGTGTGTGTGTGTGTGTGTGTGTGTGTGTGTGTGTGTGTGTGTGTGTGTGTGTGTGTGTGTGTGTGTGTGTGTGTGTTCTCTTCAATGAGGGGCTGTTGAGACTCTTTACAGAGTTTAGAGTAGACAGTAGGATGTTTGTTTATATGATCATTTATTTATATGATGTCACTTTTCAGATTAAAACAATGCCACAGAGTAGCAAGAAAGGTAAACTAGGCTAGCACCCTCCTGTGTTAGTGAAGAGAGCTGCCTCTCAACCTCTAAGCATTCTCACATGCAACTTCATGTTGTCCTGTCTGTCATTCACGGTCCACATTTCTCCTTCTTTTTGTTACTACTTTATCATTCATTCAATGCAGGTGTACTTTTGGACAATTCATATTCAAATTAATATGTTTCTTTTTCAAATATTGTCTCGACACTCGATCTAGCGGCAACATTCAAATTTAAGAGGAGACTCATTTCCACCAAAGAAAATCTGAAGGAGCTAGGAAAATGTTCTGAAGCGTGGAAACAAACATCTTATGCTAGCTGCTTGGAAGCGTGGAAACAAACATCTTATGCTAGCTGCTTGGAAGCGTGGAAACAAACATCTTATGCTAGCTGCTTGGAAACAAACATCTTATGCTAGCTGCTTGGAACCGTGGAAACAAACATCTTATGCTAGCTGCTTGGAAGCGTGGAAACAAACATCTTATGCTAGCTGCTTGGAAGCGTGGAAACAAACATTTTATGCTAGCTGCTTGGAAGCGTGGAAACAAACATCTTATGCTCTGGAGCAGGTTTTCATCAAGGATCTCTCTGTACTTTGCTCTGTTCATCTTTTCATCGATCCTGACTAGTCTCATAGTCCCTGCCACTGAAAAACATCACCACAGCATGATGCTGCCACCACCATGCTTCACCATAGGGATGGTGCCAGACGTGACGCTTGGCATTGAGGCCAAAGAGTTCAATCTTGGTTTCATCAGACCAGAGAATCTTGTTTCCCATGGTCTTTAGGTGCCTTTTGGCAAACTCCAAGTGGGCTGTCATGTGCATCTCCATCTCCACAGAGGAACTCTAGAGCTCTGTCAGAGTGACCATTGGGTTCTTGGTCACATCCCTGACCAAGGTCCTTTTCCCCCGATTGCTCAGTTTGGCCGGGCGGCCAGCTCTAGGAAGAGCCTTGGTGGTTCCAATGATGGAGGCCATTGGGTTCTTGGGGATGTTCAATGCTGCAGAAATGTTGGTACCCTTCCCCAGATCTATGCCTCAACACAATTCCTTCGACCTCATGGCTTAATTTTTGCTCTGACTTGTCAACTGTGGGACCTTATATAGGCAGGTGTGTCCCTTTCCAAATCATGTCCAATCAATTGAATTCACCACAGGTGGACTCCAATCAAGTTGTAGAAACATTTCAAGGATGATCAATGGAAACAGGATGCACCTGAGCTCAGTTTCGGGCACAGCGCACAAAGCAAAGTGTCTGAAAACATATGTAAATAAGGTATTTCTGTTTATAATTGTTTTATACATTTGCTCAAATGCTTTGTCATTATGTGGTATTGTGTGTCGATTGCTGAGAATGTTTTTATTTTTAAAATAAATTTTAGAATAAGGCTGTAACATAACAAAATGTGGGAAAAGTCAAGGAAGGGGTCTGAATACTAACCGAAGGCCCTGTATTTTTGGCTCCATTAAAGGCATTCTTGGCGCCTGTTCTCTACTCTTTCTCAGTCTCCTCCAGTCCTTGCTTTACCTGAGGAGAACTTGGCACGGCAGCCCAGCCCGCAATGGAAAATTGGAAGATCTGGTGCCCATGGGTGAGAAACAATTATGGGTTTGTGTTCATAACAATGGTGTACAAAGGGAATGAAAATACCAGAGCAGCGTGTTTAACCGTAAAAACGCCGGGAGCGAAATGAATGTAATTAAGACCACAAATATATCAAACTTTCGTAACAGACTTTTACGTAGCAGACATTTACTCACCAGCGTGTATGTACTCTACCTTCTTAAATCCTTGAAATCAAGACCTCGCTTAACTGACTCTGAAATAATTTAAGCAGAACAAATGTTTGCTATCTTTTTAATTGACCAATGTTGAGGTATTTTTAACTGAAGGAACATTCTCTGTCCTGTAATGAATTGGACATTTGGTATTACAACTCATTACAGAATTGAGTAAAGGACTTCAGAATTCTTCCATTGTACAGCACAGGTATTTTGTCTCTGGAGTATAACAAGGTCAATAAATGTCAATGTCATCCATGTAGCACATCCCCCCCTCCCCCTTGTCTCCTCGCTCTCTATCTCACCCTGACTCCCCTAAACATCAACCCCTCCCCTATCTCCCTTTTCATGCAGTACTCATGTTTATGTAGTAGTTACGTTTTTCTTTGTCCCGATGTTCATGTCTTATTTTCTAGCGCAGGTCTATTCAACTACCATGTGTGTGTAAGAAGTTCTATATTGTCACCAACTAAGCTGTAACGCTCGTCTGAAGAAGGAGTGGACCAAAGCGCAGCGTGGTAAGTGTTCATGATTTATTTTCAAAACACTTGAACAAAATAACAAAGAGCAAAACGACAACGAACAGTTCTGTCAGGTGCAGAAACACAAAAAAAGAAAATAACTGCCAACAAAACAAAAAATATCTGCCTAAGTATGATTCTCAATCAGAGACAACGATAGACAGCTGCCTCTGAACCACACCCGGCCAAACACAAAGAAATAGAAAACATAGAAATAAAGAAACTAGACTGCCCACCCTAGTCACACCCTGGCCTAACCCTGGCCTAACCTCCTTTACGGAGGCGGCTCTGGTGCCCTCCGCCTCTGGCTCCCCCCACTTTGGTGGCGCCTCTGGTACGGGGACCTCGTCGCCGACCCGGACTGGGCACCCTCGTTGCTGGAGGCTCCGGACTGGTACCGTCTCTGGAGGCTCCGGACTGGAGGCCGTCACTGGAGGCTCCGGATTGGAGACGTCATTGGAGGCTTCCGGCGCAGGATATCCTAGGTCGTAGAGAAGTACTGGAGATCTGGAGAGCAGGGCTGGCACAATCCTTCCTGGCTGGATGCTCACCCTAGCCCGGCCGATGCGGGGAGCTGGGATGTAGCGCAGTGTAATCCTTGGCCCTTTTACCAGCTGCCTCCGCCTTCCTTGCTGCTTCGACCTGCTCCCATGGCAGGCGATCTTTTCCGGCCAGGATCTCCTCCCACGTGTAGGATCCTTTGCCGTCCAGGATGTCCTCCCATGTCCAGTCCTCCTTACCACGCTGCTTCGTCATTTGGAGGTGGGAAGTTCTGTCACACTCGTCTGAAGAAGGAGTGGACCAAAGCGCAGCGTGGTAAGTGTTCATGATTTATTTTCAAACACTTGAACAAAATAACAAAGAGTAAAACGAACAGTTCTGTCAGGTGCAGAAACACAAAACAGAAAATAACTACCCACAAAACACAGGTGGGAAAAAAGCTGGCTAAGTATGATTCTCAATCAGAGACAACGATAGACAGCTGCCTCGGGACCACACCCGGTCAAACACAAAGAAATAGAAAACATAGAAATAAAGAAACTAGACTGCCCAGCCTAGTCACACCCTGGCCTAACCAACATGGAGAATAAAAACCTCTCTATGGCCAGGGCATGACATAAGCAATGTATACATTAGTCAAACTCCAAAAGCATCACTGTATGTGAAGTTCCATGAATTTACTGTGCTTCCTAAAGTACTGAGACACAGTAGGAATGATATAATTAAGCAATATGGCCCGAGGGGGTGTGGTATATGGCCAATATACCATGGCTAAGGACTGTTCTTAGGTACGACGCAACGAGGATTGTCTGGATACGGCCCTTAGATGTGGTACATTAGCCAAATACCACAAACATTTGAGGTGCCTTATTGCTATTATAAACTGGTTACCAATGTAATTAGAATAGTAAAAATAAATGGTTTGTCATGCCTGTAATATATAGTCTGATATACCACGGCTTTCAGCAATCAGCATTCAGGGCTCGTACCACCCAGTTTATAATATAGTAAAACCTCCCATAAATGATGAATCTGTGTGTCGCTCATATGTGCTTTATATTTGTCCTTGTGTAATGGGGCTCAGTGTGCAGCTAACAGCTTACAGTAGCGTCCTCCACTGTCCAACTGTCCCATACTGGGCTCTAACCAGTGATCCTTTGCTCCGCAACGCCCTCCTTGACAACGTGCAAATCGATTGAGCCATACAAAATGTACCTCATGGATGACTCCATCGTCAACATTTCAAGTTAGCTGTGGAGTGAGCTTACGGTACATTCTTAACGCCAATACACTTGGCTTCTGTAAAAAACACTATTTCTTTGAACACATCATTTTAACTCATCATAAAAGTAAATACTGTGAGATGATGAAGTCAAATTTTGTTCTACTTTTGGGTCCTGAAATTGGATTTTCCTCTGTGTTAAAAGACCGTAATTCCCTTTCATTTTCCTACTCTTTTTCAGTAACATACCTCGTTACATCGCGTCATGCCAAAGAAGTAGAAAGAGCACGGAAATGACTTGAAAAACGACAACAACCAAAAAAACGACAAAAATAAGCTACAAATGTTGAGAAGTTGAGAACAGAGTACTGTCAGAGTACTGTCAGAGGTATGTGACAAATGGCATTATTGAAAGAGTAAAAGATACCTCGTTCTGCCCTTTGGCATTTCAAGGCTAACCATTACAGAAGCTGCTTGTGGCAACTCCCCTTGAAGTCAGACTGAAGTCAGCCATCCCGTGTTCTAGGACTGGACTGGGTGGGTCATTGAGTGACAGGTCCAATAAATGTAATTATAGTGGCTGCTGGGGCTAGGTAATGTTGTCTACCGACCCCACCTACTATGGAGCCAGTGCGACTGTGTGAGACCAGGCAACTGAAGGCATCAAGGCCCCATTGACCTACAGCAAATAAACACACTCGGGCAAGACACGGATACTGGGATACACACTCTCCCGCACAGGCTCGCAAACGACACTAGCACACATGCACTCACATACACGTACACAAGCACACACGCACACACGAGCACACAGTCACGCTTGCTCTCTGTCTCACACAAACACATTTGCACACATGCACACCAGGGCCGACGCTATTTATTTCAAAAGTTAAAAAATGTCTGAATTTTAAATTCAAATCACTTCCTGAATTGACTGCCTTCAATTCGGATTGAGCCCAACCCTGATGCACGAATGCATGCATGCACACACACACACACACACACACACACACACACACACACACACACACACACACACACACACACACACACACACACACACACACACACACACACACACACACACACACACACACACACACACACACACACACACACACACACACACACACACACACACACACACAGGAGTATGTCTCTAACATTTTAGAAAGGCCAGCATTGCGCTCGGATCAGCTTTCTCGACCCAAATTCTGACCTTACTGGGCCATGCATCCGGTAACTGTTCTCTCACGAAGGTATTGCGTAGGCTCACTGCAACATGTGAATGCTTAGAAGGTTTGTGCGTGTATGTGTACGTGTGCACCGGCGTGTGTGTGTGTGAGCTGCGTATGAGCTTGCGTGTGTGTGAAACAGAGACAATAGTGGGGGATGCAGGTTAGATGTGTTTATGTATCTGAATATGTCTCTTGTTTGGTACGTTTACATGAACAATGCTTGTTATTGTAAACGAAATGCATGCATATCGTTCTGTTCCCGTTGCACGAGTTGGGTTGCATGAACTGCTTTGGGATATTCTACATCCTATAAATTTTGTTGAGAATCATCACAGATTATCCATGCTATGTATTTTGTTTATAGTATTGAAATTGTAGAGATATTTTTAGTGATGTGTTTAGTAGACTGTAAATCAGACCTGGGTTCAAATACTTTGTGAGATCTTTCAGATACTTTCAACATTTACTTTAGCCTGCCTGAAGTACCAGTTGGGCAGAGTTAACAGTTTTGTGACTACACTATTGGTTGTATTGTGTCAGGCAAACTCAATCAAGCCCAACTCAAGTATTTTAAATGATTTCAAATAGTATTTGAATCCAGGTCTGCTGTAAATCTCAATTGACTTTCAGTACCATAACCTCAGGCTATGCCATTTTTTACGATGTTAGTGGAATACTAAGAACAGGGGTAATTGAACCTGTTTACATCCAAACTGACAATTATGTTTAATTACAATTTGACTTAACGACATCGTCTCAGGCCAATTATGCGTATTGTGATTATTTTTGCTCGTCACAATAACCGGGCACTCAAGCTGATTCCTTACCATTACATGGAGTTTGGTGCAATCACACACTCACTGCGTGGGTTTTTATATAGTAGTGGTCGGACCACCTGCCTTGGCTACCCGTATAGAGACACAGGATTTTTTTTACGAGTCTGCAAGACTTTTGATGAAGTAAATATCAGCGATATGAGAGAGATTTTTGGAATTGCTGTACAAAGATACTGTACTGTACTAAAGGAGATCATTCTTCTTTTCACAACTTGAATTTCTTCTCTCACAAAGAGAAAACACAACACAGATTTCAAGAAACGTACTCTGAGCATAGGAGTAATATACTGTATCTAGTCAGTAGACCGTAGCTCAGTCTACCAACAGTCAACTCACAGACATTGTCTCGATTTAACTTCACAGTGGCGGTAGAGATTTTAACTCTCTGTTTACCTCGCGCCAACAGTTTGAGCATCTCTATAACTTTTTTAATTCTCCCTCATCCTGGCAACCCAGTTGATGTATTTCTCTTTTTTTATCCATCTCAACAGTTAGATTAACATCTCTTGAACATTTATATATTGTGCAAAACTTCACCCTACCTGGCAACCCAGCAGGCATATTTATTTTGTACTCCCCTCTACTGTTGATTATTATCTGTATATATTTTTTGCAACCCTGGCAACCCAGCCAGCAGGCACACTGTGTTTGAGGGTGAGTTACCGTGGGCTACCGGAATGGGAGGGAGTTCAGGCCCATTCCTCAGTGGAGACAGTCTTGTTTAGAGGCCTGTCCTGTCTGTCTGTGTCTGCTCCTCAAAGGTCACTTTAATATCAGCCTAAGGCCTTGGATCTGCCCTCATGCAGTTCCAGCAATTACTGTCTGGAATATCCCCTCCCTCCCTCACTTTTTGTTGTGTAGCCTGCCTTTCCTGCTGGATAGCATGCACCTCTCCCTGCATCTCTCCTTTTCTCTCTCACTCTTTCTCTCTGTCTCTCTCTCCTTTTCTCTACTCTTTCGCTCTCTCTCCCTTTTTGTCTCTCTCTCTCCCTATCTGTCTCTCTCGCTCTCTGTCCCGCTATCTGTCTCTCTCTCTACCGATTATGTGGAATTTGAGTTTCTTTTTTTGTATTTTATTGTCTAAACTGTTTCTGAGTGTATGTGATGTGTTTGTGTTTGTGTGTGTGTTCGTGAGTGAGTGTGTGTCTCTGCGCCACAATGCCGTCCTCCATGTGAGTGTGCGTGTGGATGTTGTGCTTTGAGGGGATCAGGAGTCCTGAACGGCCCTTTAACTTCAGTCAGAGAGCTGCATCCTGATATCCTGGTGTGACTGGTTTGAGGGGATAATCTGCTCCCCCAGAAATACAGCTTTTTAGAGGTTCCACATGTGCCTTGGCACCAGACAGCAAGACGTCCGGGAGGTTCATTAATTGCAGCAACATTTCTGTAGAGTTGTCACACAGTTTTATTAGCATTAGAGCAGCTTCGGGCCCTGTCATTACCTCTTTCACTCAACCCTTCCTGTTCCTGTCCGCTCATTATACAGATGTCGGATCTTAATTTGGGGCTCCCGATTGGTGCAGCGGTTTAAGGCACTGCATCTCAGTGCTTGAGGCGTCACTACAGACACCCTGGTTCAAATCCAGGCTGTATCACAACCGGCTGTGATTGGGAGTTCCATAGGGCGCCGCATAATCTGCCCAGCGTCATCTGGGTTTGGCCGGTGTCGGCCGTCATTGCAAATAAGAAATTGTTCTTAACTGACTTGCCTAGTTAAATAAAGGTTAAAAGAAAAAAAATATATGTATATATAATTTGGGCCAGTTTGCTACAGCAGGAAAATAATCCTGCAGCAACAGGAAAAGTGAAATATTATGTGGATTACAATTTATGGACATTTTTGTAGGGGTTGATACATTTTTCATAAGGGAAAATCAAGTCTGAAATTTCAAAGTGTACATTTTAAACCTCAGAAGCTTTTTTTCAGACGCCAACCAATCAAGACTCCTACCAAACAAGCCATCACTGGACCTATTAGGTGGGATCTATAAGTTAGAACATTCTGATTGGTTTCAAAAATGTGAACGTCCTGATAGCATTACCAAACCCTTCATTGATGTCAACTTTAAATATTTGTATTAGCAACCCATTTCTTCCATTTTGAGGATGGCATTACTCCAGAGCGATCGCCACTAAGCAAGAGCAAGAGGTTTTGGAAGTCTTAGATAACAGCTTGACATTTCCGACAGATACTGTATGTTGAATATCTCTCCTTAATTACTTCAGAGATAGTACATGAGATGAAAGGGGAAAGTCAGCGTTTGTTTCTCCTATCAGGTAGCGCCTTGTTTGAATGTCAATCACGGCACATGTTATCAATCAAAGTTCAGTGCTAGTGAGACAAAACAATCTCTGCCTCAAGGTTTAGGTAAGAGATACTCATTGGTGGCCAATTGTCTGTGTACTAGATAACTCGCATAGTTTGAACAGTATCTGCTGATTTGTCGATTTGTTTATTTGGATCCCCATTAGCTTCTGCAGAGGTAGCAACTATTCTTCCTGGGGTCCACAACAAAAAAAAACACGAGACATGACAAGTAACAATACACCGATACACAGATAGACAAGTATGGTCACACAAATGTAAAATACAACGATATACTAACAATACAGCAACAAAAAATGTAAACGTAATAATACAAACAACGCAACTAAAGAAAAAGATGTGTTTGTGTGTGTCGCCTGTCCACGCCGTTCCATTAGATGTTGTTTAATCTTTTTAAGGTATTTTTGCTGTTTGCTTGAGTAATTGGAGATGGAAGGGAGTTCCATGCGATCATGGCTCTGTATAATACTGTGCATGGCCATGAATTTGTTTTGGACTTGGGGACAGTGAAGAGACCCCTGGTGGCATGTGTTACGGGGTATGTATGGGTGTCTGAGCTGAATGTTATTTGATTATGCAGACAATCCTGAATTGTCATCATAGTGATATGTCTCATAAAAATGACAAGAGAAGCAGTTAATCTCTCGTCAACCCTTAACCAGGAAAGACTGGCATGTATTTTATTCATGTTAGTTCTGTTTGTGCAGTTAAGGGTAACAGGTGCTGCTCTGTTTTGAGCCAGCCGCAGCTTTGCTAGGTCTTTCTTTGCTGCACTTGACCATATTACCGGACAGTAATCACAATGGGACAAGACCAGAGTCTGAAAAACTAGTACAGTGGATTGTTGTGTCAAAAACACACGAACATCTTTTTATAACAGATATACCACTCGCCATCTTCACAACGACTTTGTCAATATGACCGTGATAAATCACCATCCAATGTTATACAGTGGCTTGCGAAAGTATTCACCCCCCTAGACATTTTTCTATTTTGTTCCCTTACAACCTGGAATTAAAATACTGTATATTTTTTGGGGTGGTTTGTATCATTTGATTTACACAACATGCCTACCACTTTGAAGATGCAAAATATTTTTATTGTGAAACAAACAAGAAATAAGACAAAAAAAACAGAAAGCTTGAGCGTGCATAAGTCAATACTTGGTAGAGCCACCTTTCAAGTCTATTGAAGTATGTCTCTATAAGCTTTGCACATCTAGCCACTGGGATTTATGCCCATTATTCAAGGCAAAACTGATCCAGCTCCTTCAAGTTGGATGTGTTCCGCTGGTATACAGCAGTCATTAAGTCATACCACAGATTCTCAATTGTATTGAGGTCTGGGCTTTAACAAGGCCATTCCAAGACATATAAATGTTTCCCCTTAAACCACCCAAGTGTTGCTTTAGCAGAATGCTTAGGGTCATTATCCTGCTGGAATGTGAACCTCCGTCCCAGTCTCAAATCTCTTGAAGACTGATCAGGTTTCCCTCAAGAACTTCCCTGTATTTAGCGCCATCCATCATTATTTCAATTGTGACCAGTTTCCCAGTCCCTGAGATGAAAAACATCCCCACAGCATGATTCTGCCACCACCATGCTTCACTGTGGGGATGGTGTTCTCGGGGGGATGAGAGGTGATGGGTTTGCACCAGACATAGCGTTTTCCTTGATGGCCAAAAAGCTCCATTTTAGTCTCATCTGACCAGAGTACCTTCTTCCATAAGTTTGGGGAGTCTCCCACATGCCTATTGGTGAACAATGGCTTTATTTCTGGCCACTCTTCCATAAAGCTCAGCTCTGTGGAGTGTACGGCTTAAAGTGGTCTTATGGACAGATACTCCAATCTCCCCTGTGGAGCTTTGCAACTCCTTCAGGTTTATCTTTGGTCTCTTTGTTGCCTCCCTGATTAATGCCCCTTGCTTAGTGGTGTTGCAGACTCTGGGGCCTTTCAGAACAGGTGTATATATACTGAGATCATGTGACAGATTGCACACAGGTGGACTTTATTTAACTATTTATGTGACTTCTGAAGGTATATGATTGCACCAGATCTTATTTTGGGGCTTCATAGCACAGAGGGTGAATATATATGCACACACCACTTATCAGTTTTTTTTTTTGATTGTTTTGAAAAAAGTTATGTTTTTAATTTCCCGTCACCAATTTGGACTATTTGTCTATGTCCATTACATGAAATCCAAATAAAAATATATTTAAATTACAGCTTGTAATGTAACAAAATAGGAAAAATGCCAAGGGGATGAATAATTTTAGAATTTGACAGCAGTCATCAGCAGTCTTAGAATTTGACAGCAGTCATGACTGGTGACTGCCGGTGTGGCAGTAATAGGGTCACAGTAACTATGGAAATCCAGATTTAAAAAAATATTCCCACATTAGGTCGAGATCACAAACGTATCTCATGATCACGAAATAACAAAAGTTGTTTTGTCAAATCATGAGTTAAACTCTATAAATAAGAGTGGACGTATTGATGGTAGATTGAAAGTATGTGTCACGCCTTGGTCATTGTATCTTGTGTTTTTGTTATATGTTTGGGTAGGCCAGGGTGTGACATGGGTTTATATGTTGTATTTCGTATTAGGGTTTGTATTAATTGGGAGTGTGTATTATTAGGGGTGTGTCTAGTTAGGCTTGGCTGCCTGAGGCGATTCCTAATTGGAGTCAGCTGATTCTAGTTGTCTCGGATTGGGAACCGTATTTAGGTAGCCTGAGTGCGCGTTGTATTTCGTGGGTGATTGTACCTGTCTTAGTGTTAGTCACCAGATAGGCTGTATTAGTTTCATTCGTTTGTTGTTTTCTTCTTCCGTTATTTCATGTACCGTATTAGCTTCATTAAAAGTCATGAGTAACCTACACGCTGCTTTTCGGTCTGACTTTCTACAAACAACAGACGAAGATCGTTACAGAATCACCCACCACGATTCACAGACCGAGCAGCGTGTGAACTGGCAGGATCTGAAGGAGGACGATATGGATTATACTACGTGGGAAGAAATCGACAGGTGGGCGGCCGACCCAGGGCGTGTGCAGGAGCCCGCCTGGGATTCCCTACAGCAATGCGAAGAGGGCTACAGGCGAATCGAATCAACGAAAAAGACACGCCGGAAAAACGGAGAGGCGCTGGTTTAAACAGGCAGCGACAGCTGGAGCAGCAAAGGGAGGATGAATTATTTGGAGAATGGACATGGGAAGACGTATTGGATGGTAAAGGTTGTTACACTTGGGAGGAGATATTGGCCGGAAGAGATCGCCTCCCATGGGAACAGGTGGAGGCACTAAGGAGAGCAGAGGCAGCGGGAGATAGGAGCCGACGATACGAGGGAACACGGTTGGCAAGGAAACCGGAAAAACAGCCCAAAAAAATTATTGGGGGGGAGCTAGAAGGGAGAATAGTTATGCCAGGTAGGAGACCTGCGCATACTCCCTGTGCTCACCGTTGGGCTAGAGAGACCGGGCAGGCACCGTGTTATGCTATGGAGCGCACGGTGTTTTCAGTGCGGGAGCATAGCCCGGGTGAGGCACATACCAGCTCTTCCTATTGGCCGGGCTAGAGTGGGCATCGAGCCAGGGAAGCTTGGGCAGGCTCGGTGCTCTAGAGCTCCAGTGCGACTGCACGGTCCGGTCTATCCAGAGCCACCTCTACACACCAGTCCTCCGGTAGCAGCTCCCCGCACCAGGCTTCCTGTGCGTGTCCTCGCGCCAGTACCACCAGTTCCAGCACCACGCACCAGGCCTCCAGTGCGCCTCGCCTGTTTAGCGCAGCCAGAGCTTTTCTCCTCTCCTGCGCTGCCGGAGTCTCCTGTCTGTCCAGCACCACCAGTGCTCCCAGTCGGCCCAGCGCGTCCAGTGCGCATCGCCTGTTCAGCACAGCCAGTGCTTTTCTCCCCTCCTGTGCTATCGGAGTCTCCAGCCTGTTTAGCGCAGCCAGAGCCTTTCTCCTCTCCGGCGCTGCTGGAGTCTCCTGTCTGTCCAGCGCCACCAGTGCTACCAGTCGGCCCAGCGCGTCCAGTGCGCCTCGCCTGTTCAGCGCAGCCAGAGCTTTTCTCCTCTCCTGCACTGTTGGAGTCTCCCGCCTGTTCAGCTCAGCCAGAGCCTTTCTCCTCTCCTGTGCTGCCGGAGTCTCCTGTCGGCCCAGCGTCACCAGTCTGCCAGGATCCACCAGAAGTGCCAGTCTGCCAGGATCCGCCAGAAGTGCCAGTCTGCCAAGATCTTCTAGATCGGCCAGACAACCTTAATCATCCAGGTCCACCAGCCAGCCAGGATTTACCGGAGCCTCGGTCCCGAGCTGCCCCTCAGTTATGTGGGGATCAGGGTGAGGACTATTAGGCCATGGTCGGCGGAGAAGGTGGATTATCCTAGGACGCGTAGGGGAGGAACTAGGACATTTATGGAGTGGGGTCCACGTCCCGAGCCAGAACCGCCACCATGGACAGACGCCCACCCGGACCCTCCCTATGCTCTTGACGTGCGTCCCGGAGTCCGCACCTTAGGGGGGGGTTCTGTCACGCCTTGGTCATTGTATCTTGTGTTTTTGTTATATGTTTGGGTAGGCCAGGGTGTGACATGGGTTTATATGTTGTATTTCGTATTAGGGTTTGTATTAATTTGGAGTGTGTATTATTAGGGGTGTGTCTAGTTAGGCTTGGCTGCCTGAGGCGATTCCTAATTGGAGTCAGCTGATTCTAGTTGTCTCGGATTGGGAACCGTATTTAGGTAGCCTGAGTGCGCGTTGTATTTCGTGGGTGATTGTACCTGTCTTAGTGTTAGTCACCAGATAGGCTGTATTAGTTTCATTCGTTTGTTGTTTTCTTCTTCCATTATTTCATGTACCGTATTAGCTTCATTAAAAGTCATGAGTAACCTACACGCTGCATTTCGGTCTGACTTTCTACAAACAACAGACGAAGATCATTACAGTATGTGGATCAGCACAAACATTTTTATTGATTGCTACACTAAGGGGTGCTAAATTTCATGCAAACATCATAGAATGTAAGCAAGTTAAATGTCCCTTATGTTGATCTGAGAGCTGGTGGGGCATCTACAGTTGAAGACCTTAGCCAAATACATTTAATACAATTCCTGACATTTAATCCTAGTACAAATTCCCTGTCTTAGGTCAGTTAGGATCACCACTTTATTTTAAGAATGTGAAATGTCAGAATAATAGTAGAGAGAATTATTTATTTCAGCTTTTATTTCTTTCATCACATTCCCAGTTGGTCAGAAGTTTACACACACTCAATTAGCATTTGGTAGCACTGCCTTTAAATGATTTAACTTGTGTCAAACGTTTTGGCTAGCCTTCCACAAGCTTCCAAAAATTAGTTGGGTGATTTTGACCCATTCCTCCTGACAGAGCTGGTGTAACTGAATCAAGTTTGTAGGCCTCCTTGCTCGCACATGCTTTTTCAGTTCTGCCCACAAATTTTCTATAGGATTGAGGTAAAGGCTTTGTGATGGCCACTCCAATACCTTGACTTTGTTGTCCTTAAGCCATTTTGCCACAACTTTGGAGGTATGCATGGGGTCATTGTCCATTTGGAAGATCCATTTGCGACCAAACTTTATCTTCCTGACTGATGTCTTGAGATTTTGCTTCAATATATCGATATAACTTTCCTACCTCATGATGCCATCTATTTTGTGAAGTGCACCAGTCCGTCCTGCAGCAAAGCACCCCCACAACATGATGCTGCCACCACCGTGCTTCATGGTTGTGATGGTGTTCTTCCGCTTGCAAGCCTCCCCCTTTTCCCTCCAAGTATAATGATGGTCATTATGGCCAAACAGTTTTATTTTTGTTTCATCAGACCAGAGGACATTTCTCCAAAAAGTACGATCTGCGTGGTCCCATGGTGTTTATACTTGGGTACTATTGTTTGTACAGATGAACGTGGTACCTTCAGGCGTTTGGAAATTGCTGCCAAGGATGAAACAGACTTGTTGAGGTCTACAATTGTCTTTCTGAGGTCTTGGCTGATTTCTTCTGATTTTCCATGATTTGAAGCAAAAAGGCACTGAGTTTGAAGGTAGGCTTTGAAATACATCCACAGTTACACCTCCAATTGACTCAAATTATGTCAATTAGCCTATCAGAAACTTCTAAAGCCAGGACATCCTTTTCTGTTTAAAGGCACAGTCAACTTAGCGTCTGTAAACTTCTGACCCACTGGAACTGTGATACAGTTAATTATAAGTGAAATAATCTGTCTGTAAATAATTGTTAGATGTCCTAACCGAGTTTCCAAAACTATAGTTTGTTTACAAGAAATTTGTGGAGTAGTTGAAAAACGAGTTTTAATGAGTCCAATCTAAGTGTTTGTAAACTTCCAACTTCAACTGTAAGCCTTCGTGGGGCATTTAAGCCCTGAACAATGCCTGACAGGCAACCTTTTCTCCCAGGCTGTGTGCCACCCCAAGACCACAGCCAATCGCATGTAAGCAACCACGTAGTAAACTTGGCCCATTTTATGAGCATGCTAGCTAGTTAGTTAGCTAGGTTGTCTTGTTAGCTAGCTAGCTTGTTATCTATGCCAGTTGTTAGCTTGCATAGCTGATGTGGATACATTGAGTGTACAAAACATGCCATGACAATTCATCAGGTCATGTCCATGCCACAGGGATGCTGGCCCATGTTGACTCCAATACTTCCCACAGTTGGCTGTATGTCCTTTGCGTGGTGGACTATTCCTGATACATGGGAAACTGTTGAGCGTGAAAAACCCAGAAGTGATGCAGTTCTTGTCACACTCAAACCAATGCAAACCAATGCACATACCCCGTTCAAAGGCACTTAAATCTTTGGTCTTGCCCATTCACCCTCTGAATAGCACACATTCACAATCCATTTCTCAATTCTCTCAAGGCTTAAAAATCCCTATTTAACCCGTCTCCACCCCTTCATCTACACTGATTGAAGTGGATTTAACAAGTGACAGCAATAAGGGATCATAGCTTTCACCTGGATTCACCTGGTCAGTCTATATCATGGAAAGAGCAGGTGTTCCTAATGTTTTGTACACTCAGAGTAATTGTAAGGGACACTTCATGTTTTGTGGATAATATAAACATGTACAGTGGGTGAGCTCCATTCCTGACAGGCTGATCAGATTCAATTTCAGCCTCAGAGGTTGATCAGATTTAATAGCAGACTAAGAGGATGATAAGTCGGGATTCTGCTTCGTAGGCTGTTTCATAGGTAAAGCTCCTTGCAGGCAGGTTAGCAGTCAGTGCATTATGTATATGATCCAGAATGAGTGAGCTCTATTCCTGGTAGGCTGATCAGATTCAATAGGATGCTGCCCTGTAGGCTGTTTCATGGGTAAGGCTACATAGGTAAGGCTACTACACTACTACATTAATAAAATATTGCCCTTTTGCTTGATGACTAAAACCATAGCGAGACAGTGCAAAACAGCTGTCAGCTCATAACTAGCTACCTAGCTAACAAGACTACCTAGCTAACTAGCTAGCTCACAAGAATAGCCAAATTAGCTGCGTTGCCACAGGGCTCCTTGATGAAGTGATTATCATGCACCTGAACGGTGGTACTTTTGATTATTTCGTGATCCCGACAAAACAACTTTTGTTATGTAGTGATCTTGACATAAGAAGGGAAATTTATTTTTTATTCATATGTCCTCTCTAGGCTTCTGTACCATAACAGCCCTAAATACAACAACGTTTTACATGAGATCCTCTCTAGGCTTTACAGGAATATGGCTCTGAGCATATACCGCAACACCTCCTCCATAGGCATTCCTGTCCTTTCTGTAGATGTTATATCCTTGTATTGCTACTGCTGTATCATCAAAGGAATTGTCTAAGTGAGTTTCAGAGATGGCCAATAAATGAATGTTATCTGATGTTAAAAGTTATTGATTTCATGATCCTTATTTCTAAGGCTATCTGTGTTAACATGGGTTATTCTAGCCATTTCCTGGGTAGCTTGTTGGAGATAGACGTAATATTAAGCTACCCAGCAAATGTCAAGAATAGCCCATATTAACATTATGGAGAAAAACATTGTTTAGATAATAGTCAGTCAATCGTGTGTGTGTGTGATGTTGGGCCGAAGCTACTGACCCAGGAGATTGGCTCTCACACTCCTCCCAGGCTTTTGGGAGGGAGGGTGGACAATGCGCTTGTCGTAGCGGAAGTAAGCAATGTCCCCACGCTCTCTGGCAGATTTCAAAGCTGGGATAAGTTCTTTCCACGAGATTGACCCAAATCCTGAACACAAAGTCAGCAAAAAGCTCCAAGTTGAGAGCCCCTCAATTTAGCCCGTGAAGGGTAATAGTCCAAACATTAATGAATTTGAAATCGCAACACTTACATTTTGGTGGATAACTCGGTTCTGAGATTCAAACAACCGGACCGGCCAGGGTCCTAATATGTACCATCTGACTTGACTTGGAGGCCCTCCTAACCGCTTACAATTTACTGGACAATCAAGGATCAAATGTGAACAGTTAAAGTGATTGTATAACTTATTGTAGTTACTTGGAGTAGATTTGTTTGTGATAATAAAGGGCCACTGGAAATGTTTGTTTCTAATAACCTCACAAACCTCCATGTAGGTATGACATTTTCTGTATTTTTCTCACGTTGCCTTTCAAATCACTTTACAGCGAGCTAAGGGAACGAATTGGATTTTAATGATATTAAAGTAGATTTCTACAGGAAACCAAAGTGTTTTATGTTCCATATTTTATGTTTTTTTTAAATAAAGATACAAATATAACAACAGTATAACTACAATGGTTCAGTGTTACTATTTTTGAGATATTTCAAACACACACCAAACAATTTGGATAAAAGCGTCTGCTAAATGGCATATATTATTATTATTATTATTATATTCAAATTTCCCAAACTCACCCATAAATAATCTGAAATTACGTTAATTGTCTTGAAAACATATTTATTATTTGGAACGATAAAGGCAACCCTAAAGAATACTACTAACGTTAAAAGTCCGTTGTAGACTAAACTTGCCAAATTGCATGCACAATTGCTCATACATCACCAAGCAATTACTAAGGTCCTTCTAATAGGCATTTTCACAGTGTCCTATTGCGCCAAACACAACATTAAGTCTACCTACCACCCAGTTAGCATGTCAGCTAGTTAGCTCTGTTTGCCTAAGCCCTCTGTTCTCGGGAGAGAGTTGAGAAGTGAGGAGTGAATGCATACCGCAGCTGTCTTGGTACTGCGGTGGGAGGGCCAAGAGATCAAACTCACATCAGTCAGTGGATGTGGTGGTGTGTCAGCCGACAGAGCGACAAACAGTCAAAACAGAACTCCATCTCAGCCAGGGCAATTACCAGTGTTTGCTTAATCTTTGGGAACATGTTGTCGAGTACCGGGTCAATTACGCCCGTTTGACTCTTCTAGAGACTAAGGGGGATTATTTCTCATTAGGACTTCACAGTTTTGTGTTGGGTGACTAGGGGGCTGGCACTCCCCCCACCCCCCCACACACACACACACACACACACACACACACACACACACACACACACACACACACACACACACACACACACACACACACACACACACACACACACACACACACACACACACACACACACACACACACAGGATTGCTGGGGGTGGAGAATTTAGCATTTTTCAAACACCTGAAACAGCTTTTTCCTGTCATTTAGAGCCATAATCATTACGCTTGATTCTATGTAAATATCTGCATATCTAAGCATACCTCTTAGCTGTCTGTGTCCTGACTGGTGGTTCTTTTTTTTTTAAGAAACTAAATATGCTTCTCCGCATCTCTGCTAAAATCTGGGTAAAAGATTGAATGGAATGTGAGTGTTATTCAGTACATTTAGTAATTGCTTGCTTTTCTAAAGTCTACCAACCTTGCCAGAAGGCATACCAGTTAATATAGTTAGACAAGCTAGGTACTCTAACATGATTGATAGCCTGAAATGGCTTCTTGGTAGATAGTTATGAGGTTGGGAGATTGGGAATTTATCTGGGCTAGATAAAACCAACTTCATAAAATTGCTATGTGGCAAGTAGTATTACATTTTTTTTACATTTGGCAGCACAAACCTGAGGTGGCACTTGCCCCTGTGTCCCCTATGGGCATTATGTCTCTGCAGACAGACAGACAGACAGACAGACAGACAGACAGACAGACAGACAGACAGACAGACAGACAGACAGACAGACAGACAGACAGACAGACAGACAGACAGACAGACAGACAGACAGACAGACAGACAGACAGACAGACAGACAGACAGACAGACAGACAGACAGACAGACAGACAGACAGACACTCTCACACATACAGTGCACATACTGATGGAGCTGATGAACATGAGAGCTCTTTCCCTGTTCTTTTGTATACTAGCATGCAACAATGTGTCTCATTGGAATACTGCATCTGTAATCAGGCACAATATGTAACTACACAGTAATAACTGTAGCAAAAAAACATACATGCAACATATAGTTACATAGTAACTGTTTTTGCATTTAAATGGTAATAGTTTTTAGCTCTAGGTAAAAGGCATGGTCTTTGAGTCCCCATACATTGTGCTTTTAGCTATAGTGTACATGACCTCTCCATTTTTGTTTGTGTGACTGTGAATGAATCCAACATTCAGCTAAACATTCACATATCCTGAAATTGTGTTATCTGTGTAGTGCCTCTTTCTCCTCTGCAATTACATCAATATGAAACTCCAACCACCTGCGGGCCCATTTTACTATACAATTAAGGTGGCGTGACACCCGAGTTTTGTTAGATCTTGATTCCCGTGCCACATTTAAATGACAGTGTAAGAATCCCTCGGAGGCAGTGTGAATGGGTTTATTGGGATAGTTTAGCATTAGTAATTACCTATAGTAATTACCACTAATTCCACCCACTCCTAAGAATCTCCCAGGTTACGTATACAGTTGAAGTCGGAAGTTGTCACGCCCTGACCTTAGAGAGACGTTTTATTTCTCTATTTGATTAGGGTGGGCATTCTGTTTCTTATTTCTTTGTTTTTGGCCGAAGGAGGTTCCCAATCAGAGGCAGCTGTCTATCGATGTCTCTGATTGGGAATCATACTTCGGTAGCCTTTTTCCCACCTGTGTTTTATGGGTTGTTATTTTCTGTTTTGTCTCTGTTACCTGACAGAACTGTTCGCTTCTGTTTTGTTACTTTGTTTGAATGTTTTTTTGCTAATAATAAAAATCATGAACACTTTTCACGCTGCGCTTAGGTCCACTCCTTCCGAAGACAGGTGTTACAGAAGTGTACATACACCTTAGCCAAATACATGTAAACTCAGTTTTTCACAATTCCTGACATTTAATCCTAGTAAAAATGCTCTGTTTTAGGTCAGTTAGGGTCACCACTTTATTTTAAGAATGTGAAATGTCAGAATAATAGTACATCACATTCCCAGTTGGTCAGAAGTTTACCTACACTCAATTAGTATTTGGTAGCATTGCCTTTAAACTGTTTAACTTGGGTCAAACGTTTTGGCTAGCCTTCCACAAGATTCCCACAATTGGGTGAATTTTGGCCCATTCCTCCTGACAGGGCTGGTGAAACTGAGTCAGGTTTGTAGGCCTCCTTGCTCGCACATGCTTTTTCAGTTCTGCCCACAAATGTTCTATAGGATTGAGGTCAAGGTTTTTGTGATGGCCACTCCAATACCTTGACTTTGTTGTCCTTAAGCCATTTTGCCACAACTTTGGAGGTATGCATGGGGTCATTGTCCATTTGGAAAACTCATTTGCGACCAAACTTTAACTTCCTGACTGATGTCTTGAGATGTTGCTTCAATACATCCACATAAATGTCCTACCTTATAATGCCATCTATTTTGTGAAGTGCACCAGCCCCTCCAGCAGCAAAGCACCCCCACAACATGATGCTGCCACCCCCATGCTTGGGATGGTGTTCTTCGGCTTGCAAGCTTACCCCTTTCTCCTCCAAACATAACGATGGTCATTATGGCCAAATAGTTATATGAGGACATTTTTATGGCGGCTTCTTCCTTGCTGAGAGGCCTTTCGGGTTATGTCGATATAGGACTCGTTTTACTGTTGATATAGATACTTTTGTACTTGTTTCCTCCAGCATCTTCACAAGGTCCTTTGCTGTTGTTCTGGGATTGAATTGCACTTTTCACACCAAAGTACGTTCATCTCTAGGAGACAGAACGCATCTCCTTCCTAAGCGTTATGACGGCTGCGTGGTCCCATGGTGTTTATACTTGGGTGCTATTGTTTGTATAGATGAACGTGGTACCTTCAAGCGTTTGGAAATTGCTCCCAAGGATGAAACAGACTTGTTGAGGTGTACAATTTTCTTGGCTGATGCCAATTTGTAAGTCGCTCTGGATAAGAGCGTCTGCTAAATGACTTAAATGTAAATGTAAATGTTTTGATTTTCCTATGATGTCAAGCAAAGAGGCACTGAGTTTGAAGGTAGGCCTTGAAATACATCCACAGGTACACCTCCAATTGACTCAAATTATGTCAATTAGCCTATCAGAAGCTTCTAAAGCCATGGCATAATTTTCTGGAATTTTCCAGGCAGTTTAAAGGCACAGTCAACTTAGTGTATGTAAACTTCTGACCCACTGGAACTGTGATACAATGAATTGTAAGTGAAATAATCTGTCTGTAAACAATTGTTGGAAAAATGACTTGTGTCATGCACAAAGTAGATGTCCTAACCGACTTTCCAAAACTATAGTTTGTGAACAAGAAATTTGTGGAGTGGTTGAAAAACAAATTTTAATGACTCCAACCATAAGTGTATGTAAACTTCCGACTTCAACTGTAACTGTGCAAGGAGAGAAACTCTGTCACCACATGCCCTAGTGAAGCCTACTACTGGCCTAAAAAGTATGCTAAAGTATACTAAAAAAGTCACTCTTACTCTGATGGTCAGGTTGGGTAATTTTCCTCTAGCCTGATGTCATCTCTTTTTAGCCACCACACCCTCTCTTATTCATTCCTCTTCCTGCTTCTCCTCTTCTCATAACTAGTCATCTTTTGACTTGCTTCTCCCTCTCCCGTTTCCCCCTTTCTCTCCCCCCCCCCCTCTCTCCCGTTGCCCCCTTTCTCTCCCGTCCCCCCTCTCTCTCCCGTTCCCCCCTCTCTCCTGCCCCCTCTCTCCTGTTGCCCCCTTTCTCTCTCCCGTTTCCCCCCACTCTCTCTCCCGTTGCTCCCTCTCTCTCCCGTTGCTCCCCCTCTCTCTCCCGTTCTCTCTCGCTCCTTTTCTCTCTCATCTCTTTCTCTTTCTCGTTTTCCTTCTCTCTCTCTGATCTGTATCATCTTTTCAAGGGTGGCAGGTATCCTAGTGGTGAGGGCATTGGACTGATAACTGAAAGGTTGCGGATCAAATCCCTGGGCTGACAAGGTAAAACTCTGTTGTTCTGCCCCTGAACAAGGCAGTTAACCAACTGTTCCCTGGTAGGCTGTCATTGTAAATAAGAATTTGTTCTTAACTGACTTGCCTAGCTAAACATTTTTTTTTAAATGTCTCTACCATATCTCCTCTCTGGCTATCTTGTGTTCATGTTTTGACTTACCAGGGGGTTGGCAAGAGGCTTCCTGCCGACAGGCTCAATCAGACAGGATGTCAGTGCACAGTGGGAGGTTGCTAACTAGGGAGAACATCAAAGAACGACTAAATCATTTCATTCTGAAGTAATTACATTCCTCTAAATTTAACATCTAAAAGATATAGGAACAATGTTGTCTCTGAACAGACTTAGATCTCATTAGAAATATGTCAGATTGTTGACATTTAACCATACTAGTTATACACCTGTGGTGACATATAGGAACATTGTTTTCTCTGTGCCGGTAGTGAAAATATGTAGGACATTTTGAAATATTTAGCCTTAGAAAAGTATTTCTCTTAGTTGTCTGTTCTGCTTGCTGTTATTGCTCATTATTGCATAACTTGACAATTACGGAGATGACAGGTGAATTTGACACCCCCAATAATATACCATGATGAGTTTGAATGAATTGAAAACATTTCCATACTGTAAATCGCCAAGGAGCTACTAGCTTCAGGCACATGGACAGATAGGGGTCTAGCCTAC
Organism: Oncorhynchus gorbuscha; assembly: GCF_021184085.1. Lineage (NCBI taxonomy): Eukaryota > Metazoa > Chordata > Actinopteri > Salmoniformes > Salmonidae > Oncorhynchus > Oncorhynchus gorbuscha. The sequence continues at coordinate 24,210,023 of NC_060190.1, read as the reverse complement.
TTGTGCCCGAGCACCTGCCCCTTGGCTCTCCCACCAAGTGCCCGTATAGATGTTTGTTGTTGTTCTGATCCCACTGCCCCCAAGTCGTCGTGATATCGTCACATTTTCCACCCCCCATCCCTAACCTGTCCATTGGTCTGTTCATACAGAGCTCATGTTCCATGTTGTGCCTTTTTGCCAGTCTGCTCGGTATCCAAACATGCATGGCTTGAGATGCCATCCCACCTGTCAAGTGTGTGTAGCAAGCTACCTACTGTAACTATCAACAGTACTATCACAGCAGCAAATCATTTGATTAACACTTGATAACACTTGATTTATATCATCATCAATATTCGGTCCGGTTGGCTGATTCAGGCTGCAGAGAGAGGCAGAAAGACATTGATAGGAGCAGCTGCCTCAACAACCCTCGCTCTGATCCAACTAAATTCTTTCCTCATTTGGCAGCAGCAACACGGGTAGTCTAGTCTCGAGCTAACTAGCATATACTAAAATATCCACAGAAACCACTCCTCAGCCATATACAGCGCCGTGTAAAACTTACTTGCCCCCTTTCAAAAAAAGATATACTTTTGCATATTTTTGATAATGAATGTTATCAGATCTTCTGCCAAAACCTGACATTGAATAAAGGGAACCTGAGTGAACAAATAACACAAAAATGCTGTACTTATTTAATGTATTTTATAAACATAAATATAAAACACCTAACACCCCTGTGTGAAAATGTTATTGTCCCCTTACACTCAATAACTGGTTGTGCCACCTTTAGCTGCAATGACTCTAACCAAACACTTTGTGTAGTTGTTGATCAGTCTCTCTCGTACCTGTGGGGGCATTTTGGCCCACTCTTCCATGCAGAACTGCTGTAACTCAGCGACATGTGTGTGTTTTCAAGCATGAACTGCTCATTTCAAGTCCTTCCACAATAACTCAATTGGGATTAGGTCTGCACTTTGACTAAGGGGATTCCAAAAACTTCAAATGTGTTGCTTTTTAACCATTTTCAGGTAGACTTGATTGTGTGCTTTGGATCATTGTCTTGCTGCATGACCCAGCTGCGCTTCAGCTTCAGCTTCAAACGGATGGCCTGACATTCTCCGGTAGAGTTCTCTGATACAGAGCAGAATTCAGGGTTCCTTCTATTAAGGCAAGTCGTCCAGGTCCTGAGGCAGCAATGCATCTCCAAACCATCACACTACCACCACCATGTTTGACCGTTGGTGTGAGGTTCTTACTGTGAAATGCAGTGTTTGGTTTTCACCAGGCATAATGGGACCCATGTCATCCAAAACGTCACCTCAAGTTTGCCAAAAACCAACTGGAAGCAACTGGATGATCATCAGAACTCTTGGAAGAATGTTCTATGGACAGATGATTCAAAAGTCTTAACTTTTTGGACAACTTGGCACCTCCCTCATGTCAGCATCGGTGTCGACATATCACCTAGGCTACACTTTAAAATGATTTATGTAAGGTAACTGACAAAATAATGGAAACACCAACATAAAGTGTCTTAATAGGGTGTTGGAGCACCACGAGCCACCAGGACAGCTTCAATGGGCCTTGGCATAGATTCTACAAGTGTCTCGTAGTCTATTGGAATGGGGTGATATGATTCTTCCATGAGAAATTCCATAATTTGATGTTTTGTTGATAATGGTGGGAAATGCTGTCTCTGGCGCCTCTCCAGAATCTCCCATAAGTTTTCAACTTGGTTGAGATCTGGTGACTGAGACACACTCACTCGAACACACACACACACACACACACCCTTTAAATCAACTTTGCTCCTTTGAGACCCCTCTTTCAAAGTCAAAGAGAGAGCCATGGTAGCCAAAATAATAGGCAACTCACCCTAAGCATGATGGGATGTTAATTGCTGTGTGGAAACACCTGCTTTCAATATGCATTGTATCCCTCATTTACTCAAATGTTTACTTTATTTTGTCAGTTATCTGTACATTTATGAAAAATGATGTGAATATTATTCCAATGTTGTCCTTATCAGAGCATTTTCTAAATGTGAATTTCTGACTCAGTTGACAGCCCCATTAATCGATTTCAGCAGTAGGCCTACTCTTATTAGCCTTCTAAATCACCATGAAGGAGAGTAGAGTAGACCCATGTTGGCACATCAAAACATAAAAATAAACAAAGTGTTTTAATTTGGGACATTTCCTCTTCAGTCTGGGACGGTTGAAATTGCACATTTCATACATTTTCCAATGTTGTTGTGTAAATAGTGAACTATTGGTAATGAGACAATATTGTGTAAAAATAGTTTTATACCGAGTGACTCAATGCTAGGTTGGCTATTTTAGCTAGGCTAACCTTAGCTAACTAGGTAGTTAAGCTAGCACCAAAGCTAGCATAGTGTCTGAATCTCCCCTTTTCTTTTTCAACTGCAGTTTCAGATGAGCAGAATCTAATGTATTGTTAAGGCCAGCAATTTCTGTAATATGATCATGGAATTTGGTCATATGATTATGGCAGAGTAAAATCTAAGAAATGAGCTATTCAAGACCATGTACTAGCCAAGCATGGTGAAGGGTACACAAATAGAATAATGAGTTTTACATTTAAATGTAGTTAAAGCAGGGGTGTGGTGGTGATTTATTTAAACTGTTAAGAGTAAGAACACAGTTGAATCCTTAACCTTTTACTGCAGTGGGCTAAATGAGGGACACAAATAGTGATTGTTGGTATTCTTAAACAAATCTTCTTTGAAACAAAAGCATACACCTCAAAAAAATAAGAACTGTACCATGTCAGATATAGTGTTTAAATGTGTTACATTTTCAGTTTGTATCCCGATGTTACACTTTACATCTATCACAGAAGACTAAAATATAACAAAAGTGTTTGATATAGAAACACACGATTTTCGCCAGTAAAAAATCAAATGTTGTTATTTAATAACATTCCACCCATGAGGAAGAGCGCGCTTTTGGCCATTGACTGTAAGAAAGGGCTACGAGTCTATTGAAGCATCATCCATCAGTTTAAGCTAGAGATATTTGGGGGTTTTCATGGGCTGCATCTCAATCCATCTGCGGTGTAAGGTGTTCGAGCTACAGCGGTGTTTGTCGGACCATGAGGCATCTTCGAGTGGGCCCAACTTCTCAAGTCTTCTGTCTCCTGCTAGTGTCCCTCGTTTCCCAATACCTAGTGGTTGGGAGGGTTGACATAGAGTTAGATAAGCCTTGTTCGCCTTAGTGGTAGTCATCTTCCCAGTATCAGATTTGAGACACTACCTTTAACCCTCACAGTATCTGGTAACCACAGTGAGACTATTTCTTTTTTGATTTTCCGTTCACCGTTTACACCTGTTGTTTTGGGTCATCCCTGGCTAGTATGTCATAATCCTTCTATTAATTGGTCTAGTAATTCTCCCTATCCTGGAACGTTTCTTGTCATGTGAAGTGTTTAATGTCTGCCATCCCTCCCGTTTCTTCTGTCCCTAAATCAGTCTTCTCACGAAAACATCTGCAGCGTTCGAACGGTTTGGCAGAAGCCCCGCGGGACTCGTCTGAAGTTGGTAGAAACTGATGTGCCAACTTCTGTCTGAGGTGCCCGAACCGTTTGGGCTTACCACCCCCTCAAGTGCGCCAAGGTAACCCATACGACTGAGGTAGTTTTGTGCCAACAAAAATGAGGGGTTAAATGTGTCCCAAAAAAAACTGAGCTTTCAAAACTGTCACACACTGATCTGTTTCACCTGTCTTGTGCTTGCCCCCACCCCTCTCCAGGAGCCTCCCATTTTCCACATTATCCACTGTGTATTTATACCTGTGTTTTCTGTTTGTCTGTTGCCAGTTCGTCTTGTTTGTTCAAGCCTACCAGCGTGTTTTTTCCCATACTCCTGTTCTCTCTAGTCCCTGTTTTCTCGTTCTTCCTGCTTTGACTATTCTGCCTGCCCTGACCCCGAGCCTGCCTGCCGTTCTGTACCTTTCTGACTCTGCCCTGGATTACGGACCTCTGCCTGCCCTGACCTGTCTTTTGCCTGCCCCATTTTGGTCAATAAACATCTTAAACGTCAGATTTGCATCTGGGTCTTATCCTGAGTCGTGATAGAAAACCTTATGATTTTATATTTTTTTGCCATTTATTAATGGGTTTTTCAATGCGCTTCTATGAATATAGTAGTAAAAGCCAAATGCAATATTTTATCAAATAATTTGTTAATATTTTTTTGACACCTTTTTTTTATCCTAAAATTATCCATGGTATGATCGTCTTAAAACAATTCCATATGTTAGCTTAGTAGAACCCCCCACCCCCTTAATAGTTTAAAGTAATATAAAAAATATTGGTGTTTCAGCTGTGATTGGGGTATATTGACCAAGTCATGAGGACGTGTTTGTAGTATTTTCCTTGCAAAATTAACCAGAAACAACAATTTCACAGCAATTTTGTTATTATTCAGAAATCCCCCGAGAGATTGACACCGAAACCCAATGTCATGTCTTGTCCCTATTCCCTATTCGTTCCCTCTGCTGGTCTTGTTTGGTTCTTTCCCTCCTTCTATCATCATTTAGTCTTCCCACCTGTTCTGCCCCAGCTCCTTTCCCCTGATTAGAGTCCCTATTTATTCCTTTGTGACCCTGAACCTCAATATCCAATAGAAATGTACGCCCTTGCGAAGTGCAGCGTTGAGTCAGGAAGACTGCCTTTGAAATCCTACTTATTTGAACCTCTGTAAGGCCAGGACATCCCACTGAGTAGACTCTGAATATGATAGCCTGGGTATGTACGGCATGTCTATTATTAGTTCTCTGTCCACATTATCTTAGCTCCCTAGTATCACAATTTCAATCTCAGGTCCTTTCTACATTATGTCATATAGGATATACAGATGTAATCTAACAGATGTGTTGCTCAGCACTTCTCGAAGTGACTGAAACAGCTGTAAAGGATATGATAGATGTGCATACATGTTCTGTTCACACTAGACAGTTGTTAACAGATGATTGTGGAATCACAAGTCAAAATTTAGCTTGTCTGCCTGTGAATGAGAGAGAGAGAGAGAGAGAGAGAGAGAGAGAGAGAGAGAGAGAGAGAGAGAGAGAGAGAGAGAGAGAGAGAGAGAGAGAGAGAGAGAGAGAGAGAGAGAGAGAGAGAGAGAGAGAGAGAGAGAGAGAGAGAGAGAGAGAGAGAGAGAGAGAGAGAGAGAGAGAGAGAGAGAGAGAGAGAGAGAGAGAGAGAGAGAGAGAGAGAGAGAGAGAGAGAGAGAGAGAGAGAGAGAGATTTTTTTGGCCCAACACCTCGTGAGAATTGACTTGCATTTGACCACAACCATTTTTGTTCACACACCCTTCAATCCAGTTCTTCTATCCTGCACTCATTGCTTGCAGTGTAGACACATATATCATTGCTCCCTCACCAATGGTCTCCAGCGCTACAGCTGTCTTCACTTTGCACTTTATTGTGTACCCTTTTCATTGGCCTGGCAGCCATAGTACACTAATCGCCATCAGGCTGACTTTACACAAACCGCCATTCTCAAAATCATATATAACACTCAGCGCAAAAACTGAGGGCTCCATGGACTCTCACCCCTTTTGAGATGCATAGCGAAAGTAGCTGTAGACGCGAAAAATATGTATTTATTTGGTGACAGCGTCTTTCTCTCTGTCTGTATTCCCCACAATTCAAAAAGTGACATAATATATGGTCAGATGAAAGTTGTGAAAAATAGATACTGAAAGAGATGTTCTACTGCCAGACGTTCCACAATTCTCAGCCATAAAACTGAATTATTATGCCTCAAAAACATCTCAGAAATGACCTTGACTTGATCTGCTGTGGTGTGGACAGATACATTTGAAGATTTAACACATCTGGGACACTGAAGTGGATATCAGGTTGTGTTGTTGTTGTTCTGTATACAGTTGATCATTATCGCTGTCATATATGATGCAGTCAGGCAGTGCTTTGACAACACCAGCCCCTCCCCTTCTCTTACACATTGAAACTGTCCCTAGGTGTGCGTGAGTAAACATTGACTCTATTTCATTGGCCCAGAGTTATTCGCCCCTCTGTTTCATAGTCTCGTCATTGTGCCCCACTGCCCCTTCCTTTCTCATTCATTCCAAAGGACCCCTTATGACTTTGCCCCACCCCCCAGCCCTTTAAAGTCCTGAAGTCCCCCCCCCCCCCACTACCCCCATGAGTCTGTCAAGCACTGAACAGGACCTGCTTTGACTGTCAGTTAATTACACACCGTTTTACTCTGCTGTTTACCAGTCAAAGGTAAGGCTGGCGGGGGGCTGCATGGGGCCTGCGTGGCATTCCTTCTATCAATGTCGGCAGGCCCACAAAGGCCACAATGGGGATGAGTCCCTTAAAGCCGTGGCGTGTCCACCGCTCAAAGCCACCCATTCCTAATTGCCTTCAGAGATGGCTGATAATACCTACTTTGAAGTGAAAATGGGCCCTAATGAGAGGAGAGGGAGAAGGGAAGAGGAGGGAGGGATGGAAGGAGAGAGGGGGGTATCCAGTATCATGAAGTGAAGGAGCGGAGGAGGGGGAGGCAGGGGGCGTGGAGGGAGAGGGAACGGTATAGGGACACTGTCCTGCTTGCAGCCCCCACTCTGTGCTCATGGGAGCGCGGAGGAGTCGAAGACGGGCCCCTGAGACGCACTCCCAGCGGGGGTCCCTCTCCATCCATCTTTCGGGCCCCTGTCAGCCCCTGTCTCCTGCCATGGCCCACAGGCGCCTGACCCCCCCCCCTCCTCCTCCCCCGCCATCGTTAGCAGCGCCTCTCTCTTTTCTCTCCCTCTCTCTCTCCTTCGGTCCCACCCTCTTCCTCCTGCCCTCCCGCTCTCTGTGTGAAAGCTTCAGAGGAAAGGGTGACAATAGCACTGCCACTAGGTCTGGCGACTGGAGTTCCCATCAGAACTACATTCTCTTCACCGTCGTGCATGGTGTTCAGGAGCCTTGCAGTTGTAGACTGCTGAAGTTGAATGCATCGCATTTTTTATCCTCACACTTCGTTATCAAGCTCTTTGTCTGCTCTTCTTACCTTGTTGGTGTTCTCATTTAGCCCACCCTTTAATCTTCTCTTTTCATCTGATTTGGTTTAACTCTCAATAAAAGACTATGCTTATCAACATAAATCTTCCTAATCTTCCCAAAGCATATCCTTACACACAACAGATACAATTGAGTGAGACGACAAATCCTACAGGTTTAACGTCTACATTTTCCAAACGTTAGACCTACGAAAGGACAACAGAGTCAAAACATACTATACATGTACAACCGCCGCTTTCTAACCTGATACAACCCAACAATAGGGTTTCATGGACTGTGTGGCAAGATGCAAGTCATCCCCCTTCGAACAGGGAGTATTCGGCAGTTAAGAGCCTCTGTGTTGCGACCTGCCCTTGTTACGCCATAAAACAGAACTTGTTTGGACAATGAAAAGACTCAGTTAACTATAATCTCCCTTTATCAGGCAAAATCAGCCATTGTGATCCACCTCGGGTTGTGTTTTCCTATGGCCTGCCAATTCAAAGGAACTCTCTGCTCAGACAAAGACCAGAGCCACTGGGTTTTAAATGACAATGCTTTCAAGAATCAGTCAGTATTTACTATCGGAGCAGTACAGTGCATTAAGGCTCAGGCCTGATTGTCTGCTCTGTTTGCCTGTACTAATTGCTTAGAAAGCAGTAATCAGAAGGAAGGAGAGGAGAGGGAGGCTTACGGGGGAATGTATGCAGAAAACTTGCAACCGCATAAGGCGTGACCCATACAGAAGACAGAGCCCGAAACAGTTCTTATGCAAAGGTAGATGCGTCAGGCTCCAAGGTGTGTAACCCCAGTTCATTGCATGCAGAGGGGAAGCGTGGAGGTGAAGCATAATGCCTATGATGATGCATGCGTCACTGCATGCGATTATGAGACCCAGTGGCCATAACAGGTTCAGCGTTTTCTAACACTGGCCTGACAAAGCAGATGTATGCTGTAAGTAGGTCCTCAGAGGGAAGGTCAGAGGTGATATTATCCTTACGACTGTGCTTGGTCTCTGTAAAGGGTAATTCAGTGAGAAAACCGTAAGTTTCCTTCTGAATCATTATTCTTCATACTTCATAACTTAATCATTTACATTAGGACTGAATGATAATATTTTCTTTCTCTGTGTGTTGCCTTTGCAACACTTTCAGGGGTCCCTTGTAGTCACATGCCCTGTCCTTCAGGAAACCCTTAGAGGTTGTCACGTCAAAACATGAAGGAAGGGAAACAAACGGCCAGCGGACCTGGTTCCATCTAACCACTAGGCTCTAGTCTAGTTGGTAATCAGGACAAGCTGTGCGAAGACTTGGCCAAGATCCATAAAAGTCCAACCACAATTTCTGGCTCCGGGTGGGAAGATGAGGAGAAATAGTAGAAAGAAAACAGTTGGAAAATAGTAAAGAATTATGCTGGAAGAGCAGAAAAGTAGCCATTCTTGTGATGTTTATGGAGAAGGCAAGCCACAGGTCTAGACTGGGGAGGTGGGGTGGTATGGAGCCGTGCATCTACTCATTTTTCTTGCTGACGCAAGCCCCTGGAAAACAGAGAAGCTACTCATCAGATTCTAGGTCAGAAAGAGCCCAAATTGACTGTGTGACATACAGTGAAGGGTAGAGATGGGGGGGGGGCAAAATAAATCTATGCTAAAGCCAAAAAGGCGGGTTCCAAAATGGTCATGGTTGAAACTAGTATTCACAGCGAATTTCCGGCCACAGTGCCATGTCTAAGTCCCCTGATTATTTTCTGGTTCAGAGGTTGCTTCATTTCAAAGGCCCTCTCTACCCTCATCTACAATTTGGTATGTTTAAGGGGCCTATAATTCATTGGAGAAACACACAGAGAGACTAAATTAAATGAAAAGTGACTATCAATCACACAGGGTCCACTGTACTCAGTTGCGGTGCAGTGTATACCTCAGTTCACAGTCTGTCTAACATATACTAATACAGGTATTTGCTGAGTGGGGTTTTGCAAGAGAGAGATATAATATATACATACAAAGGCTTAAATTCAACCATGTCACATTTTCTAGTTCAAATATTCACTAGTGAGATGATGATGGTGATATATAAAGCGTGTTATAGAGCTTATTTCAGAGGATAAAATAAAAAAATAAAAATAGGCCCTATCAATTTTGTCTATTCAGACCAAGGGCCAGATCAGTGGCAGTCGGTGCCGTTTAAGATCAGGTAGGACAATTTTTTATTTTATGAGCCTTGTTTATGGCCTTATTTTGGGGTTGTATCTATGATCTAGGGTGTAACCATTAGTCCAACAGTTGCAAACAAGAGTTTCTATTGGACAAATTCAAGTATGTTCATCCCCGTTTCGTTCCATTTGCTTCTGTTTAAGAAAAGCTTTTTTAAACAGAATCGGCGGAATGAATACACCTTTGATCACACGCAAACAGTTCACTTTCATAACCACATACAAACAGCTTGTTGTCTTCCTTCTCGAATATACGCGTTCTCCTCTTCTCACCTTTCCCTTCGCTTGTGGACTTTAATGCACAACCCATCAGCTGTCTGTGACCAGGTGAAAAAACCTTTCCAAGCCAATCCGTCAAATCATACCCGCTATCCACAGCCAGTCCACCTGGCCGTGCTGCTGCTCCAGTTTCAACTGTTCTGCCTGCGGCTATGGAACCCTGACCTGTTCACCGGACGTGCTACCTTTCCCAGACCTGCTGTTTTCAACTCTCTAGAGACAGCAGGAGCGGTAGAGATACTCTGAATGATCGGCTATGAAAAGCCAACTGACATTTACTCCTGAGGTGCTGACCTGTTGCACCCTCGACAACACCTGTGATTATTATTATTTGACCCTGCTGGTCATCTATGAACATTTGAACATCTTGGCCATGGTTCTGTTATAATCTCCACCCGGCACAGCCAGAAGAGGACTGGCCATCCCTCATAGCCTGGTTGTTCTCTAGGTTTCTTCCTAGGTTCTGGCCTATCTCTGGAGTTTTTCCTAGCCACCGTGCTTCTACACCCGCATTGCTTGCTGTTAGGAGTTTTAGGCTGGGTTTCTGTACAGCACTTTGTGACATCAGCTGATGTAAGAAGGACTTCATAAATACATTTGATTGATTGATCGACATCGTTGTCACCATATTAACTAAAGTAACGTCATAGTCAACATACCTAATAGAACTAATACGTTAGTAAACCTGCCACAATCTTGCAGTACAGTCAGTAAGAAGTTCAGCAGTTACACCGACGGGTCCCGGTGGCCATACATTTGAAAATCCAAAAGCTTACCTTGACTTGGAAGAGTTCCAGTGTTGAAAAGTCAAAGCCAGCTAGCCAACATAGCATCCCTCTATTTGAGCTGGGTGTTTGAGTAGGCTAAACTAGCTAGCTGCATTTGCTAGCTAAGTAAGTGATAGTGAAAGTTTTTAAAAATGACGAAATATAGCTACATATCTCTCTTTCTCTCTCTTCACTCTTTTTATTATTTATTAATATTATTTATTATGAAATTCACTGAGGAGGATGGTCCTCCCCTTCCTCCTCTGAGGAGTCTCCACTGAGCCAGATTCAATCCGATTGCATTTTGTCTGCTATGCATATTCATGGTAAACGGTAATTCATGTTTTCTGGCTCAATCGGGAAAATTACCTTTAAATGTCAATCGTGCTATAACGCGATCTTCCGTGGTCCGGATTGAATCTAGGCTCAGTATTGCCACTGTAAAATTTGTAGAAGTGAAAAAAGGGCAAAGGAGTGCTAATTTGTTATGGTTAGAGATTGTCTTTCTCCAAGGGTCATCACAGGGTAAAGGAACGGCACACCAGTGAGTGTGGGAAGACATATCAAACTTTAAACGGCAAAGCACAAGTCATCAAGAGATAAAATGACAAAAATGTGCCATTCAGATGAAGGCGGCAAAGTCATTTCCTCCTCAGATCCCACATGTACTTTTAAAATCATGATCAGTATGTTCTTTGCCTAGCCACGGACTGACCTTCTCCGCTTGCAGTCTGTTCATGAATGACTCTGACATGACACAGAATGGAGATTGCTCAGCTCTGAGGGACGGCCACGCTATATTGTCACACGATTAGTTACTTTCTTACCAATACCCATATGGTTCTAGTCACATATTCGGGTTCCTCTCCACTCTCTGCCTATTTATAAATACATTGAGTCTCTAGCAAATATTTAGCCTTGGCCAGAGGGGGCCGGCCTGAGGTTAAGAATGAGAGAAATCATGTCAACACGAATTAGTTCTAGTTAATTTCCCTGTGCTGCAGAGGGCTTTGGTTTTGCAGCAAGCGATTTAGTCGAAAGTGTCCATATAACTTCAATATCAGTCACTGTTTTCTTAATGTTACTTAGGTCATTTTTCATTAAGAGAAGCCTACTGTGCATTCGCGGAAACAAAAGAGTCCTACTTTTACTGACCTCAAAATGGGCCAGTTGTCGTCGTGGTAGATTGAAGTGATGAAGTGACTGTGCTGTTCAGCGTCATGTCTTAACTTGTCCCGTCTGCTCTAATTGATCAAAGACTCAACATACAGTAGCTCATAAGAGGGGTGGCAGGTAGCCTAGTGGTTAGAGCGTTTGGTCAGTAACCAAAAGGTTGCTGGATTGAGTCCCCGAGCTGACAAGTTTTTTTTTTAATGGTTCTGTCCCTGAACAAAGCAGTTAAACCAACTGTTCCCTGGGTAGGCTGTCATTGTAAATAAGAATTTGTTCTAAACTGACTTGCCTAGTTACATTTTTATTTAAATAGAATAGTATTCCATTATCAGAATATATATAGATTTTATGTGCACCTTGTGCTCTGATGTTTGACTACAGTCATACTTTCTGTATGTACTTTTTTGCAGCCATCAATGCACTGAACACTGTAGCTACCTTTTCTTTGTCACATACACGCAGTGAAATTTGTTGTTTTACAGGGTCCGCCATAGTATTACGGCACCCCTGTAGCAAATTAGGATGAAGTGCTTTGCTCATGGGCACATCGACAGATTTCTGACCTTGTAGGCTCGAGGTATTTGAGCCAGTAACTTTACGGTTACTGGCACCATGTTCTAACCACTAGGTTACCTGTTTCCTATTGACTTCGGTAAATAACCGTAAGTGCCTAAATGAGTTCATATTTCAACTATTTGTTTTATGTGAAAGCTGTCCTATTATGGTGAGGCAATGGGACAATCTATGATCCATTCTGTACATTTTTCTGTAGAACAGTTTTCCCTCTAAGGGTATTTTGTCATAATGAATAAACACTGTGTGCTAATTTAGTTGTTACAGATAGCTCACCAGAGACCTGTTAAGATGTAGCTGCCCTCCAGGAAAAAAAATGGATTGAGTCAACATTGTTTCAGCATTATTTCAACTAGTTGGTGAGAATTTTCAAGTCATCAATGCACACAGGTTTTGTTTAAATGAGATGTCAACCACAAATAAACAATAGGGTTTCAAGGTTTTATTTACATTATAGTTGAATTCTGCAGTAAAACAAACTTGCGGCAATACATGAAATGGCTGCATTTAAAATTGGTACATGTCACGTTCTGACCTTTATTTCCTGTGTTTTGTATTTAGTTAGTATGGTCAGGGCGTGAGTTGGGTGGGCAGTCTATGTTTGTTTTTCTAGGTTTTGGGAATTTCTATGTTTCGGCCTAGTATGGTTCTCAATCAGAGGCAGGTGTCATTAGTTGTCTCTGATTTAGAATCATACTTAGGTAGCCTGGGTTTCACTGTGTGTTTGTGGGTGATTGTTCCTGTCTCTGTGTTTGCACCAGATAGGACTGTTTTAGGTTTTCTCACGTTTGTTGTTTTTGTTAGTTATCTCATGTGTAGTTTCTTTATAAATTAAAGAACATGAATAACCACGATGCTGCTTTTTGGTCCGCTTCTCTTTCACCAGAAAACCCTTACAGTACATGAAGGAATGGAGGAATGAAGGAAATAATGAGACAAACATAAAACTCAATACATTTTGTGATTAACAACTATAATGCGTGGATTAGTACACCACATCTCTGTAAAACAAGTAAGTGTTGTTTGCATTGTGAATGAAGGTAGTGCTCTCATATAAAGGCTCATGTCAATTACATTAATTCAGGACCAAAAACATGTTGCTTATCGAGGATGTCAGACCATTTTCTCATGATTGCTTGATGAAAGGTATAATTTTGAACTGCCATGGGATCTTTAATTCACCCTAATGTCATACTACCTAGGAATGTGAAAAAAGACCATGCATAAATTATGCTTTTTATTTGTACATACATTTTTTTAAACATTATATATGGGTAAATTATCTATTAGTTTAATTACAAAGAGGATCCCCTTTCATTGGTGGGCTAATTCCTGTCCAGTTTTAGGACTGACTATTCCTATGAAAGATCAAGTAAGGTACAACTGATCTGCTCTGCCTGGATGTATTGCATTGTACACTACCGGTCAAAAGTTTTAGAACACCTACTCAAAGGTGAAAGTGAAGAGAAGAAAAAAAATGAAATATAGCTAGCTAGCTAGCTATCTCTCTCTCTCCTATTCTCTCTCTCTCTCTCTCTCTCTCTCTCTCTCTCGTTTTCTCTCTCTCTCGCTCTTGCTCCACCTTCATTTTTGAAGAAATTAATTTTTTCCAAACTTTTCAACTATTGTCTTTTTTCTCTCTTTGAGTCAACTATTCACCACATTATATATACTACAGTGCTAGCTAGCTGTAGCGTATGCATTCAGTGCTAGATTCTTTAATTCGGTGGACGGGCATGTCAGTTCATGCTGCAAGAGCTATGATAGGTTGGAGGATGTCCTCTGCAAGTAGTCATAATTACTGTGTAAGTCTATGGAAGGGTGTGAAAACCATGAGTCTCCTAGGTTTTGAATTGAAGTCAATGTACCTAGAGGAGGTTGGAAGCTAGCTGTCCTCCGGCTACACCATGGTGCTACCCTACAGAGTACTGTTTAGGCTACTGTAGACCTTCATTGCAAAACAATATTTTTTAATTAATTATTTGGTGACATTAATATATTATGCATAGTTTCACTATTATTTTTTATGGAATTCACTGAGGAGGATGTTTTTCTCCTTCCTTCTCTGAGGAGCCTCCGCTGATCTGATGGTGTTATTTTTGAACATGTGTGATATGTGACATAGTCAACATATTGCACATAGGAACTTTCGTAGATTTATTTATCGAAAGTTCCTAGAGTAAGATGTGTAGCAGAGGAAAAACTCATGGTATTGGAGACAATGAAGAAATGATCTTCAGGGTTCTTAATTAAACATGAGCCATTGGAAAGTTTGCATTCATATTAAGCATTTTGTTTGTGCGTGTGGTAAGGCATAAAGACACAACCAATAAAGTATAGGCATACTTTGTTGCATAACCTCGTGAAGGTTTTCGTTCATTTCAACAACAAAAAATCCTATTCTTGGCTGCCACTGGGGCCAACAAACAAAAAAACGTATAAATTACAGTTAACCCGGAGAGCGACAGCAGTGCGCCTACAGTCTATTGGTAATGTCTAGTAATCGAAGTAAAGCTAAGCATTTGTTACAGACACCCTTCAATGGAAAATCCTATTTGTTGATTGCAACATCTGCTAACCTAAATGGTTAAGCTACAGATTCTTCGTTCACCTGAGCTGCTGAGCGACATGTCTTTTCCATTCAATTGTTTTACAGCACACTGTATGTCGCTGACCTTGCTCGCAGAGATTTGTTATACTGTACATGCAAAACACGGCCCAGTTATTGTGTCATTACGCATTGTATTATTACATTATACAGTGTTATACATTATTGCGTTGCATTATATTACATTGAAAAACATGTAGACATGCAACAACAGACATGTATTCATACGCGTGGGAAAACAACTGCCATACACTTTGTTTTTAAAAATAGTAATCAATGTGTCAATATGAACAGTTTGGGAGTTTACAGGGATTGGTGTCTGCCAACTCAGTTCATCTATGACCTAACTCTCTGAAATGACTACCATGACTTCCTTTCCTCATCTCCTTGCTGTCATGACAGTTGATCTGAGGGGACTATAGATGGGTTAAATCCCATGAAGGCAGGGCGGAGTCGCCACCACCGCTCTCACCTGTCAAACACTGTCAGACCATGGGCCACGAAAGGCAGCAGACAGAGAAAGGAGGTCATTGTAAGACTATTGGGACTAAACCAAGAGTTGATTCGTCAGTCGCTGAGGCTGGAGGGGTGTGGCGACTAAGCATCCACCTCAACGTCAGTTGCCTTACCAGGTAATCGGTTACCATCAGATCTAACCGCATGGAATTCTTCAGGAGCTTGCAGAAACTTAAGGAAGCCATTAACTTAAACCAGGGAAGGTGTTGGTTATAGGGGTCACTGTCTGCATTCCAGTAAAGGTCTTTGAACACCCATTTCAGTCTTATGGACGAAGAAGAAACTCAACGTAATCTTGGGTTTAGATTGTTACCATTGTTTTAGCTATTATCAGGGATTGAAAGGTGACAATAGTGTTTTGGTTGAATTCATACTTTATTCCCAACTCTACCTCTACCTGTTAATGTTCTGAAATATGTCTTCACACAATTACATATGATGCATATCCAAAATATGAGATGAACCAGCAAACAATATCCATCCCAAAACGTTGCGTTCAAATCCTGAAACCATTCCAACTGGTCAGAAACAGGAGAATATAGCTGCGGGGACCAAAGATAAGGGCCTTTGATATAATCTAGCCACGTTGAAACAGTCAATAGATGAGCCCTCTGAAGATAAAGTGGCCAGGACTGACAGGCCAGATAATAGTCCAGACAAAGAGAAAGTGAAGATTAAGGGTAGGAGTTAGGGCTCCTTTTCAGTGAGTTAAGTGGTCTGCCCAGAGGACACTCAACAACATGGCTCATCTGTCACAGAGAGAGTGACTGAATACTATGACCAAGCTACGCTTATCCCGCTTGTCAAAATAAAGATATACATCAGAGTATTTCTCTATCAAGCATATCACCTACTTTTCTTTTTGGCAGTTTGTGGATTTCATGTCACATGGTACTGTAAATCAGTCCCACTCAAACCTCGTAGAGGACCATTTTTGTTTGGGATTTATATGAAAATACTAGAAGGAGCAATTGATAGAATCCCTTTCTCTATTCAGCGAATCTGCAGTTGATAGCCTGTATATGGAATGTAATAGCATATCTTGATATCCTGCTCTGCAATTCATCAACCTTCTTTACTTAGTCATAGACATGACAAGGCGGAGGTTGTATGTTGTCATGAGAAATACTTTGTCTGCAATCAAGTCAGATAATTAACAAGGGTACAGTAGGTTAGGCTGCCAGCGCTAATTTGTTGCCAAGCTAACCACCCACCCTGACATATAGCCTATCATGACAGGACATAACTGCCACATCTACTATGCTAATGTCAAGCAGCCTTGAAGTTGGAGTGATCATGTAAATAGTTTTCTTTTCATTTTTGTCTTTATATTCCAGGATGGTTATTTCTCCGCTGGGCATTCTTGACACCACTGAATTGTCAAGGTGGCTTAGCAAGAACGACCATGGCTCTTAAAGAATGCATGAGTTTCCTCTATTTAGAATACCATGGTTGGATAGCCCTCCAATGAACATATTGGGGGTCAAACCACCAGTCTTGTCACAGTCTTGTGTCCATATAGCCTCGGTTCATTAAAGGACTATCTCTTTTAACAGCTCTGGTTTTCTTTCAATATTTAAATACTTCCTTTTTTTATGTGTTCAAAAGCATGACATTCAAAAATGTAAATTCAATCTAATATACTGGGTTTCATTTACTCCGTTTTCGTCATATTTACTCTCAACTTAAGAATTGTACGTTTTTGCAACAACTTTCCATGTGGCTCCGTTTTTAGAGGGTTGTGGGTAATTCAACATTTTTAGACTTTACTATACTTTTACACAACGTTATGTGCACGTTTGAAGAAACAAAAGCATACTTCTATATCAGTATTAAGCAGAATGTGTGCTATGAGGCAGTGTTGTATTACTCGAGTCCTAGACTAGGCCAAGTCTCGATTTTCATGACTTTTGACTTTTGGTGACTCGGACTCACTCGCCTTCCCGTGACTTGTATTTGTACTTGGACTGGATAGGCTACTATGATAAACAGAATATTAGCAGCAGTGGGGTGTGCAGCAGAGCAACAAGGGTTCTGTTCTCTTGCATTCATCCCTTCAAAACATCATTAGGCTACCGTTCAAACGTTTGGGGTCACATAGAAATGTCCTTGTTCAAGAAACAAAAACAAAAAAATGTGTCCATTAAAAAAACATCAAATTCATCAGAAATAGACTGCAGACATTGTTAATGTTGTAAATTACTATTGTAGCTGGAAACTGAAGATTTTTTATGGAATATCTACAGAGGCCCATTATCAGCAAACATCACCCCTGTGTTCCAATGGCATGTTGTGTTAGCTAATCCAAGTTTATCATTTTAAAAGGTAATTGATCATTAGAAAACCCTTTTGCAATTATGTTAGCACAGCTGAAAACTTGTGTTCTGATTAAAGAAGCAATAAAACTCAACAGTGAAGAGGCGTCTCCGGGATGCTGTCCTTCTAGGCAGAGTTGCAAAGAAAAAGCCATATCACAAACTGGCCAATCAAAATAAAACATTAAGTTAGGCAAAAGAACACAGACACTGGACAGAGGAACTCTGCCAGCATCCCGGAGTCTCCTCTTCACTGTTGACGTTGAGACTGGTGTTTTGTGGGTACTATTTAATGAAGTTGCCAGTTGAAGACTTGTGAGGCATCTGTTTCTCAAACTAGACACTCTAATGTACCTGTCCTCTTGCTCAGTTGTGCACCGGGGCCTCCCACTCCTCTTTCTATTCTCGTTAGAGCCAGTTTGTGCTGTTCTGTGAAGGGAGTACTACACATCGTTGTACGAGATCTTCAGTTTCTTGCTATTTCCCGCATGGAATAGCCTTCATTTCTCAGAACAAGAATAGACTGACGAGTTTCAGAAGAAAGTGCTTTGTTTCTGGACATTTTGAGCCTGCAATCAAACCCACAAATGCTGATCCTCCAGATACTCAACTAGTCTAAAGAAGGACAGTTTTATTGCTTCTTCAATCAGAACAACAGTTTTCAGCTGTGCTAACATAATTGCAAAAGGGTTTTCTATTGATCAATTAGCCTTTTAAAATGATAAACTTGGATTACCTACACATTGGAACACAGGAGTGATGGTTGCTGATAATGGGCCTCTGTACGCCCATTTAGATATTCCATAAAAAATCTGCTGTTTCCAGCTACAATAGTCATTTACAACATTAACAATGTCTACAGTCTATTTCTGATCAATTTGATGATATTTTAATGGACAGTGAGCCCAGTGACCTCAAACTTCTTAATGGTAGTGTAATTATATTAAAATAAAATGTGTGTGAGCCTGTGTATGAAGGACTTCTTTGTTTCATAGGCTATTATTTGTTTGCGGGCAATTATGACCAGAGGAAAATCTTTGCTTGACTTCAATGGTCACATAAAAATCTTCCCGCTAGCCCACCACTAGTCGTTGCTAAGCAGATTTTCTCTACCAAATCCAGGCCAAATCAATAAAAGTGTGAATCTAGAAACAGACAAGCATCGAACCAGCAAGCCGGCAGTATAAGCAAACAAAAACAGCAGGAACCAAACTACCAAATATGTCTAAAGTACACAGAATCAGTTGTTTTGTTTCCAAAAGTTTAAAAAAAGTATATGTGCACACAAACCAATGCTAATGTGGTATTTTTTGTTAAACAGACCCAGTGACTCAGACTTAAGCACTTGGACCACTGGGACTCGGACTTCAGCCATAGAGACTCATGACTCGACTCGTGACTCGACCATTGATGACTCAACACGTGACTCGACCATTGATGACTCGACTCGTGACTCGACCATTGATGACTCGACTCGTGACTCGACCATTGATGACTCGACTCGTGACTCGACCATTGATGACTCGAAATTGGACTCAAACTTAACTCGGACTTAGCCATAGGGACTCTTGACCCGACTCGAGCACAGGAGACTTGGGACTCGACTTGGACTGGAGGTTTAATGACTCGACTACAACAATGCTATGGCGTAACGGGTCATGATGAATGGATATCAAAACCATCCGGCAAATTGACATTCAAAGATGAGACCTCCCAGTCCCACCATCAACAACAAGCTCATTGGCACAACCGCACACAACCTTTAATGCTAAAGGCACATGCAGCATCTTAAAATGCTTTCAGTTCTACCTCCACTGACTACTAGTGGAATGAGAGCTGTGTTCAGCAATGCCTGCCTAAGTGGGGAAAAAAGGCAAATAATTGAAGACAAACATTTTTTTACAAACATTAAGACATGATCACTGAAATTAACTGATCAAAAAGTTTGAAGTAGATGTTATGAATAATAACAATTTTGGAATTGATCAAATTAAGTTGGATCTCAGCAGAAACAACAAATATGCTGGACTCAATATATTAGTGTTTGTGAAACACCAAAAGCTAAGTATATTATACACAAAGAACACCTTATGTTGGAAATACTCAAAAAGCTGATACAAATTTTTACCTTTTTTTTAAAGTAAAAGTAAAACCAGCTAAATGTTTTTTTTTTACAGTGCAGACTCCTTTAGGGGGAAAAACATCTGAGATGTAAAGCAGCTAAATGTTTTTTTACAGTGCAGACTCCTTTAGGGGGAAAAACATCTGAGATGTAAAGCAGCTAAATGTTTTTTTACAGTGCAGACTCCTTTAGGGGGAAAAACATCTGAGATGTAAAGCAGCTAAATGTTTTTTTTACAGTGCAGACTCCTTTAGGGGGAAAAACATCTGAGATGTAAAGCAGCTAAATGTTTTTTTACAGTGCAGACTCCTTTAGGGGGAAAAACATCTGAGATGTAAAGCAGCTAAATGTTTTTTTACAGTGCAGACTCCTTTAGGGGGAAAAACATCTGAGATGTAAAGCAGCTGAGTGCTGAAGCTGCAGAAGAGGAGACGGTCGCACCACTCTACTGTTTGGCACAACACTAACAAAGGAAATGAGCAAACCGCACAGCAAATAACAGTATTTTATTCAACACGTTGGGCTCCTACACTTACATCTAGGTGCCAACCCAAGTGAGAAATATTATATACAAATTACTACATTCGTCTAGACAGGACATTATTTTGAGTTTTACTTAACCTGGTAGCGTTGTAGTGTCATTTTTTAAATAAATATCTGTATTGGTGTATGTCAAACATTTACAACGTCCAAATATGCACTTAAGTATACATCACATACCTAAGCAATTAAATGACTTCAGCATTCAAAATTCTACAGTGTACTTAGGTAAGAATCCTACAGCAGCACTGAAACTCTTTGTCAATTGCCTGAATTCCTAGCCTGGTAGCCTGGTTGCCAAGCTAGCAACAAACTGGTTACCATGTTCTCAGAACTTAAGATATGAATGTTCTAGAAATGCTTCAATGTTCTTTGCAAGAACATTTATTTGTCCAAATAAAATGTTATTACACATCAGCTCTTGTTACTGGTAATACACTGATCTATTCATAGCTCCTTGTCAATACTCAAACACAGTGCTTTTTACTTACATTGTGTATGTATTTATTTCTCACTGTGTCCTTCCCTGGGATTTGAACTCACAACCTCTTGATTCACAGTATTCTGAGCTTCCTGTTTAACCACCATGTCCATGTATCAGTTACTATTCTCATCATTGATCTGATTTACTTATTTCAGCAATTGAGGTGCTTTCTGTATAGTTGTCTAATGTTGGTGGGGGATATGAACCTGTTTAAATGACACTCCTGAATCCATATGATCAATAAAACATTTTTCTGGAGTGTACTTTTAGCACAGCTACGATTTACAGTACTTCAAAGTGCATTCTCCCTATTGCTTGCACCTATCAAGCTGTTTCAGATCTAAACAAGTGCCTAAGGAGGATGGTTTCTGGTTTCTTCTGGTGAAATATAGTTAAATAAAGGTTACGTAAAAATTCAAAAAAAATACTGGCCCAATAAGCACAGGGCTTAGCTATACTGTGTCCCTTAATGGGACAGTGGTTAGGGTGTTTGTTGTTGGTTCTGGTGGCCTTGGTTCAAGAGCTATGAGGGGAGTCTCACATTTTGATTGTTTATTTGGAAATATTATTTATGCATCTTTGTTTATTAGTATAATGTGTATAGATTTCTCTTTTGTTATGTATATAACACGCCGGTAGAGATATGCTTCTGAAAGTAACATACAGGTTACTTGAAAAAGTAACTAATAATATTACAATATTTGAAGACAGTAACTCGTTATATTGCTCTGTTACTCATAAAAGTAATATATTGCCGTAATATATTCTGTTGCAATTTTGTGAAACTCTGTGTTGTGTATTGTTTTGGTATAACTGATATTATCATTGCTTAAATGGGAAATGTGAGAAAGTACAAATATGCTACTGGAAATGTACACATTTCTGGTATTCTGAGAATATGGCAACCATGTTCTGGGTATGTTTCTATCAGGAAGACACACTACCACCTGGGCCATGTTTCGGAAACAAATTAGGAACGTTACAGATAGAAATGCAATGACGAGAGCTGATGATTCCTTGAGACACATGTTTGTTCTTTGTGGTATTTGTGGTGTGGATTTCAAAAAGACGATAGAGAGTTATCTGAGATGCTCAGCTATCTAGAATTCTACCAATTCCCATTTTTTTTCAATGAGAAACCATTTGAATTATATCAGATAGGTGTGTTATGAAGTAATGACATGAACATACAGTATATTACTAAGAATGTGAGAGTAGGGTGACTCAAACCCAGGCCAACAGCCCCCATGACAAACACCATAACCACTGTGCCAATAAGGGATATCATTAGGGTATGTGCTGATTGGGCCAATATAGTGAGGCCCTGTCCAGTATTAACCCTAACCTCTACTCTTTGGCACTTGTGTAGATATGAAATAACTTGATAGGTGTAATCAACAAGATGAACACACTTTTAATTCAATCTCAGCTCTGTTAAAAGTACATTCAATATTTTTTTATTCTGTACTTTATTGATGTTGAATTATAATTACTGTATAAATGAACATGCACAATGTAATTACGTGTCAAAGTCTGTCAAATATGTGTGTGTGTGTGTGTGTGTGTGTGTGTGTGTGTGTGTGTGTGTGTGTGTGTGTGTGTGTGTGTGTGTGTGTGTGTGTGTGTGTGTGTGTGTGTGTGTGTGTGTGTGTGTGTGTGTGTGTGTGTGAGTATCCCTTGCCGACAGACAAAAAGAGCTGTGAATAGATCAGTGGTTCACAAATCAGGGCTTGGCAACAGTAACAAGATGTGATGTGTAGTGAGTTTTTCGGGGGGGGGGGGGGGGGTGTTTCATTGGGACCATCAGGCGACGTCCTGACAACTGATACACAGAAATGTTCTTGCAACATTCCCACGAAACATGTCTATTGTCAGAACATTGTAACCACATTGTAGATAAGTTTGGCTTGACATTAATGCAATGTTCTCCTAACTCTAACACCAAAACCTGCTAAAAAAGCTTCTCAGAAGGTTTTTAGCTATCATAAATAGAATGTTCCCCTAACTAACAGAAAACTGGAGACTCAAACATTAGGGGAACATTACAGATAACATTACAAAAACATTATCTCCCTAGAATTGTTAGCTTGGTCTATGCTTTAGCAAAATGTCTTCATACATTTTAACATGTGGTTAATGTACATTCTAAACATTAAGACCACCCTTGCATAATAGTCAGCAACTCTTCCACAGAATATTGGGGTGAAATACATGCTATTCATTTTATTATTGTTCTGTTGCACTTTTGATCCCTCGATAGTCTTTTACTGGAATGCTGCACACGTGTCAAAGATTTTTTATAACTCATTATTCTACAGTATCTGTGCTTAATTATACAACGGGTGGTTCTAATCCTGAATACTGGTTGGTTAAAACCACATTCCCGCTTATTTACTCTGTTCCATCTAACTGCGCAATCCACTGTCTCATCAGCCCAGCCAGGCAATTTATAAACTTGATCTCCACTATGAAAAGCATCTAGACATTATCTCACATTGCACACTAACATTTAGTTTTCAACAGTGGACATTTGTGTATAAACCTTGCTATCTGTCTCTCTGACATTTGCAACATTGTTTCAATATTCAAATTTGATCTCCAGCTGTCCCATAGTAATGAACGTGTAGGCAGTCTGGATGCGACAGACAGGCATTTTTTGGATATATACAAATAAATGTAAATTAAAAAAGGTGAAACAAAATGAAGTGCAGCTAGTTTGCATTCTTTCCAGCTTCAGTTTGAAGTGATTGTGTTAGCTGTGTTGTTGGCTAGCTCCTCTGAAAAATTGTGTCCTGATGAAGGATCACATTTTCTATATCAGGCAAAATTGCGCCTCATTAGCTCATTGTAATGGATGCATTGAAATAAATCTCACTAGAAAACAGGTTTAAACAAATGCAAATGCAGCTACTGTTGTTATTCTGGCTGCACTGTTTGACATGACTGTAAATTAACTGTAGTTGGCTAGCTAGCAAGCAAGGGATAAGAACTTGGCAGCCAGTATGGCAATGGAACATTTAGAATGAATGACTGGGTCGCGTCCATAGATACAGAACAAAAAGATTGAACAACTGGGTCGCAGCTCTGGCAACTGAATGATAGAACGAATGGCTTGGGTAGCAACCCTAAATTTGTGTCAGGACTGTATCATGTGGAAGGATAAAATACTATGAATAAATTCAACAAAATAACATTTTTTAAATTAAAATATGTCAATCATTATTTGAATATGTTGGTAACCTTTTGTATAAAATTAATAATGCCCTCGAACCCGGTGTTTGGAGGATATATTTGCACGGTTTGCCGACCATCGACTTAGTCTCGGGCCTAACAACATCCTGCCAATATATCCTCCAAACACCGGCATTGTCACTAAAGTGGCCAACCATGCATGTTTCGAACGCACCCATACGTCGCAAAAATATGACGTTGAATGTGGTGACGTGTCGCTGTTGACAGTGGCGTGTGCTGCCGTGCTACTGACAGAAATGGCTGTTGATATAACTCTACTGTTCAAAGCCAGTGTCAAAACGGTAAAAACACGAAATAAAGCTATCGGAGTAGGGTTTGATTTGCCTAAAGATGAAATCTTCAAGAAGAGCAGACCCAAACATGGATTTTCTCTAAAGGCGAAGGAAGTGGTGAGTGTTATTCACTGCACAGGCTAACGTTTGCCTTGCTAGCTAACGTTAGTTAATGTAGCTAATGTATTTTAATAACAGTTGTGTAGAGATGGAAATTGATAGAGTTCGCGTGCCGTTATAGCTAATGGTAGCTAGCTAGCTCGTCAGTTAGATAACGTTAGCCGAGTCAGAGGCTAGCGTGCTAACGACATTAGTCAAATGTATCTGGAAGTCGTGAAAGTTAACACCTAACGTTAGCTAACAACTAGCCAGCTATCTAAAAAGGCCTAGGTCTATGATGTGCTCGCTACTTATATCGACCTCTAAGTAAACAATAATACTTTGCTCAAACGTTCAGAACTTGGCATGTAACTTAGCTAGCCACCTACTACTTTTTGCATTTGACAGGTTAGTGGTGCGTTCCAGATCGCTTACATACCGTCAGTGTATTCTACTAGCTAGATAGCTACACATTTTCTGCGCAAAAGTGGACAGTCACAGATTGTTGGACTGTTGCCTCATGTCGTTGTGGTTCATGAGACTAACATATTATTGAGCACAATTCGATTTACTGAGTACCACTCTCCATATTTTCAAGCATAGGTGTGGCAGCATCAGGTTATGGGTATGCTTGTAATCGTCGCGAATAAAAAAAAAACGGAATGGAGCCAATCACAGGCAAACTCCTAGAGGAAAACTGCTTTCCACCAGACACTGGGAGATTAATCCAACTTTCAGCAGGATAATAACCTAATAACCTAACACATAAGGCCAAATCTACACTGGAGATGTAGAAGACTGAATGTTCCTGAGTGGCCGAGTTACAGTTTTGACATAAATCTATTTAAAAATCTATAGCCAGACCTGAAAATGTTTGTCTTGCAATGATCAATAACCAATTTGACAGAGCTTGAAGATGTTTGAAAATAATAATGGGCAAATATTAGGCTTGGGTGTATTTGGAAATAGCCACAGGATGTTTTTTCAATACAGTTTTGAAATGTTTCTATACATTTTACTATTTGTAGCTACATTTTTTAGGAAATACCTGCCATCAACTTGTGCAATATGTTAGAAGATAAAACCGATTGGATTCTTCATTTCACCTGTCACAGTATTTTGCATTATGAAGCTTACCACCGTTCCCCAGAACAGTTGAGCCAGTCACGTGTTTGTTTGTAGCACAACTGGGGAAAGCAGGAGCAGTCGAGTCCAGCTGTGTCTTGACAGGGGTCACATTTTATATTGAAAGTCGTGTTTTTTGTTGTTGCTTCAATAGAGTTATCGGATGTACAACTATAGTTTTTCTTCACAGAAACTACTTTAGTGCAAGCACAAAATTAGTCTGATGCTGAGCAGAAATTACAATAAGAAGCATTTTAGATCTGCGTTTACAAAACGCAGCAAGATATGTATTATGCCTTTAGAATTTTTTTCCTGCATGAAAAATGAAGAATTCTACGTTAACATGACCCCTAAATGTTTTACTTACTAGTTAGCTAAGTAAGTGGCTGAATTAATAAGGTGTCAGGGCATCATATTGTGTCGTCTTTTTGCCGTGTTTGAGAAGTCAAATCCCTTTAGATTTCTTTGCGTTTTTTTCTCCTCCGTTCTCAGCCCATCTGCTCGGCTGTAACACAACAAAATGTGGAATAAGTGGAGGATATATGAGTACTTTTTGAATGCACTGTAGGTAGGGGTAAAGTGACTGGGCAACAGGATAGAAAATAGACAGTACCAGCGTATGTGCTGAGTGGGAAAGTGTGTGGAATCAGTATGCATATGTGTTTGTGAGCATACAGTGCATTCAGAAAGTATTCAGACCCCTTTATTTTTCCCCACATTATGTTATGTTACAGCCTTGTTCAAAAATTGATCAAGTTGTATTTTTCCTCATCAATCTACACACAATATCCCATAATGACAAAGCAAAAACAGGTTTTTAGAAATTTTGGCAAATATATATATATGTTTTTTAAAGTATTCAGATCCTTTACCCAGTACTTTGTTGAAGCACATTTGGTAGTGATTACAGCCTCTCGTCTTCTTGGGTATGGCGCTACAAGCTTGGCACACCTGTATTTGGGGAGTTTCTCGCATTCTTCTCTGCAGATCCTCTCAAGCTCTGTCAAGTTGGATGAGGAGCGTTGCTGCACAGCTATTTTCATGTCTGTCCGGAGATGTGCGATGGGGTTCAAGTCCAGGCTCTGGCTGGGGCACTCAAGGACATTCAGAGACTTGTCCCGAAGCCACTCCTGCATTGTCTTGGCAGTGTGCTTGGGTCGTTATCCTGTTGGAAGGTGTACGTTTACCCCAGTCTGAGGTCCTAAGCGCTCTGAAGCGGGTTTTTATCGAGAATCTCTCTATGCTTTGCTCCATTCCTTTCCCTCTATCCTGACTAGTCTCCCAGTCCCTGCTGCTGATCCTGCCACCACCATGCTTCACCGTAGGGATGGTATTGGCCAGATGATGAGCAGTGCCTGGTTTTCTCCAGATGTGACACTTGGTATTCAGGCCAGAGTTCAATCTTGGTTTCATCAGTCCAAAGAATCTTGTTTCTCATGGTCTGAGAGTCTTTAGGTGCCTTTGGGCAAACTCCAAGCAGGCTGTCATGTGCCTTTTTACTGAGGAGTGGCTTCCGTCTGGTCACTCTACCATAAAGACCTGATTTGTGGGGTGCTACAGAGATGGTTGTCCTTCTCGAAGGTTCTCACATCTCCACAGAGGAACTCTGGCGCTCTGTCAGGGTGACCATCGGGTTCTTGGTCACCATCCCTGACCAAGGCCCTTCTCCCGATTGTTCAGTTTGGCCAGGCGGCCAGCTCTCGGAAGAGTCTTGGTTCCAAACTTCTTCCATTTAAGAATGATAGGGATCTTCAATGCTAAAGAAATGTTTTGGTACCCTTCCCCAGATATGTGCCTCGACACAGTCCTGTCTCAGAGCTCTACGGACAATTCCTTCGACCTCAAAGCTTGTTTTTTTTCTCTGACATGCACTGTCAACTCTGGTTACTTATATAGACAGGTGTGTGCCTTTCCAAATCATGTCCAATCAATTGAATTTACTACAGGAGAACTTCAAGTTGTAGAAACAACTCAAGGATGTTCAATGAAAACAGGATGCATCTGAGCTCAATTTCGAGTCTTATAGCAAAGGGTCTGAATACTTACGTAAATAAGGTATTTGTTTAAAAAAAATATTGAATACATTTGCAAAAAATTCTTAACCTGTTTTCGCTTTGTCATTACGGGGTATTGTGTATAGATTGTTGAGGATTATTTATTTAAAAAAAAAAAAAATTTTAGAATAAGGCTTAACGTAACCAAAATGTGAAGGGGTCTGAATACTTTGCCGAATGTACAGTATGTAGTGTGTGTTGGGTTGTGAGGGTAAGTGTGTGGGTCGAGTCCAGTGTATGTGCATAGAGTTAGTGTAAAAATTGGGTCAATGCAGATACTCCGGGTAGCCATTTAATTAGCTATAACCTGTCTCGTTTGGTAGGCTTATGGCTTGGGGGTAGAAGCTGTTCAGGGTCCTGTTGATTCCAGACTTAGTACTTAGTGCATTAGTACCGCTTGCTGTGCGGTAGCAGAGAGAACAGTCTGGCTTGGGCGGCTGGAGTCTGAAAAAGTTTTGGGCCTTCCTTGATTAAAGCCAGTTCCAATGTTAGCCTAATATGAAATACCCAGTGATGGACCGTCCTGATGAGAGGCTGTGTTCTTTTTCTTTTTTTCTTACATGTCATTCAAATGCAGTAGGTTGGGGATCGATCCGTGGATCAAGATCTGTGGTCTTCCCGGACTTTCAGACTCTCACCACCACATAGTCGTGACCCATCATTGGTGTAGAAATAAAGAGGACTCATTGAAAGCGACTGGCAAATAGAATAAGTGCGCCACATGCAGCGTGACCACTATGCAGAAGTGAGTATCATGGATACAAGCTCTATCAAAGGCACCTTGAAGAACTCCTCTGGATTTCCCCAGGGACATCAGCTCTTGATCCATACCTGATGTCCCCACCAACCATAGCCAGGAGAAACAAGCCCAGTCACTCAGCTCCACACAACTATGCTTTGTTATGCCTCTCGCACCCCTGTTGCAACGATATTGGAAATGATGGTTTAATGAAAGCAGGGATGCTGATTTGAGGAAACTCAAACCTAGCCTGTGGTGCCCACCCCCCCGACCCTGGGCCCCCACCCTCCCGCTGTCTCCCCTGTGCTACCGATATCATCTGAAACGATCTTGGTGAACCAATGTTTGGAGAAATTGAAATTTTGGAATGTCCTCACTGCATACAGTTATGTGGTGGTTTTCATCTGCCCCCACCCCCCCCGTCCTTTTCTCTGTAAGACTTCAGATACAGGATCCATTTTTCCTCTGTGTGCGAGCCCTCGCTTCACATGTTTGATTCCATAAACATGCTGCAATAACATTTTCTTTCAGCTTTCTAACAATTTCTTGAGGAAAGCCGATCCTCCCAAGAGCCAGTGATTAAAGGTGGAAGATCAAAGCAGAGAAAACATTAAATTAGGTCCCAAGTAACAATGTTGACGGCCGGCCCCTAATGCTGAACATATGTGGGCGCCCTCCAAGACATGCCCTGCCTTCTCAGTTCCCAGTGACACTTCACAAAACAGATAGGGAGGAAAAACTTCAAAGTAAACAAATATAAAGTAGCATGTATGGGTTGTTTTATTTTTTCTCTCTTAAAACTTTACCCTTTGCAGCAAGTGAACCTTTTTTATGGCGAAGCAAAATGCTTGATGGACAAGTAAGAGCAGCTAGTAAGTGTCTGGGGTGCGGTGATCGGGAGGGAATCTTTTACCTCAGGGGGTCGGTTTGGGGCACTGTGATCTGTTTCACCGCTCTCCTCCTCATCTCCACAGCAGGCTGCTCTTCTCGTGTTTAAATGCAGGAGGTCACCCCGGAATTGTTCAAATCAGGAGCGCCGGTCCACAATGGACTGCTTTTTGCTGTGTTTTCTTTGAATGTCCGAAAAGTGAGGAGATCAGCCAGCACTTGGAAATATGTGTTTATTACCCAACTCGAGCGAGGTAGGGGTTGCCCCCTCATGGCGTATTTTGAAATGGAAATTATAATCTGGTATATTCTCAAAACATTGAATTACATTTTGATAACCCGGGTGCATTTTCAGACTTAATTTTTCTGTTCGCAAGTGAACTGTCAATGTCTGAGAAATTCCCTAAAACAGTCTCTCCTATTGGGGGAAAAACACTTTCTGTCAAAATCTAAGGATTTGAAGTGCTTACACAGGGCAGTAAATGTGATGCTTTGATGGAATGTAGCTGCTCTAAAAATAGAAAGCCATAGTCTACCTGTTAGGCTAAGAGATAAGGTACAAGCCTAGGCTATATTTGTTGGCCCCATTACCTGAGAATCACACACCTAATTTGAACAAATCTCTTCACCCCATTTGCTTCCTCTTCTCCCTTTTGACACAGAGCAAGTTTTTGCATGTCACCCCACAATAATTCCCATGAACCTGCATCTGCTGTCATGATCAGTGATTTATGTTTTGTAGTCTCACTAGTCTTATCTCCCACAAAGTTTTTAAAAATTTATTTTATTTTATTTGTTATAAATATATCTATTTCTCTCACTCACTCAACTGCATTCTCTCACCATCAGGTTGGGATTTGAGGGGATTTACCTGATCTGAATGTCCTGCTAAACACTGTCTTTACCAGTTGGTTTAATCTCGGCTCTGTTTTCGCACGGAGGCCAGGAAAATATAATTTTGAGGCATCAAATGCAAGTGCGGAATACAATCTTGTCTAGCATTTCCCCACAGACATTTCAAGAAAGGGGATTTTGCCAGTTTGGCAAAAAAATAAAGTGTCAAATATGGAGACGTAAATGTACAAACACAGGTCTGTGGACGAGTGTCAAACTTAGGGGGCAGCGAGATGAAATCCAGATACTTGGCAGACTAAACAGTATAATTGTAACAAAAATACTGTACTGCTTCAGAGACACAGGCTTTATAGGCAAAATTCAGATTGATATGAGCCATAAAGTCATTATTTAATTAAGCAATGAGGCTCATTCCTTGACAAATAGGCCTAGGTCACATAAGACAATAAGTAATCAATAGGATAATTGATTACTCAAACATTCTCAATTAGGTTATTATCTAACATATCTGTATTAAAATAGGCAGAAAAATGTCCTCAATCACAAACTAGGGAACATCCACTCTCAGGCTCAGGGACAACCAGAACAAACCTTAGAGGGGAAAGTGACTTTTCTCAAAACAATTGTTAACTATTTCAGGGTTTTGTAATAGGACAAACAAAAAGGTGTTGCATAAAAGCTTACTTAATTTAAAAAATATATTTTCACCTCATTTGTTCCGTACAAACCTTTTTCACAAAGACACGATAAACATTGTACATGTCAGAATTAGGCAAACCTAATTACCAGTTAACATTTGCATTTGGGTAGCCTACATTAGTTTAATCGAGTCTTTTCTACCATGGTCACCATATACACAGGCCTCGAGGGGAATGTGTCCATCTGTGTGTTTCATCAATGAATCCCTGAAGTGCAACAAAAACCAAACATTAGTGTTGCTCAACTACCCAACAAACAACACAACATTCAGGTTTGTTAGTCATGTTTTCCATTAAAGTTCAAAACAAAGACTCTGGGCTAAAATAAGTGAAGGGGTAGAGGTTCTGAGGGGGAGTCTGATGTGTTCCCAATTCCTTTCTTTCTCAATGAAGCTCGAAAATTGACATTGTTCGCATCCATTGTAGTCAGGAGAGAGCGCTGCTTTGAACAGGAGTAAACCTCAGAGCCTTTGTTCATCGAGTGAACACGTTCAAAAGGAAAAATAATGTTTTTAAATACAGTGATGTGCACAACTTGGATGCATTTGCCAAACAAGATGCCGCTGTTTGAGTTTTCGGAAACAATTTACTTGTCGAGGGCAAAACTCGACATCTGACATTCGAGCAACAGGAGAACGACAGTGGTCTCCTCGTTAAACTTCTACTTTGTTCTTTGTTCATGCTGCGTTGATGTGACTCAAAGTCTGATTGGATGGCATGAAAACTCGTGGACTACCGTACGTTTCTTGGCAGATGGCCTGGCTAGCTGGTTAGAAGAACACGCTAACTTACGGCCAACATTTTTAACTGAATAAATAAAGCACTTTGAACCACAAAGTGGACCCAGTGGATGGTATTTTGTGGCAGAATTTGCTGTCGTCATCTCATTGAAAACAGTGACATCCGGTATCATCCTGCCGCCGTGAGTCTGCTATGGGAACACCGCAGTATTCATAGGCCTAGTTTGAACTAAAACAATAAAACTTATTTTGGTATTTAATGTATTTTTCTCTCTTTCTTTTGAAATCTGAGATGTTTAGGAATGTTTGCTGTAGTCCAGATTATTACCCTACAACATGCACATTCTTTGACAAATTATATATTTTTTAAAGCGCCTAGATTGCCTTTGTATGCGTGTGTAGATTATTGACTGCGTTGCTGTGACTGACCAGAAATCTCCATTTCTAATACTCAAGAGTAAATGCAGTGAAAAAAAATCAATGTGGCGACGTCCCCTCTGCATAGAGCTTTAAGTGTTTATCATAGTGTCTTCTTTGAACAATTAGGCTAGTTATAGTCTATAGATCTCAAATCAGATTTGGACAGGCTTCAAAATGGACAGCTCGGGGTCAAGCAATGGAGTCTGGGTGATCATTATCAAATTGTCTCAGTTACCTGGTTTTAGTCAAATAAAGAGCCTATCCAGACTGACTTAAGAAAAAATCAGCTGACTAAGTCTTTTTTTTCATTTTTATAATAATGCACTGTGATGGTTTGTTTGCGCTTCGTACAGGCTGAGGGGCAGGAGAGAGTGAGAAGATAAAGTGGGGGTCCTTGATGATGATGAGATTAGATGTAGCCCGGCAGACTGTCTCCTCCTGCTGCCTCGCTCCAAACACAACATACGCGCACAAGCACATTTCATATACATTCGCATACTTTGGCAGGGACACACACGCACTCTCCTCCAGCCGCAAGCACAAGGCTACCCCCTTCCTCATTGTTTGGGTATTACTAGCTCTTTAGAGTCTTAAGTTACAAGAGCAATTGATCCCGGTGACCCCCTGCAAACCCTGGAGGTTGCAGTGGGAATCTGAGCCCAAATGTATACACACAGGAGACAGATCAACCCCCCCCCCCGGACCAGCACTCTTGACATCTTCTCTCTTCTCCTCTGTTCTCTCCTGAAAGCCAGTGGGGATCCAATACTGGCAGCCTATTGCTACCTGCTGGTGAGAAGGTGTGATACAAAAGCAGAATGTAGCCCGTTATTTCAAATAGCATATTAGTAATCTAGTGTAGGCCAAAATAGCATGATATGGGTTTATAGCTGCGATGCATATAGTCAGTGTCTGGGAGAAGAGGAAAATAAAGACACTCAGGCCCCTGAGGATTGGAGTTGCCCATCCCAGACAGGGCATTCATCTTGAATCTAACGACACAGACAGCAGACAACAACACAGACAGCAGACAACAACACAGACAGCAGACAACAACACAGACAGCAGACAACAACACAGACAGCAGACAACAACACAGACAGCAGACAACAACACAGACAGCAGACAACAACACAGACAGCAGACAACAACACAGACCGCAGACAACAACACAGACAGCAGACAACAACACACTCCTGCCTTTCAACCATGGGAACATTGTGCTTCACTCAACCCCTTCACAAGTGCTCTGAACAACGATTAACTTTTGACCCCTGATAATTGTATTATTACAAGGGTCGACTCACCGCCACAGCCCTTTACTCGGTTATCTTAAACCTGCTCTGTTCTAATTGCTCTGAAGCAATGTCACACCTCGCGTCTATGCTTATTTGCTTCCTAGGAGAGGTGATGGGTTTCAAGCAAATTGTAGCTCTGTATTTATTTATTTATTTTTAACCTTTTCTTTTCAAAGTCCTGTCGTTTTCTTCTCGTTGATATTTTTAGAGTCGCCATTAGAGACCAAGACCCAGGTCGTGCTTTTACCACTGCAGCAATTTGGTAATTACGGTCATTAGAAGAAGAAAAAACTGGGCCCGAAGACGGCGTAGTTTGGCTTTAGAAAAATAATCCCGCTCGCCCTGGGTCTCTGTCACAGTCGAACTCATTGTGTCATTTTCAACATGGCGCTTGTCTGGATTCTCTCATAAGAAAAAAATACCTATATTTTCACAAACAGAGCCTGCTGTGTGTGTAGTCTGTCCTTCTTGCGCTCCACTCTGTGGATGGGGAAGCAATTAAGGGTTTTTCGATGTTAACCGAATTATAGGAGCAAATATTGGATTCCACAGAGTTTCCTCTGGTTTTCCTGTGCACACATCTTCCCTGACATTTTGTCTGTGATACATAGTCGACAGATTCTACATTTCAGGCGTGTTGAAATGTTTTCTGTCAGGGAGCAACAGTGTATAGAAGAGTATAATTTTATTTACATGTGCTAGACTAACAAGAAAATTGCCAGTTTGAATTTGGTATGTCCTGCGGTAAACAAATATTAATTTGTAGAATTCAGAATGGATAGAGCGAGACAGATGGACAAGGTGGCCTGTCACAGTCAATGACTGCTAAGTTTGGTCATTTTAAAGGAAGGCCTAACTTGAGACATGCAAGCAGGGCCTGAAACGAACTCTTTGGTCTACCAGTGAATGAATGAAATCCACCAACCTCTCAGACGTCTTTGCAGCATTCGGCTGTGCGAGACGTATAATATTGTCATCTTCAACCTAGCGTTGTTCCTATGGATACACTCATAATGGCTACCAGTCCACCCATTATGCCATTATTGACTTGAATGGGGACACCCGTTCTATTCATTCTATTTCTATGGCAGCACATGCAGTCAGGAGCGGAGAAAATGTGTAAAAAATAATAATAATTATATACATGCATGCATGCATACAGTACCAGTCAAAGGTTTGGACACACCTACTGAGTCAAGGGTTTCTCTTAGTTTAAAAAAATAATTTTCTACATTGTAGAATAAAAGTGAAGACATCAAAACTATGAAATAACATATAACATATAATTTAGTAACTAAAAAAAAGTGTTAAATCAAAATATATTTTGTATTTGAGATTCTTCAAAGTAGCCACCCTTTGCCTTGATGGCAGCTTTGCAAACTCTTGGCATTCTCTCAACCAACTTCATGAGTTCGTCACCTGGAATGCATTTAAATTAACAGGTGTGCCTTGTTAAAAGTTTGTGGAATTTCTTTCTTTCTTAATGCGTTTGAGCCAATTAGTAGTGTTGTGACAAGGGTGGTATACAGAAGATAGCCCTATTTGGTAAAAGACCAAGTCCATATTATGGCAAGACCAGCTCAAATAAGCAAAGAGAAATGACAGTCCATCATTACTTTAAGACATGACAGGGACAAAATCATGAAGAGGAAAAGAGATGTGGCCCACAAATAGACAGTGAGACATGAATAATATAATAATAATATATGCCATTTAGCAGACGCTTTTATCCAAAGCGACTTACAGTCATGTGTGCAGACTTCTCTAATGTGTTTTCTCTTCATTTTGACAGATCTCCAACATCACCAAGCTGAAAGACTTTCTGCTGCAGCACAGGAAGGACTATGTGAATGCTGGAAGGTAATCCTCGTCTCAGGTCACCAAACCCTGCCCTTTTGACTGTCTGTTTTCAGCGGTGACTTTCATGTGGCTATAAGATGTAGGGCTAATCCCTTTTCACATGTTTGTCCTAAAGAAAATCCTCCAGGAAAGGTTCAGCTCGGCCTCCATGTGGATTGGGATGTATCTAACCTTTTGACAACTTGATTGAGCTTTTTACTCTTTGAAACATCAGTCTCATAAAGGATCCAAAAAAGGTTTTAACCTTCTCAACCCTAGAGCCTTCATTGTCAAAGAAGTAGATGGCATTAACTAATCACCATAAGCCTAAGCAGTAGTTATATAGGCTTAGGGGCTAAAGTGGGCGGAGCGTCTGTCCTGTCTGTCCTGTCTGTCCTGGTCTGGTCTGTGTCTCTGTCTCTGTCTGTCTGTCGAGTTGACTGCAGGCTGTGTTGCAGGCTCTAAGGTCTGACTGGTCTAATTGAGGTGGGTGGTTGGGAAAGGCAGGCGCTGGCACAAGGTCAGTAGCGAGTGGGGTGGTCTTTTGGAGACTCAGTCTAATTGGGTGGAATAATTGAGCTGCAACCAAGTGAAGAGCAAATCACGCCCTGGGACTAATCATAGGCTTCATCTGGTCAAGGCCCCGAGGGCAGTGTGTGCGCGCTCGCAGGGCGGGCCTTGAAAAACGTTTTCACATTTTCTTGCCTTAGTTTAGAGCCATCCCCCAAAAATGTGTGACTAAAAACCTGTCACGTGCATTAAGAATGTAATAAATTAAAACATATTAGTTTACATGGGAAGAAGTACATTATGTGATCTTCCCATAGAATTGACTTAAGTATTTATTTGGATTTTTTAAACTTATTAAACACTGCAAACACAGGAAAGGTCTGGGTGCCATTTTTCCTGTTTCTTTGACAGAAAATGAAAAATGAGCATGTCAGTCATCCTGAACTGAGGGAATGATCTATGAGCTGTAAATTAGGAATCCACTAGAGGGCAACATAGGCTTAGCACTTTGATTTAACTGTAGAGAATCTGCAGACCTTCATTACAGCAAACCTGGGTCCAAATATGATTTGTTTCCTTTCAATTGCTTTGTGTGTTTTGTAGTCTCATCTCGTCAGATCTAACCCGGATGACAGACAATGAGCGAGACCAAATCGACCAGGACGCCCAGATCTTCATGAGAACCTGCTCTGAGGCCATCAAGCAGCTCCGCTCTGAAGGTGTGTGTGTGTGTGTGTGTGTGTGTGTGTGTGTGTGTGTGTGTGTGTGTGTGTGTGTGTGTGTGTGTGTGTGTGTGTGTGTGTGTGTGTGTGTGTGTGTTAAGGCCATGGTGGCGAAGTAAATACAATATAGCAAGTGAAACACTGGAATGGTAGATTTGCAGTGGAAGAATGTGCAAAGTAGAAATAATAAATATTTCAGGGGAAGAGGTAAATACAGTAGGGGAAGAGGTAGTTGTTTGGGCTAAATTATAGATGGGCTATGTGCAGTAATCTGTGAGCTGCTCTAACAGCTGGTGCTTAAAGCTAGTGAGAGAGATAAGTGTTTCCAGTTTCAGAGATTTTTGTAGTTCGTTCCAGTCATTGGCAGCAGAGAACTGGAAGGAGAGGCGGCCAAATGAAGAATTGGTTTTGGGGGTGACCAGAGAGATATACCTGCTGGAGCGTGTGCTACAGGTGGGTGCTGCTATGGTGACCAGCGAGCTGGGATAAGAGTGGACTTTACCTAGCAGGGTCTTGTAGATGACCTGGAGCCAGTGGGTTTGGAGTAGAGTATGAAGCGAGGGCCAGCCAACGAGAGCATACAGGTCGCAGTGGTGGGTAGTATATGGGGCTTTGGTGACAAAACGGATGGCACTGTGATAGACTGCATCCAATTTATTGAAAAGGGTATTGGAGGCTATTTTGTAGATGACATCGCCAAAGTCGAGGATCGGTAGGATGGTTAGTTTTACGAGGGTATGTTTGGCAGAATGAGTGAAGGAAGCCAATTCTAGATTTAACTTTGGATTGGAGATGTTTGATGTGGTCTGGAAGGAGAGTTTACAGTCTAACCAGACACCTAGGTAGTTGTCCACATATTCTAAGTCAGAACCATCCAGAGTGGTGATGCTGGACGGGCGGGCAGGTGCAGGCAGTGATCGGTTGAAAAGCATGCATTTAGTTTTACTTGTATTTAAGAGCAGTTGGAGGCCACGGAAGGAGAGCTGTATGGCATTGAAGCTCGTCTGGAGAGTTGTTAACACAGTGTCCAAAGAAGGGCCAGAAGTATACAGAATGGTGTCGTCTGCGTAGAGGTGGATCAGAGACTTACCAGCAGCAAGAGCTACCTCATTGATGTATACAGAGAAGAGTCGGCCCAAGAATTGAACCCTGTGGCACCCCCATAGAGACTGCCAGAGGGCAAGACAACAGGCCCTCCGATTTGACACACTGAACTCTATCAGAGAAGCAGTTGGTGAACCAGGCTAGGCAATTATTTGAGAAACCAAGGCTATCGACTCTGCCAATGAAGATGTGGTGATTGACAGAGTCGAAATCCTTGGCCAGGTCGATGAATACAGCTGCACAGTAATGTCTCTTATCGATGGCGGTTATGATGTCGTTTAGGACCTTGAGCGTCCTAAACTGAGGTGCACCCATGCTCTGAAACCAGATTGCATAGGGGAGAAGGTACGGTGCGATTCAAACTGGTCGGTAATCTGTTTGTTAACTTGGCTTTCGAAGACATTGGAAAGACAGAGTAGAATTCCAATCTTTCGTAATCTCAGACGACACGAACGAGAGGTTGAACAGGCTAGTAATATGGGTTGCAACAATTTCGGCAGATAATTTTAGAAAGAGAGTGTCCAGATTGTCTAGCCAGGCTGATTTGTCTGGGTCAAGATTTTGCAGCTCTTTCAGAATATCAGCTGACTGGATTTGGGAGAAGGAGAAATGGGGAAGGCTTGGGTGAGTTGCTGTGGGGGTTGCAGTGCTGTTGACCGGGGTAGGAGTAGCCAGGTGGAAAGCATGGCCCGCCGTATAAAAATGCTTATTGAAATTCTCAATTATAGTGGATTTGTTGGTGGTGACAGAGTTTCCTATCCTCAGTGCAGTGGGCAGCTGGGAGGAGATGTTCTTATTCTCCATGGACTTTACAGTGTCCCAGAACTTTTTTGAGTTTAGTGTTGCAGGAAGCAAATTTCTGCTTGAAAAAGCTAGCCTTGGCTTTTCTAACTGCCTGTGTATATTGATTTCTTTTCTAACTGCCTGTGCAGAACGCCATAGGATATTTACATTACATTTAAGATTTCTAACTTCCACCTGAAATGTTGTGCATCTAAATCATCCTATCCTAGAGGGCTGTTCCGATGCTAATGCAGAACGCCATAGGATGTTTTTGTGTTGGTTAAGTGCAGTCAGGTCTGGAGAGAACCAAGGGCTATATCTGTTCCTGGTTCTAAATTTCTTGAATGGGTCATGCTTATTTAAGATGGTGAGGAAGGCATTTTTTTAAATAACCAGGCATCCTCTACTGACGGGGTGAGGTCAATATCCTTCCAGGATACCCGGGCCAGGTCGATTAGAAAAGCCTGCTCGCTGAAGTGTTTCAGGGAGTGCTTGACAGTGATGAGTGATCGCTTGACCACTGACCCATTACAGATGCATGCAATGAGGCAGTGATCACTGAGATCTTGGTTGAAAACAGCAGAGGTGTATTTGGAGGACAAGTTGGTTAGGATGATATCTATGAAGGGTGCCTGTGTTTATGGCTTTGGGGTGGTACCTGGTAGGTTCATTGATAATTTGTGTGAGATTGAGGGCATCAAGCTTCGATTGTAGGATGGCTGGGGTGTTAAGCATGTCCCAGTTTAGGTCACCTAGCAGCATGAGCTCTGAAGATAGATGGGGGGCAATCAGTTCACATATGGTGTCCAGAGCACAGCTGGGGGCAGAGGGTGGTCTATAGCAGGTGGCAACGGTGAGAGACTTGTTTATAGAGGTGGATTTTTAAAAGTAGAAGTTCAAACTGTTTGGGTACAGACCTGTATAGTAGGACAGAACTCTGCAAGCTATCTCTGTAGTAGATTGAAACACCGGTGGTCTTCCTAAGCCAGGATTCAAACACGGCTAGGACATCCGGGTTGGCAGAGTGTGCTAAAGCAGTGAATAAAACAAACTTAGGGAGGATGCTTCTAATGTTAACATGCATGGAACCAAGGCTATTGCGGTTACAGAAGTCATAAAAAGATAGCGCCTGGGGAATAGGAGTGGAGCTAGGCACTGCAGGGCCTGGATTCACCTCTACATCACCAGAGGAACAGAGGAGGGTAGGATAAGGGTATGGCTAAAAGCTATGAGAATTGGTCATCTAGGACGTCTGGAAACAGAGAGTAGGATGTGAATACAGTGCAGGTAAACCTAGGCAGTGAGTGATGATGAGAGAGATATTCTCTAGAAACTTCATTGAAACCAGGTGATGTCATCATGTGTGGGTGGTGGAACTGAAAGATTGGATAAGGTATAATGAGCAGGGCTAGAGGCTCTACAGTGAAATAAGCCAATAAACACTAACCAGAACCGCAATGGACAAGGCATATTGACATTAAGGAGAGGCATGCTTAGCTGAGTGATCATAAGGGTCCAGTGAGTAGTGAGGTTGGTTGGGGTCACTGCGATTCAGACAGCTAGCCGGGCCATGGGTAGTAAGCTGGCAGAGGATGGAGGTCTGTTTTTTTTAGCCACCCCGTGCGATTCTGTCGGTAGATTAGTGGGGTTCCATGTGGTAGAGGGGACCAATTCAATTGGCAAAATAGATATAGTTATAGTGACCCAAGAAAATTGTCCGGTGGACCTATTCAGGTAGCAGCCGATAAGATGGCTAACGATGAGCGGGCACAGATAGGCGTTCAGGTAACGTCGGGACGGAGGGGCCAGTTGGATAACTCCCTCGGGCAGATCCCTCGGGTCCGTAGTAAAACGGGTCCGGATAGGTGATTGTAGCAGATAACGCTCGGTATTCCAGTCGTGAAATGGCCTGGTGGGGCTAGGTCCGGTATGTCCGTCTGTAAAACTGGGTCCGGATAGGTGATTGGTTAGCCTCAGGAGTGACTGATGGAACTGGTTCCCCCAGCTGGCTAGCTCACCAAGTCACTTGGCTCTGTCAATAATGGTTATCCTTTTGCTCAGACGGGACCAGGTGGCGACGTCTCTGCATGTCTGGCAGACATATCAGTGTGGATGAGGATCACCACCTCAAGGAAGCAGCTAGCTGCTCTTCCTCCCGGGAAGCTGCAAGATCCAGGTCCTCCTCCCAGTAAATGTCCAGAGCTTGTAGGTTCATGCTCTACAACATCCGTAGAAATCTGGGGATATGGAGAGAAATAGGTCCTGTATGCTCTGGTCTGAGTCGCGTTGTACCAAACTGGTGATAGCTTTTCGAGCTAAAGGATAGCTGATGACCTCCAACCGTGGTTAGCTGAATACTCACGTTTGCCAGTGAATTGACTAGCTTCTGTTGTGGATTTCAGATTTGAGGTCAATAATACTTTTTTTTAAATGAATTGGTGAGGCGGGTTGCAGGAGTGTTTTGAAGTAGTTTTTAGAAAAGAAAAAAAAAGAAAATCCACCATAATTTGCAAATCAATTCATTAACAGTCCTACAATGTGATTTTCTGGATTTTTTTTCTCTAATTTTGTCTGTCATAGTTGAAGTGTACCTATGATGAAAATTACAGGCCTCATCTTTTTTATGTGGGAGAACTTGCACAATTGGTGGCTGACAATACCTTTTTGCCCCACTGTATATACACGGGACACGACAAGACGAGGACAAAGGACGTCTGACTGCTATGCCATCTTGGATGATGACGAGACATACTGTATAATACACAATAATAACAACCCTTTTGTCCTTTATTGTCGCCCTTCCAGCCGAGAAGCAGGTCATACCGACACAAATCAGAGAGCACAGGGGGGCGGTCCTCGACCTCATCGAGATATATTTGAGAGGTGGGCTCATTGGCGACGTCACAATATATTTGACGTCAGTGCATATTGTAAGTACTTTGTAATAAT
The DNA here is from genome assembly GCF_021184085.1 of Oncorhynchus gorbuscha. Classification (NCBI taxonomy): domain Eukaryota; kingdom Metazoa; phylum Chordata; class Actinopteri; order Salmoniformes; family Salmonidae; genus Oncorhynchus; species Oncorhynchus gorbuscha. The sequence continues at coordinate 24,169,071 of NC_060190.1, read as the reverse complement.
GTCGACAATATCGGATTTGTGTTGATCATCCCTGTTTGCAGGAGTATGCAAGCTTTACTCCGAGCAGAGGGCTATAAGAGTGAAGAGAGTGGTGGACAAGAAGAGACTGTGAGTGTTTTAAAGATATTTTTATTTAAAGTTGAACAAATTGCAATGGAAGGTTAAAAGTAATCACATCTATTATGGAACAAAATACCTTGAGTTATTCATTTATTGACAGAATTCTTGATTTCGGGGAACGTTGAGTTGAATTCTGACAAATGTATATTCATAACACATCGTTTATTTGTGAATGATTCTTCATTCATTGACGACATTTTGGTAGTAAGCTATCTCCATAATATATGCTTTGACCTTGCCTTGTGTTTTTTCGGGGGGCTTTTAGGAAGCCTGACCTTGTCTTTGGTGTTTTGCTATTACTCCAGGTCCAGACTAGAGCCAGAGCACCACCACAGTAGGGTGGCGGTAGAGAGAAGCTCACCGGCGGAGCAGCACAGCGAGGAGAAAACAGCTCAGGAGGAGAGCAGCAGCGGTGGTGGTGAGTACAGACACCAAGACGAGTTCCCAAAGAGACTCTGGCTGGAAAGAACATCTATTTTGAGTCACTACAGCCGACTATTTACATGGTGTTTGTCTTTATTTACAGCCCCACACATCTCTACATGTAACATGTTATTCTCTCATGGATTTTCATTTATTTGCTACTGCCGGTATAATCATTTGACATTTAGCGCTTATTTGCAAATGTTTGTTTGAATGAAAATGGTCGACTTCTGTATTTAAAATAAAGCAAATTGGACAGAGGTAATGGGATGGTTATGAAAGGAGTGGTTTTGTGTGATGAAGGGAAATGGATAGAGCGGAAAGTAAATGGCTATGACAGTCACAGGAGTGAATTGAAGTTTGCGTGAGTTTGAAGTGAAGACGGGGTGTATTTCTCCCTTTGTGTTTTCTCCCTGAAGAGCGGAGCGTGGCGGAGGTACCGGAGAACAACGTGAGCCTGTGGGAGGAGGGCCAGGGCCAGGGCCGCGTGGAGGACGAGCTCTCGCCTGAGGAGATGCAGATGGTATGGAACTATGGAACAGAGATGTTGTGTATGCTTCTATGTGCTCTCCCTCTCTCTCCGTGTGACTTATATTATTGCCTTTATGTTGTTGTCTGATGGGTCAGATTCTACACAGCATTTACAATACATGCGTTTCACTCTGTCTAGTTTGAACAAGAGAACCAGAGGCTGGTGAGTGAGATGAGCAACCTAGTAGATGAAGTCAGGTGAGTGTCTAATCAGTCCTTCAGACCATTTATTTTTTTACCACTACATTTCTAGATATGACTGAGGTGAAGCAAAGATGAAACAAAGGTGAAAAAGACGAGTCAATCTCCTCCCCGAATGTCTTTCAGGCAAATCGAGGGCAAGGTCGTCGAGATCTCGCGACTCCAGGAGATCTTTGCGGAGAAGGTGCTAATGCAAGTGAGTGACCTCCATTTGGCCATCCCTGAAAGAAAATGCCTCTATTGAAAAGTACGCCCATCCCACTTAATAAAGTGTTATTAGTGTGTGTTACTTATTTCCTGTCGATGCGTTGTTCACAGGAAACTGAGATCGACAGTATCCATCAGCTAGTTGTGGGAGCCACTGAAAACGTTAAAGAGGGAAACGAGGACATACGAGAGGTAATGGCAGGTTATGCTAAACAACACCAGTAGTTTGCCCTACTCATTATACTGTATATTGTTGTATTTATAGATTACGGCAGTATCCATAGATTTCCATTGGATATAACTTTTATAACCATTTTTTAAAACCAAATATTCAGAACTGACTCTTGAGGTTGCTCAACACAGCCAGTGATCTGTTTTAGCTCTGTATGTTTCATTGTACACTTAACTTGTTTCCAGGCCATTAAAAACAATGCTGGATTCCGTGTCTGGATCCTCTTCTTCCTTGTCATGTGCTCCTTCTCTCTGCTCTTCCTGGATTGGTACGACAGCTAACCCCCTGAACCTGGCAGAACCAGGAAGTGACATCAGCCCGGGCCTAGCCCTTCACATTGAAGTATATGGTTGGATGGACAGAGTGTTGGGTATAGGACCCCCCCCCCAGAAAACTGACCCCAGACCAGTGCTTTGATGACAACTTCACTACATGTCAACCGTACTCGAGCCACTAGAAGTCAGTGTAAATGCATGTTACTAGGTAACTCTTCCTGTTCAGCAAAGCACGCTTTTGGCCGAATACAAAGTGCTGTCATCCACCTGCACTGTGTATATATGGGCAGTCGGTATCGCATACATACTGACCACTATGCTTGTTATTGCAGCAACTGTCCTCTGCTGTCTTTCTCAAAAGAAGAAAGTGGTTTCTGAACTATTAGTCTTTCTTTCTGTATTGAGATCTTGATATTGTGTACTTATGCTTTGTTGAGATGAAGAATTTTTTTTTTTAAACCTTGTGGTCTTTCATATGTATTTATTTCAATGGTATGTACACATTTAGAAGATATGAGATAATTAAGCAATAAGGCCCGATGGGGTGTGGGATATGGCCAATATACCACGGCTAATGGCTGGACTTATCCACGGTGCAACGCGGAGTGCCTGGATGCAGCCCTTAGCTGTGGTATATTTTGTCATACCACAGCTTTCAGGGCTCAAACCACCTGGCTAATAATTACTCATATACCAAGAGTTAAGGCTAAGCTTTTGCAGATGGGATATTTTCAAGAATAGTTAGTTACAATGAGCGTGTAAGCCTTTTGTTTGTGTGAAGATGGTGGTTATGATCAATCAATGGGAGTATTTGTGTTGGTATAACTTCACATTGCACTTACACTGCTTGTGTAAAAACCTGGTCCGATCACCAATAAAATGAAGCACTACTTATGAATGACATTTTCCATTTCTTATTTCCCCAAATTACAGCAAGAAATCCACACTTTCACTAGTTGATATATTATATGGATTGTACTTCAGCCATTCTCTAGTCTAGTTCGTGGCAAAACAATCGTATCCAGATTATATACAGATCTAGAAATCTGGGCCTATGGCATGAACCACAATCCAAATAATTGGCTTTGGAAATGAGCATGAAGGAACTTCATCGCTTTTTTAAAAAACATATGATGGATTACTCCAAGGTTGATGTGAAATGTGTGCATTTTAATAGATATTTGGTGTACAGTTCAAAGCCAATCCATTTTCCTCAAGTGTCCCCAAAAAAAACAGCATCAAATGTACTTCTGTTTAAGTCATTGTATTGTTGAAAAAAACTAATGACACTTTTTTAAAAGTTTTTTTTTAAGCAATGAAGATTTCTCCTGTCAAATATGTCGTTTTTAGAGTTGCACTGCACGCATCCCTCACTCTGGTATATTTGTATGACTTGACTGCCTTTTAAGGTGACTGACTACTACAGAACCCTATTCAATGGCATTACACGTTACATTCAAGAGCAATGCAAAAACATTCAGTATCAACAACAAGACATGGGATATGCTATGCAGTGACAATAAGCATTCACATGCTTTCTGAAGACCTTGACATAGTGCCTGATCAAACAGTGTCCACAATAAAGGTGAGCTCTACAGATATATAGTCAGCGTCATATTAGGGCTGTGTTCAGTATAGCACAGCGTTGCAAAGTGTTTCGAAACGGAAACAGAAAATGGCCATTATTGGATAAGTTTAGGTAGTATCTCCCTGTTTCAAAATGTGATCCCCTGTTTCATGCTTACTGAACAAGACCCAGAATTAAAACTCATCTACACATTGGAGTCATTTGACTTCCAAAACATAAATAGGACATGATTTTTGATATTCAAAATGCATCTTCAAGTGAGTCATACCCCATTCATCCACAAATAGGGGAGGCAAAACGGTATTTTATCAGTCATTTTAGCTGGATCTCAAGGGCTAAACAGGACATTCTCTGACAGTCTGCTTGTGAAATGCAGAAGCCTTGTAAAGTCATGCGTGGTTAAACCAGCTCCACAGACACTAGATGGTTCAGTCAGTTTATATTTGGGTTACTGCGATTTTATTCCCCATTTTACGTTTGTGTAAAAATACGTTTTGTCAACGAGTATGTGGCAAGACATGTTTGTGTGCGTGTTCTCACCTCAAATCATTTTAACTAACCGCGGATGCTATTCAAGCAAAACCAATATCCCTCCAACCCCTGTTCCAGTCTGCTTACACAAAGGCATCTGTAAAATAATTGAACGGATTTAAAACAACACTTTTTCTGATATTGCAGTTCTACAATAACAATTAAAACTGGTGCAGCTCAGGAACAATCATTTTAGCTCAAACGCTTTCCAAGATTTTGAGTTTTTCACAGGGCTAGATGGTGATCCTAGTACAGAAGGCTGCAACGTTACAGAACGCTGAGATGGAAACACATTTTGTAGCACACATATGATTAGTGCTCATGTAGAATTGGGCATCAGGTCAGCTCTAATCATTGCAATTGTATCTGTAGCATTCTTAACGTTTCACTTCTCTGAATACAGCCCAGTGGATTAGGCCAGCTTCTGGTGGGTCTCGGTCTCCTGCTGGGTGACCTTCTCCTCTGACATGACGGTCATCCACGGGGACACGGACCGGGTGATGGTCTGCTTGGCCATGTTGTAGTGGTTGATGATGGTGAAGAGACGCCCGCGACCACCAGGGGGGTAGTAGCCGTATATCCCCGTCGGCATGCACCGACCTTGCTGCAAGAGGGAGAGAGCGATTTTAGCATAGGAACAAGAGGCAGAACTCTACAAATGTTAACAAGATAAGACCTGGAAGTGCTAGTGAAAACCTGTCGCTGAAAAGAAGATAACATCAAGGTGCCAATAATATTTCTTTAAAGGAGAATTGATTCAAGTTCTGTCTTGCAAGTGCAACTGTATGCTGCATTTCTTTTGAAAGAAGGTCTTCATTGGTACCTACAAGAGGCATCCCACTGGGCAAACATGGGTTGTTTCATTTTTATCTTATTTCAACCAGCGTCGTAAGCATTGAAATAAGAGTAAAACTTAATTATATTGACTAAACCTGACGAACAGGTTGTTACGTCAATCTAATTTCAACATAATCTTCAGAACTATGTATACATTGAAACGTTGGGTGGTTGAAGTTGTTTCATTTTATATTTGTTTAGACATTTTATTTGACCATGTTTCAATGTTGAGAGTCAAATTGTATGTTTTAATCAACGCCATTGTTTCCATCATTCTTAAATGGAAGAAGTTTGGAACCACCAAGACTCTTCCGAGAGCTGGCTGCCAGGCCAAACTGAGCAATAAGGGGGGGGTTGAACTCTTTGGCCTGAATGCCAAGCGTCACATCTGAAGGAAAACTGGCATCATCCCTATGTTGAAGCATAGTGGTGGCAGGATCATGCAGTGAGGATGTTTTTCAGCAGCAGGAACTGGGAGACTAGTCAGGATCGAGGGAAAGATGAACGGAGCAAAGTACAGAGAGATCCTTGATGAAAACCTGCTCCAGAGCACTCAGGATCTCAGACTGGGAAGAAGGTTCACCTTCCAACAGGACAACAACCCTAAGCACACAGCCAAGACAATGGAGGAGTGGCTTTGGGACTCTCTTCGGGACTCTTCGACAAGCCAGAGCCCGGACTTGAAGCCGATCGAACATCTCTGGTGAGACCTGAAAATAGCTGTTCAGTAACACTCCCCATCCAACCTGACAGAGCTTGAGAGGATCTACAGAGAAGAATGGGAGAAACTCCCCAAATACAGGTGTGCCAAGCGTGTTGCGTCATACCCAAGAAGAATCGAGGCTGTAATCGCTGCCAATGGTGCTTCAACAAAGTGCTGATTAAAGGGTCTGAATACTTATGTAAATGTGATATTTCAGTAATTTTTTTGTGTAAGTTTGCAAAAATGTCTAAAGACCTGCTTTTACTTTGTCATTATGGGGTATTGTGTGTAGATTGATGGCGGGAAAAACAAACAATTTAATACATTTCAGAATAAGGCCGTTAACGCAACACAAATTGGAAAAAGTCAAGGGGTCTGAAAAAGTCAATACTTTCCGAATGCACTGTATGCACCCTGCTTGGCTTGGGAAACAAGCTGTGTACGTTTCGGCTGAGCTATCATGTCAACATGTACAGACATTGATCAGCTTCCATACTCATTTGCATAGACTACCTACATAACATTGAATAGTTAAAAGTAACTAACTTTTCTTACACAAGTGTATGTGGGCCCAAGCCCTTAGGGGGCCCAAGGCAGAGAATAATACTTTTAAAAACCGACAGGAGCCCACTTTCAATGTTCTAAATACAGCAGAGAGCATAATTTTAAAAAATAACTGTGGATTAAATTTTATGACAAGCACATACAGGTAACAGCCAAAAAAAGAGCCCCAGAGCCTATGATTTCTTAATCGGGCCACTTATGATGAATACCAGAGATAATATCCAAAGGTAAAAGTTTTCTACTAATATCATGAATTGGGCTGGTAACTACTTCGAAAGATCCAATCATCCATGGATCATCCATATGCCATGAACCAATGATTGTCCTTTGGGCAAATCAGATGTCAATGTAGCCTAGATAAACCCAACCTCACTCCGAATTTACTTTCACATACAGCTTGTGTAAGAAACGTTAGAAAGAAACGTAAGAAACATCATTCTCGGTGACCGATAATATCGACGATATTAACCTTTTACCGATGTATTTGTATCGCCGTTTAATCCACCGAGAATGACCGATATAAAATGCGAAGAAACGTTTTTTAATTTTTTTTATATATAATTAAATGCTTGTTGTTGTTGCATTTTATTATTTGTCCTGAAGAGGGCACTCTTTGCATGGCTATAAGCCTATCTTGCTTTGGTGCGCAACAGCAAGACAGTTCACTACCACCCTACACAATGTTTACAACCCTTTCAAGACAGGACACTACCACCCTACACAAAGTTACAGCCCTTTAATGAAGCCAGCGAAATCTGGTGTTATATTTGCTCTTTGCAAAGGGTCTTCCTAAAGATCTGTCATTCAATTTTTTTCAGAGACACTAAAAACAACATAGCAGGTTACAAAGTAGCGCTTTGTAGCTACGTGTTGATGTATGGACTCATTGTCACTTGATAGGCACTGGTTCAAATTCACGTTTCACTAATCGCCATTTCCATGACGCGTGCTAACGAACTAGCCAGATAACTAGCTGTGTACTTGACGGCGTTCATGGAGGGTTAGTGATATCTGGGATCCTTAGGACATACATACGTTAAACCCGAACCGTAACCATTTTAAATGTCAACTTCAATGGAGTAGGGACAACCCAAGGATGCCAGATAGCAAGGACCTATCACTGAGGCAACGCTGTGCCAGCGGCGCATTTTGTGATTGATATTTTTCCTTTCAAGTGACAACTACCAGAATTCACTGGCAATAGCCTTACAATTGATGAAAACATAGCTAAATATTAATCCATTGAAAATGTCTCCTATGTCTTTGCCCAGCATGAGGCAGCTCAGTTTTCAGAGCTTTGAGAAAAATAGTTTTGCTGGAATCAGTGCAGTTTATCCTCCTTTCACTAGAGTAACAGTTTTTCCATTAAATAATCTCACCTTTCTGGTGCACCTAAATTCTGTGTGGCACTTACATTAATGTCATTTCCTCAAATTTAAGAAATCAGCTTTCTGAGTATTGTCAAAGGGCTGTTTTAAGCACAATCCATACAGAAAAATATTTTATTTTTATTATAGCTATAATAATAGACATATTGGCTTCACATTTGATTTAAATATATCTATGTATTTCGGTTGATAGAATGATGTTGAAACAATGATGTTGATTCAAATATAATTTTACTATCAACAGTGAAACAAGGTCAAATGTCTAATCAAATATGAAATTCTACAGAACTTCAACCACCCAATATATATTGATGTAGGATTTTTTTTTAAATAAACATTTATACATGGAATTGTCAATGCAATTTCAACATATACATAGTTCTGATGATTATGTTGGAATTAGATCGATGTAAAAACTTGTTAATCAGGTTAAGTCAATGAATTTAAGTTGACGTTTTACCCTAATTTCAATGTTTACAATGCTGGTTGAAATGAGATGAAAACAATCCTGGGCCCGGTTTCGCAAAAGCATCTTAAGGCTAAGTTAATCGTTAGAACTTCTGAGCCGTTTCCCAAAACTGTCTTTATTAACGCTGTACTTGAAATTGCTCGTAATCTAACGCCTGCCTCAGACCCCTCGTAGAACAGCTAAGTGCATCATTAGATCACCATTTACCCACTTTACACATAGAAAATCTCAGCTAAACATAGAATGAAGATGTTTATCTGTCTCTCTGTGACCGCCGAAAACGTCATAGTTGAATGGCCTAAAAAGTGTGCAATGTTTTATCCAAGCAAAGCAAGGATAAATGTGCTTTTTTAATGAAAACTGAAATAGCATAATAATCTAGCAATTATATATTTAGGTTAAATGTTTGACAGCACTTTCATGTGCAATTGATAGACCTACCTAGCATTAAGCCATTAGGCTACATCTGAGTCTATTCCATATTCGTATCTATTAGGTCTATAGGCTACTATTATCTAGAAGCTGACGCATTTCGTTGTAACCTAACCAATAACCTAAAGGTCAACATATTAGGTCTATAGCAAAGTCGCTTAACTTGCTTCTTCATGTTTAATTATTCTATTTGTTTAATGATTTAATTGTAGAATATCTGATAGGCCTACTTGAAGCCCAATTCAAGGCCTGCCATTAAGCTACAATGGTTTGTTGAGCAATTTCGAAAAACCATTGTCATCATATCCTATTTTTAGGTCAAGCTGATATTGTCTATAGCAAACAAACAACTTGTATTCCTTCTGGCTCACAGTTTAGACAAACTGAAAAATTCAGATTTTACTTAATCAAAGATTGCTTACAAAAATGGTACGAGTAAACACTTATAACACATGACAAACATAATACAAACACTTACATACATAATAGACTACAGAACATTTATTCTCATGATGGGGAAAACTATTGTGTAAAAAAATAACCATAAACAATTTAAGAGCAACAGGGAGCTCTTTAGCCTGTATTCTGGAATCATTTTCAGCACAATACAGCTCCTGAAGCGACTCAGTTAAGTTTAACTTTGTAACGAGTGCACTGCGTGGTGTTTTGGGAAACGGGTGTGACATCTTCAGAAGTTATTTTTATGATGCATAGTTAAGCCTAAGGTCCATAAGCCTAAATTCCATCACTATCGGGAAACCGAGCCGAGGTTGATGACTTTTTTCAAATCCAATGCATTTTCCACATTGATTCCACGTCACAATACGCTGACAAATTACATTTAAACAACGTTGTTTCAACCAGTGTGTGCCCAGTGGGATGCTTACTGTAGTAGCTTACCGTGTACATGAAGCCATATGTACAGGGCTGCTCATACTGGTAGACTTTATAGACCACCAGAAACATCACGCAGACCAGAAATGCCAAAGCACAAATCACCAGCAGAGTGACCTAGGAAGATGAGAGACACAAACATCATCTCTGGGTTACTGATAGGTCACACTATGCCCAAGCCCAAATCAATCCCTAGACGGCTAGCCACTAGATACTACTCTGTGGTAGACTACTGAACTAGATGGGTGTAAGAAATATGACAGAATCTGCATTTGCCCAACCACAGGGATAGGTGGAGTTATTACTATTTCGCCTCTACCAATCCAATTATTTCATGGCCCGTATTTATAAAGCGTCTCAGTAGAAGGAGTAGGCATGCTGATCCAGGAACAGTTTTCCCTTTTAGATCATAATGAATAAGTTTACATTGACAGGGGGCGATCTGATCCTAGATCAGCTCTCATACTCTGAATCACTTTATGAATATGGGGCCAGAGGGCTAATTGCACCTATCCTATTACTTCAGCTCTACTGGGACTCATCAAGACATGTCTAAGGGGTTGATTAGGGAATAGGTATTGGACGTTAGACCAAACAGAGTGAGACACATGATGTCTTTAAAAGAGTAAAAGTACATTGCACTGGCATCTCCAGGGTATTATGCAATGGCTACAGGCGTTTCAAGGAACTGAGGAGGCGGGGAGTGGGAGAGAGTTGTCGGGAAAATCACTTTGTCAAATATGCCAGCCTCAGCTATGAGGCCAGGGCCTGTATTCTTAAAGCGTCTCAGAGAAGGAGTGCTGTACTAAGACCAGTGTAATAAAAAAGGCAAAACTGGTCCTAGATCAGCAATCCTACTCTGGAACACTTTATAAATATGGGACCTGATTTTGTCTTGATCACGGGCCCAAACTTAGTGTATTATATCATCGATTTTTATTGACACTGAGGTTTACTAAGAGTTCCTTCTGATTTTCCAGGATGTAGATGATGTCATATTTCTCTATTAGAGTTAGAAACATCTTGCGGAAATCATTAAAGAATTGATATCAAGGGCTGCTTTGCAAAACCAGCATGGAGCCAGACAAAAAAGAAACCAGGTAGGGAATGTCCCTTTCAACTACAGTGTGCATATTGCCTACAGAAAATTAAATGTCTTGCCCTATCTGATAACAGATTATGCCTGAAGACTTCAGATACAAAGATATCAGCATATCGAGCTGGAAAATACCACGAAGAGCATTTGAGCACTACAGATTGGGAAATCAATTGTGCTGTAATGCATTCGCACCAATGTTTTTAATGGACCACTCTTAAGATAGTGAGCAGGTATGGCTTTTTCAGGTGATCTGTAGCCTAGCAATTTGCTTCTCAAAGACCTCTATGTAAACTCATCTGTTGCTGCCATGCTATGTTGTTGTCTTAGGTCACTCGTTATGTACTGTTGTGTTGTCTCTCTTGTAGTGATGTGTGTTTTATTCTATATTTTTATTTAATTTATTTTTAATCTCAGCCCCCGTCCCCACAGGAGGCCTTTTGGTAGGCCGTCATTGTAAATAAGAATTTGTTCTTATCTGACTTGCCTAGTTAAATAAAGGTTCAATTTTTTTTTAAACGGAGAAAAAAAAACTGAGTGAGACATGACAATTACAAGACCGTTGCCATGGCAACAGTTGAATTAATCAAGGGGGGCTTGGGTTTGGGTGAAGAACAAGAAAACATATCTTACTTTAAGTCGCTCAGATACCCCTTCAATGATGCTTATTGAGAATGCTGCTATCTTGGGGGAGTGCAGCTTGCTCTTCTTGTGCTCCCCATCATAGTCTGTTTTGGTCTTTACCACCACCTGAAACACAATGGCAAATGCCAAGATGTAGATAAATAATGCTGATCATAGGCCTGCACGAAGGTGTAACATTTGTAGGCTATATCCTTCATGTGTGTAATGGTGAATAGATTGATAGATTTTTATTTGAGGCTATTGACAAAATAGTGGTTACATTGACACGTTTATTTCTATTGGATCCTTAGATGGTCACATTCATATTATTTCATCCTGTAAAAACAAAACTCCATAAAAACATGGACGATGAGTAGAGTAGATATACTGCACCAGTAGGCTTTCAATTCACTCGAATAAATATTACCTTGTCGAGTACAGGGAACTGCAGTTGACTGGCATCTAAGGGTGTTATGAGGGGAATGGTGTCGTATCCATCTTCTGAGACGGTTTTGGCGTTGTTTTTGTCACTTAAATGATTCCCCAATTTGACCATTTTTCGAGACGGTAGGGTGTAAAACCTGTTCGGAGAAGGACAGGGCGTTCAATAGTGATTGTATGATGAATATATGTAGGCCTATGCGCCGTCTAAATTATGAATGGCGTATGATTGTTTTAGTTTTATCTTAACGTAGCCAATCATTCCTGAGCTGAAACAAAAACACGCCTGCAATTCAAACACACTGCAATTGATAACATAGATATGGAACGTTGATTATTTTGTTAATTTCATTATATGATACCAGAAGGAGCGCTCGCAAATAAAACATCCTTTGTAGTATCCTTTGGATGTTACTTTCAATTAGCACTTTTTATCACAATAAGAACGATAAACTTGTAAATGACATTGACTAATACATCAACCCTTACCTGCTAACGTTTTTTTATTTTAATCCTTGAAGATGGTCGTATTTTATTGTTATAACTGAGGCCGCCGGTGTAGGTGTGCCGATTTAAGATGTTGTAGATGCACAATATGGACAAGCTCTAGCTGATGCTCCTCAAAGGCGGACCCTCTGAGCGGATGCTGCTGCTGGCAGCCAAGTGATGTAACAACATTAGCCTACATCCCATGCATAGGCTACGCACGAGATAACACATGGGAGCAGGTCTAGGGAGATAATGGTTTTACATCTAAACTTTGAAAGACTATTTTAAATCTAATCAAAAGAAAGAAACATTGATACTGAGCTGAACATTTAATAAAAATGTTTTCCAATTCCTCGCAAAGAAGGTCATCTATTGGTTGATGGGTACAAAAAAAAACGTTTTTAACCTGACAATGAATTGTAACGCTTGTCGTCTGGGGAAGGAGAGGAGGACCAAGGTGCAGCGTGGTAACTATTTATATTATTTAATGAAATATGCAACACTAGACAAAACAACAAACACGACAGACAGACAGACAGACAGACAGACAGACAGACAGACAGACAGACAGACAGACAGACAGACAGACAGACAGACAGACAGACAGACAGACAGACAGACAGACAGACAGACAAACAAACAGTCCTGAAAGGTGAACCAAAAACACTAAACAAGAAACAACCACCCACAAAACACAATGGAAAACAGGCTACCTAAATATGGTTCTCAATCAGGGACAACGATTGACAGCTGCCTCTGATTGAGAACCATACCAGGCCAAACCCAGAAATAGAAAATCATAGACAAACTAACAAAGACAACCCACCCAACTCACGCCCTGACCATACTAAAACAAAAGACAAAACAAAGGTCAGAACGTGCCACGAATATCACTTTGAGCATGGTGAAATTATTAATCAAGCTTTGGATGGTATATCAATACACCCCAGTCACTACAAATATACAGGTGTCCTTCCTATACAGTATCAATTGCCGGAGAGGAAGGAAAACGCCCAGGGATTTCCTTGGTGACTTTAAAACAGTTACAAATATCAATGGCTGCGATTGGAGAAAACTGAGGATGAATCATAACATTGTAATTGATAGAGTGAAAAGAAGGAAGCCTTTAAAAAATATTCCAAAACATGCATTGTGTTTGCATCAAGGTACTAAAGTAATACAGCAAAATAATTGGCAAAGCAATTCACTTTTTCTCTTGAATACAAAGTGTTATGTTTGGGCAAATCCGATGCAACACATTACTGAGTACCACTCCCATATTTTCAAGCATAGCGGTGGATGCATCATGTCATGGGCAGTGGCGACCTGTCATTCAGGTCAGGTGGGGAATATTATTTTGGCATTAATACGTGTCACATATCAGTTTGCAAAAATACAAACATGGTCTCTTTTTTGTTTTACTGAGTAAGGCAGCTCCAAAATGCAGGTGTTTCAGCCTAGCTCTGTGCTTTCTGTGGTGGTGGGGCAGCCAGTGGAAAATACGGAGCGTATGTCACACTTGATCTTTTTCACCTGTCTTTGTGCTTGTCTCCACCCCTCTCCAGGTGTCGCCCATCTTCGCCATTATCCCTGGTGCATTTATACCTGTGTTCCCTGTTTGTCTGTTGCCAGTTCGTCTAGTCTCGTCAAGCGTACCACTGTTTTTCCCGTACTCCTGTTTCTTGTTAGTTCCTGTTTTCTAGCTCTCCTGGTTTTTGACCATTCTGCCTGCCTTGACCCTGAGCTTGCCTGCTGTTCTTGACCTTATGGACTCTGCCCTGGATTACTGACCTCTGCCTGCCATAGACCTGATGTTTGCCTTCCCCCTGTTTTGTAAATAAACATTTGTTATTTTGAACTGTCTGCATCTGGATCTTATCCTGAAGTCTGATAGTACGGACTGGCCATGACGGACCCAGCAGACTCGGACCAGCTCCGCAACGTCACCTCCTTCCAATGAGTCACCATTGGAAGGCATGAGGAGTTGCTTCGTGGTGTCATGGAAGGTTTCTAGAACTTGGCCGAACACCATGACCTCGCGCTGGATACATTGCTGGAGCAATTCTGCGGGTTGTCTGTTAGGCAGCCTACCATGACGGGTAACCTCCCAGCCCCTCAGTTATCCAGCTGTCAGTAGCGCGCATTTCTCCCGGCCACCCCGGCTTCCCGAGAACCCCGCTTACCTCCTCCGGAACGCTTTGCTGTAGAGTCAGGAACTTGTCAGGCATTTCTCACTCAGTGTTCCCTCATCTTCAAGCTGTAGCCCTCCTCCTTCCCCTTGGACCGCTCGAAGATAGCATACCTCATCACGCTGATGTCCGGGAGGGCTCTCATCAGGGCTACAGCAGTGTAGGAACAACAGTCTGCCGTATGCTTCAGTCTGGAGCAGTGAGGTGAAGAAGGTTATCGATTCTCCATTGTCCGGGAGAGAGGCTGCCCAGAAGCTCCTCCAGCTTCGGCAGGACTCCCGCAGTGTGCCAGACTATGCGGTGGATTTCCACACATTGGCGGCTGACAGTGCCTGGAACCTGGAATCGCTGTTTGACACGTTCCTGCACAGATTATCGGAGGAAGTTAAGGATGAGCTAGCAGCCCGGGAACTACCGACAGATCTTGACTCACTCATCGCCTTGACCATCCAGATTTATGGGCGGCTATGGGAACGTAGGAAGGAGAGGAGGACTGATTCCACCTCACCTCCGAGGCATCCCGGAAATCCCCGACCTCTACATTTCCGCGAAAATCCGATGCTACCCAAGTTCCCCTGAGAGTCTCTAAAGACTGCCGATTCGCCTCTTCCCGAGCCGATGCATCTAGGCAGGTTGCCGACAGTTTACGCAGGCTTAACACGAAGAGTTTCCTGTATTGCATGTCCAATAAAAGACCAGGCTCACCGGTAGGGGTGAGTACTTTCCCTCTCTGCTTACTCGCACCCCTCTCCACGCCATCCTGCTGTGAGGGAAGCAGTCGAAAACTCTCCGGGTACTCATCGACTCTGGGGCCGATGAGAGTTTTATTGACGCCACACGGGCATCGGAGCTGGGCATCCTCACTCAGCTCCTCTCCATTCCCATGGATGTTAGATTGCTGGATGGGTTGTCACACCTTGATCTGTTTCACCTGTCCTTGTGATTGTCTCCACCCCCTCCAGGTGTCACTTATTTTCCCTGGTGTATTTTTTATTTTATCTTGTTTGTCAACCAGCGTGTTTTTCCGTGCTCTGGCATTTTCCTTTTCTGTTTTTGCTAGTCCTCCCGGGTTTTGACCCATGCCTGCCTAGACTCTGAACCCACCTGCATGACCATACTGCCTGCACTGACCTCGAGCCTGCCTGCCACTCAATACCTTCTGGACTCTGACCTTGTTATGATCTTTTGCCTGTCCACAACCATTCTCTTGCCTACCCCTTGGATCATAATAAATATCAGAGCCTCAAACCATCTGCCTCCCATGTCTGCATCTGCGTCTCGCCCGACGCTCTATAGGCAGGGTCACCCACAATACCACTCCTATCAACCTATGAGTATCAGGGAATCACAGTGAGGCTATCCAATTCATGCTTATTAACCCTTTCACATGTACCATCACACAGGTGTGATCATTCTACAGTGGTCCCTGAAGCGTAAGATCACCCCCGTGTGATTAGAACGCTTATTTAGAATGCTTATTTAGAATGGCCAGTTTCGAATGATGCAACAATCAGCATTTGAGCTGACCACACTTTTTTTCAGAAACTATTTACACAAACTCAGTCCTTACAAAGTTATATCCACAATGTGAGCAGTTTCCTTTTTGGATGCAGTGTTCAGATATACACAGAAGTATCTATAGCATAACACAATCATCCAAACCGGGGAAAGAAAATGTAGGCTACATTTGTCCTAGCGCTGAGGAAAGATTGATGCAACACACGTGGTCACATTTGTATAACTCTCAGCTGACAAACTACTATATGAATTAGCTAATAGCAATTACTATTTATCATTAATCACATCGCGGGTGAGCTCACCATTGATCAAAATCATCTAGTAAAACACTTTCTAGAAATCAAAAGTAATCCGACGATTAGTTTCAGTGCACCGCCATGCTTTTTTTCCTCACAGAAATCAAAGATAATAAGAGAAGACAAGATGAGTTTGGTCTGTTTATAGTATGCATTTTGAAGGGGTGTGTTTACCATCATTCACATCTCACCATTCACTTCCTGAAGTTCTCAAAAAATGAGTGAACCCTTACTCACCTAATTTTGTTATAGCATCTTTGGTCCGACAGACGATTATGTGAAACCCAGAATGCATTGTATGCCAACAAACATGGCTCCACACACATACCTGGAATTAGCTTAGCTCATCATAATCAGTACAAATAATTTTACACACATAATACAGTGGGGCAAAAAAGTATTTAGTCAGCCACCAATTGTGCAAGTTATCCCGCTTAAAAATATGAGAGAGGCCTGTAATTTTCATCATAGGTACACTTCAACTATGACAGACAAAATTAGGGGAAAAAATCCAGAAAATCACATTGTAGGATTTTTTATGAATTTATACTATGTTTGCAACTCCCTTCTATTGTTACTATTGTTTGTACAAGCATTTGTAAATTTCTCCCAAGGATGAATCAGACTTGTGGAGGCCTAAAAAGAAAATTCTGCAGTCTTGGCTGATTCCTTTTGATTTTCCCATGATGTCAAACAAAGAGACACTGAGTTTGAGGGTAGTCCTTGAAATACATCCACAGGTACACCTCCAATTGACTCAAATTATGTCCATTTGCCTATCAGAAGCGTCTAAAGCCATGACATAATTTTCTGGAATTTTTCAAGCTGTTTAAAGGCACAGTCAAGTTAGTGTATATTAACCTCTGACCCACTGGAATTGTGATATAGTGAATTATAAGTTAAATAATCTGTCTTTAAATGTAACAACTGTTGGTGGAAGAAGGTGAGGACCAAAGCGCAGCGTGGTACATGTTCATGTTAGTTTATTGAGACTGAACACTATGTACAAAAATAACAAAGGGAATAACCGAAACAGTCCTGAAAGGTGAAAAACACTAAACAGAAATCAACTACCCACAAAACCCATGCGGGAAAAAGCTACCTAAGTATGGTTCTCAATCAGAGACAACTATAGACAGCTGCCTCTGATTGAGAACCACACCCAGCCAAACAACAAATAAATACAAAACATAGAAAATGAACATAGAATGCCCACCCTAGTCCCACCCTGGCCTAACCAAAATAGAGAATAAAAGCCTCTCTATGGCCAGGGCGTGACATTAAACAATTGTTTGAAAAATGTCTTGTGTCATGCACAAAGTATATGTCCTAACTGACTTGCCAAAACTATAGTTTGATAAACAAGGAATTTGTGGAGTGGTTGAAAAACGAGTTTTAATGACTCCAACCTAAGTGTATTTATATGTACATTTTCTTTTTAATCCCTTTACGTTTGTGTGTATAAGGTAGTTGTTGTGAATTTGTTGGATTACTTGTTAGATATTACTGCACTGTCGGAACTAGAAGCACAAGCATTTCACTACACTCGCATTAACATCTGCTATAGTGGCTTACGAACGTATTCACCCCCCTAGGCATTTTTCCTATTTCCTTGCCTTACACCCTGGAATAAAAATGGATTTTGGGGGGTTTGTAATCATTTGATGTACACAACATGACACTTTGAAGATGCAAAATATTTTTTATTGTGAAACAAACAAGACCAAAAAACAGAAAACCTGAGCGTGCATAACTATTAACCCCCCCGAAGTCAATACTTTGTAGAGCCACCTTTTGCAGCAATTACAACTGCAAGTTACTTGGGGTATATCTCTATAAGCTTGGCACATCTAGCCACTGGGATTTTTGCCCATTCTTCAATGCAAAATTGCTCCAGCTCCTTCAGGTTGGATGGGTTCAGATGGTGTATAGCAATCTTTCAGTCAACTGGAATGAGGTCTTGGCTTTATCTAGGCCATTCTAGGGCGGCAGCGTAGCCTAGTGGTTAGAGTGTTGGACTAGTAACCGGAAGGTTGTGAGTTCAAACCCCCCCCCCCCCCACTGACTTGCCTGGTTAAATAAATTATAAATTAAAATTCCAAGACATTTAAATGTTTCCCTTTGAACCACTCAAGTGTTGCTTTAGCAGTATGCTTAGGGTCATTGTCCTATTGGAAGGTGAACCTCCATCCCAGTCTCAAATCTCTGGAAGACTGAAACAGGTTTCCCTCAAGACTTTCCCTGTATTTAGCATTCCTTCAATTCTGACCAGTTCCCCAGTCCCTGCTGATGAAAACACCCCCACAGCGAGATGTTGCCACCACCATGCATCATTGTGGGGGTGGTGAGAGGCGTTTGGTTTGCGCCAGGCATAGCGGTTTCCTTGATGGCCAAAAAGCTCAATTTTGGTCTTATCTGACCAAAGTACCTTCTTCCATATGTTTGGGGAGTCTCCCACCTGCCTTTTGGTGAACACCAAATGTGTTTGCTTATTTCTTTCCTTAGTGGAAAATGGTTGACACCGATCTGCTGCCGAAACCCGGGATCGAACCAGGGACCTTTAGATCTTAAGCAATGGCTTTTTTTTGGTCACTCTTCTGTAAAGCCCAGCTCTGTGGAGTGTACAGCTTAAAGGGGTCCTATGGACAGATACTCCAATTTCTGCTGTGGTGCTTTGCAGCCCCTTCAGGGTTATCTTTGGTCTCTTTGTTGCCTCTCTGATTAATGCCCTCCTTGCCTGGTCGGTGAGTTTTGGTGGGCGTCCCTCTCTTGGCAGGTTTGTTGTGGTGCTACATTCTTTCCATTTTTGATAATGGATTTAATGGTGCTCTGTGGGATGTTCAAAGTTTCTGATCTTTTTTTTATAACCCAACCCTGATCTGTACTTCTCCACAACTTAGTTCCTGACCTGTTTGGAGAGCTCCTTGGTCTTCATGGTGCCACTTGCTTGGTGGTGCCCCTTGCTTTGTGAGTGAGTTAAAAAAAATGTTTTCATTAGCTTTTTCTCTCACTGCCTGGCTGTCTTGGAACTACGAACATTTCCATGAACTTTTTGCTTAAGGAGAAACATAAGAAACAGCGCAACAAAATGTCCAATAACCTTTTTGAGGAATAGCAACTTTGCTTAACTTCCTTCTTAAGTCTATAGTTAAGGGGAAATGCCTGTTAAGAAGACATTTCTTCTTAACCCCCCTGTTGTTTTCCAGTCGAATTGGACCTATTTACATGTTTTCTCTCTGAAAAATGTAGTTGATTTAATCTGATTGCCATATGGTTCCATGACTTTGTCCACACAGGGTATCTGAACACACAAAATATATTTAGATGATTTTCATTACATTTTGGGTGTTTTATTTAATTTTTGTACACCTATGGTGTTCCCGGTCAAAAATTACTATCATTAGAAATGAATTGGTGAGACTGCAATTAGTGTATAAAATTGAGTTCAGGCACATGCACATTCATCAGATGGACACACTTCTTCTCCCAGACCCCCACATGCATGTGTGTTTGAGCACACATTACACACCTCACTCCCCTTCTTGGCTTCCATGGCAAAACCCAAGGGGACCTTTCCCCAAAATAATCTTTCCCCCACGGGAACCACACCTGTTGGCATTCTCACAAACAATCGCAACATTGTTTCAATAATATATGGAACTTTTCTCGCAGCTCTGGTATATAAAGCTTTTTTGTTGTCTGGCTCACAATTCATTCTGTGGCAGCCCAATGACCAAACGATATACTGTATGTGAGGCTCTTGATCATATCTTTGATCATGACACTGGTGAGGAGGAGAGAAGCCAGGAAACTGACAATGAAGATACATTAGAGGAGGAAGTGTCAGAAGTTGAATGCAATACCGAATATGATCAAGACCAAGAGACTACCGATGTGGAACAATCCAGTGATGAGGAAGAGGGCCCTGCTGAGGTTGTTGTTACATTCCGGTCAAAGAATGGGAATTTGTCCTGGTCTTCATCCCCACCTGAGAGATCGGCTGTCGGCTGAAAATGTTATCAGGATGACCCCAGGGCCATCGAGATACGCCATATCCCAGGTTGATGACATAAAATCCTGCTTCGAGCTGTTCCTGACAGAGTCAATCGCAACTATAGTGATAAACATGAGAAACTTGGAGGAAACGCGTTTACAAAGACAACTGGAAGGAGGTACACCGGACAGACATCCAAGCATACGTGGGTCTCTTGATTTTGGCTGGTTGGTACAGATCCAGAAACTAATCTACCACCAGTTTATGTGATGCAGAGTCTGATCGGGCAATTTTTTTTGCCACTATGTCACTCCAGACATTTCACGTGTTGTCACGGGTGATTCGCTTCGACAACCGTGATACAAGACCAGGCCTCCGTCAACAAGACAAGCTGGCAGCGATCAGAGAGATTTGGCACAAGTGGATGGAGTGGCTGCCACTCATCTATAACCCAAGTCCAGACATCACAGTGGATGAGTGTCTGGTCGCTTTTAGGGAACACTGCCCATTCAAACAGTACATGCCAAGCAAACCGTCAAAATATGGAATAAAGATATGGGCAGCATGTGATGCCAGGAAAAGTTATGCCTGGAACATGCAGGTTCACACCGGGATACCTGCTGACAATTTCTTCACCTCATATGCTCATGGTCAGGAGCTACTCCCCCAAACAATTACCATGGTGGGCTCGGTCAGGAGGAACAAGCCTGAGTTGCCTCCTGCCTTATTCACTACCAAGGACAGGGATCGTTTTCCCTCTCAATTTACCTTCACCGATACACACACTCATGTACTACTGCCCGAAGAAAAATAAGAACGTGCTTCTGATGACAACTCTGCACAGGGATGTCGCTGTGAGTACCAGGGAGGACAAGAAGTCCAACGCTGTCTTCGATTAGAACAGGAACAAAGGGGGAGTTGACAAATTTGATAAGGTATGTTACTTTTTATCTTTCAAGTCTCGTACTTTTTTTTCTATTACCAGATTGTTTTATCTGCACCATAAAAAATAAGACATGCTGTTGTTTGGTGAAATGCTCATTGAATTTGTGAACAATATGGAGTGAATTCTATTCATTTGAATATGTAAATATTCACTTGATGCAATTTGTCACGTTACCATGCAAGACATGAAGTATCAATTGCATGTAGTCATTATTTTATTTACTGATTGTTCCACTTTTACAGGTTACTGACACATACTCTTGTAAGAGGATGACGGCACGTTGGCCCATGGTGGTGTTCTTCAACATCCTAGATGTGTCGGCCTACAACGCGCTTGTGGTGTGGATGAAGGTGAATTCAGGCTGAAAGCAGGGGAAATTCTTCAAGAGGAGACTATTCCTTGAAGAGTTGGGGAAAGCCATGGTGGCACCCCTCATTCAAAGGCGTCAACATCTTCCTCAAACACCATCCTCGGCTGGATTGGTGAGAGATATACAAGGGCCAGAAGCAAGATCTATGGCCACCAGAGACAGAAGAGACTAAAGGAAGAGGTGCAAAAGAGATGTCAAAACGAGCATTATGTGCCATAAATCCAGTGCATATATTTGCAAGGCACATGCAACAACCACCAGGGATTGTCCAACATGTGCATGAGAACACACAAAATGTAACCACCATTGATTGACAGATTGTAAACATTTGGATGTTTTTGTTATTGTTAGTAATACTGTTATTGTTACTGTTGTTCTTTAATGTGTTCAGACATTCATTTTGTAATAATGGTAAAGTTTCCATGTGTAGTTTTGGGCCTATGTCCTTTCTTTACTTATAAAATCATACCGGTCAGTTTTGACCAGGAACACAACAGATGTTATTTTGTGCCACTATTTAAACATTTGAAATGGTTTCAAAACAAATGTCCTTATTAAACGTTGACACAAAGTAGTCTATGATAAATAGCACAATATATTTCATCTGAGTATTTTTATAGTCAAAATAATCCATATATTATGCTTTTTTTACTAAAAAATGCTCAGGTCAATGAGGTCTACAGGCCATAAATAGCAAATAGAAGTTTAAAATTGGAATGTTCACAAGAACTTAAGTTGATTAAAAAGATCTAACACAACATTAGGTAATAATATATGTATCATTATGGATTTATAATCAGCTATAATGGGGCGGTCATTTTGGACCGGGAACACATAATTAATTAACATAAAACGAACACAACAGGAGGATTAATTAAGAAGGTTTTGTGAATCTGGCACCAGGGCCATAAGAAAATATTGAAGATTCATGCCATGAAATGGAACTCCTCAAAACCATCTGCCGCCTTTCCGGAAGGTAAATAATGTAACACTTCCTGGCTTGAAAGAAATCGCGTGTTTTAAAACTTTTGCACTGACGAACCTACATGGGTTTTTTCCCCCAACGTCTTTGTATTGCTACTACAGCTAATGACCTGTGTAGTAGCTTTATATAATTAATATGACACAATGTTAGTTTGAAATGCCGTTGTAACTTAGTAAGTAACAAGCTTGTTCCTTGCATGACTAGAGTAAGCTAGATAGCCGGCTAACGTACGCTAGCTACCGCCCGGTAAGTTAGTTCAGGAATTGTTGGCCCATGCCATGTGTCTCACTCTGTATCGATTAAAACGTAATTTGGCATAGTATAGAGCAAACAAGGCAACGTTGTCCAAAAGGAATTTATTTTGTTGAGTTCATTGACTTGTGTTAGTTGGTAGTATTCATTGAGACTTAAAAGAACGGTAGTATCAGCTAACGTTAGTCCAACATGGTCTTCTTCACGTGCAATGCGTGTGGTGAATCACTAAAGAAAGCCCAAGTCGAAAAACATGTGAACATGTGCCGTGGATGTGAAATTTTGTCATGCATTGACTGCGGGAAAGACTTTTGGTAAGTGCTTGTGAATGTTTTTTTCCCTTCTTGCTGTGTTGGGTACATCGCAGTTTGGTTGCTTGCTTTGCATAGCCAACATTGAACCAGTATCTGTCTGTGCGTTTAGACACCTCTAACGCCCAAAAGGCTCAGATTGAAGCTCTCATTCACTAGCTGTGTAAGCGTTATAACGTTAAAATACGTTCGTTGATCACTACATATGGAGTTTCGCTGAGTAACTATCTTAATTCACTCCCGTTACGGCTGATATGTACTTTCAAAACAGGTCTAAATAAAAATGTATGTATTGGGGCTGCCGAAGAGGCACTTTTTAGGTTGCTTGTGCATTTTTATTTAGACCTTATTTGGAAGTACATAAAAGTCTAATTGCATTCATCAAATACTTCGTAAAACACAGATGTAGACTAACAGTGAAATGCTTACTTACGGGCCCTTCCAAACTAGGCAGAGAAAGAAAGTATACGAAATAATAGAAAGTTAATTAATAACATGTATCCCAATCACTGCCCTGGGGCATTGGGATATTTATTTAGACCAGAGGAAAGAGTGCCTCCTACTGGCCCTCCAACACCACTTCCAGCAGCATCTGGTCTCCCATCCAGGAACTGACCAGGACCGACCCTGCTTAGCTTCAGAAGCAAGCCAGCAGTGGTATGCAGGGTGGTATGCTGCTGGCACGATGGTGTGTCACGGGACTAGTCTGAAGGTAACCGTTACTGGTTTAAAAAACAAACAAATGGAAGTATGAAGGCAGTGTTGTGCTACCTTAAAAAAGGGTTAAATATGTGTTTTAAAAATGTGTACTGAATGAACAATGAACACTTATTTTAACTTAATATAATACATAAAATCAATTTAGTCTCAAATAAATAAGTAAACTTGTAAAATTTGGTTAAATAATGCAAAACCACAGTGTTGGAGAAGAAAGTAAAATTGCAATATGTGCCATGTAAAAAAGCTAACATTTAAGTTCTTTGCTCAGAACATGAGAACAAACGAAAGCTGGTGGTTCCGTTTAACATGAGTCTTCAATATTCCCAGTTAAGAGATTTTAGGTTGTAGTTATTATAGGACTATTTCTCTCTATACCATTTGTATTTCGTATACCTTTGACTATTGGATGTTCTTATAGGCACTATAGTATTTCCAGCCTAATATCGGGAGTTGATAGGCTTGAAGTCAAACAGCGCTGTGCTTCAAGCATTGCGAAAAGCTGCTGGTGAACGGAGGAAAGTTTGGTTTGAATGAATGCTTACGAGCCTGCTGCTGTCTACCACTGCTCAGTCAGACTGCTCTATCAAATATCAAATCATAGACTTAATTATAATATATAATCACACGGAAATACGAGGCTTAGGTCATTAATATGGTCAAATTCGGAAACTATCATTTCAAAAATAAAACGTTTATTCTTTCCGCTCCGTATTTTATTGAACAGGTGACAACCCCAAGTCTAAATATTGCTGTTACATTGCACAACCTTCAATGTCATGTTATAATTATGTAAAATTCTGGCAAATTAATTACGGCCTTTGTTAGGAAGAAATGGTCTTCACACAGTTCGCAACGAACCAGGCGACCCAAACTGCTGCATATACCCTGACTCTGCTTACACTGAACTCAAGAGAAGTGACACACTTTCAGGCACCGCATTGATTATATGCAACGCAGGACAAGGTAGATAAACAAACTAGTAATATCATCAACCATGTGTAGTTAACTAGTGATTGTGTTAATAAGATTGATTGTTTTTTATAAGACATGTTTAATGCTAGCTAGCACCTTACCATGGCTCCTTGCTGCCCTCGCATAACAGGTAGTCAACTTGCCATGCAGTCTCCTCGTGGAGTTCCATGTAATCGGCCATAATATGTGTCCAAAAATGCCGATGACGATTGTTATGAAAACATGAAATCGGCCGTTCGATTAATCGGTTGACCTCTACACCAGATACTGGGAGATTTAATTCAGCAGGACAATAAACTAAAACAAAAGGCCAAATCTACACTGGAGTGAATTGTTTTTTAACCTAAATGTGCTTGAAAATGTATGTGAAGAGGTGAATGGTTTTCTATCCATGATCAACAAATATGACAGAATAATTTTTAAAAGAATAATGGGCAAGTATTGTACAATCCAGGTGTGCAAAGCTCTGAGACTTACCCAGAAAGACTCACAGCTGTAATTGCTGCCAAATGTGATTCTAACGTGTATTATCTCGGGTTCACATTGTCATTATGAGATATTGTGTGTCGTTGGGTGAGGGAAAAAATCTATTGAATCCATTTTGAATTCAGGCTATAACACAACAAAATAAATGTAAGTCAAGGGGTATGAATACTTTATATAGGCACCGTATTACTAGGACTAAACTGATTAGGTATTGGGATAGATACTGGCCGTAATTGGAGTAAATGAAGATGGCTGCTTAGTGAAACTCCATATTTTGCGATCAACAAACGTGTTTTGACGTAACACTTGCAGAGCTGGTGAATGGGAGTTTGAATCTGTGCTTTGTCTCAAACACATATACTGGTTCAAGCCAACATCACACGTTGAACAGGTAAATGATTATGATGGGTACATAGCTATTCTATGTCTTCCCCCAACAGGGGAAATGACTACAAGAACCACATCAAATGCATCAGCGAGGATCAGAAGTATGGGGGCAAGGGCTATGAGGCTAAGTCCAACAAAGGGGATGTCAAACAGCAACAATGGATTCAAGTGAGAAATAGATCGTTCATCTGAGTTCCCTTTTTTGTTTCTCAGCACTTTGTGGGGTAGATGATTAATGGATGAGATTTTTCCATAGAGGATCCAAGAAGCCATGAACAAACCAGGAATCGGTGCCAAGCTGAAAGATGTTCTAAATCAAGTCAGTTCGTATGACAACGTCCCAAGAAAGAAGTCGAAGTTCCAGGTTGGTTATTTCTATGGTTGCTAAGGATATTATGGTCCGTTTATTGTCAGTGGTGCGTGACTTTGTGCTGGACCGCAGTGTCCGTTTACTGCTATTTTATGCTTGGCTTGCTGAAATGTTAAATCACTCTGTTGTAATAATGCGGTCACGTGGTGCTCACTCCATCAGAACTGGATGAAGAACAGTCTGAAGATCCACAATCCCACGCTGCATGACCAGGTGTGGGACATCTTTTCAGCAGCAACCAGCAGCGTGAGTATCTCTTAAAGGAAGGGTGTTAACATAGGGTCATAGGGTCATTAGGGTCATTTAGCAAACTCTTATCTAGGGATGCACCGATATTATAATTTTTGGCCGATGCTGATATTTTCCTTGCCAAAAACCACAATACCGATACCCAATATTACATTTTTAAGCAGCCTTTTAAGCATTCTAGTACAGTTAAATAGTTGAAACACACACACAGGCTAAAGGTTATTTTGTTGGCATTTACGTATGTCCCTATTACCAGTAAAACATAATCAAAACCTATTTCTTTCACTTACTTGCTGTGCTGTTTCGTTGTTCAGTCGTTTCATTCTCAACCAGAATTTCATCATACATGTCAAGCAGTGATGTTTCAGCTCTGTCTGTCTGTGGCCTCTTCTGTCGTGGGTCCTCTTTCTCGGTGTGCACTGTCACTGTGTCTTTTTCCATCTTGTCCAACTGTCTGTAACATTTCACGTAAACCCTGTTTCTTGTCTGCTTCGAAGTAGTGGTCCCTGTACCTAGCATCGAACATGGTGGCGACACAGTAAAGAGGCTCAGAGAGAATGCCACTGAATCGCTTGTTCACAGCCTCTTGTAGAGTACTTTTGCAAGTTTTAACAACACGGTCTGTGTCTGCAGTTTTGTTGAGCAGGCTTTTTAATGCCATGTCAGAGGGTATCACGTCTGCTGCAGATGCAGTTGATGAGCTTATTTCTCGAGTCAGTGGAGCTAGGAGTGTGTTCATGTTTCCAACCCAAACAAGGTTCAAACCACTGAGGAAGTACAGCTCCCGCTCAGCCCAGAAAACTTATGATTTTTCACCGCAAATAATCCGATTATTGGAGGACAAAAGTTTTAGCTGTTATACTGTCCCACTGATGTAATAAGGTGAATGATTTGTGAAAGAGCGTAAATGACTTAAATGTAATGTAAATGTATATTATGATTTTTCACCGCAAATACCGATTATTGGAGGACAAAAAAGCTGATACCGATTAATCGGTCGATTTGTGAATAACAATATATATATATATATATATATATATATATTTTAAAATGTATTTGTAATAATGACAATTACAGCAATACTGAATGAACACTTATTTTAACTTAATATAATGCATCAATAAAATAAATTTAGCCTCAAGTAAATAATGAAACATGTTCAATTTGGTTTAAATAATGTAAAAACAAAGTGTTGGAGAAGAAAGTAAAAGTGCAATATGTGCTATGTAAGAAAGCTAACGTTTAAGTTCCTTGCTCAGAACATGAGAACATATGAAAGCTGGTGGTTCCTTTTATCATGAGTCTTCAATATTCCCAGGTAAGAAGTTTTAGGTTGTAGTTATTATAGGAATTATAGGACTATTTCCCTCTATACCATTTGTATTTCATTAACCTTTGACTATTGGATGTTCTTATAGGCACTTTAGTATTGCCAGTGTAACAGTGTAGCTTCTGTCCCTCTCCTCGCTCCTCCCTGGGCTCGAACCAGCAACACAACGACAACAGCCACCCTCGAAGCAGCGCTACCCATGCAGAGCAAGGGGAACAACTACTAGAAGGCTCAGAGCGAGTGATGTTTGAAACGCTATTAGCGAGTGCTAACTAGCTAGCCATTTCACTTCGGTTACACAAGCCTCATCTCGGGAGTTGATAGGCTTGAAGTCATAAACAGTGCAATGCTTGACGCACAACGAAGAGCTACTGGAAAAACGCACGAAAGTGCTGTTTGAATTAATGTTTACGTGCCTGATTCTGCCTACCACCGCTCAGTCAGATACATAGATACTTGTATGCTCAGTCAGATTATATGCAACGCAGGACACGCTAGATAATATCTAGTAATATCATCAACCATGTGTAGTTAACTAGTGATTATGATTGATTTGTTTTTATAAGATAAGTTTAATGCTAGCAAGCAAATTACCTTGGATTACTGAATTCGAGTGCAACCAGAGAGAGGCAGGTCGTTATTGCATTGGACTTTTTCTTTTTTTCTCCTTTATTTAACCAGGTAGGCTAGTTGAGAACAAGTTCTCATTTGCAACTGCGACCTGGCCAAGATAAAGCATAGCAGTGTGAACAGACGTTCCAGAGTTACACATGGAGTAAACAATTAACAAGTCAATAACACAGTAGAAAAAAAAGAGTCTATATACATTGTGTGCAAAGGGCATGAGTAGGCAGGCGAATAATTACAATTTTGCAGATTAACACTGGAGTGATAAATGATCAGATGGTCATGTACAGGTAGAGATATTGGTGTGCCAAAGAGCAGAAAAGTAAATAAATATAAACCGTATGGGGATGAGGTAGGTAAAGTTGGGTGGGCTATTTACCGATAGACTATGTACAGCTGCAGCGATCGGTTAGCTGCTCAGATAGCAGATGTTTGAAGTTGGTGAGGGAGATAAAAGTCTCCAATTTCAGCAATTTTTGCAATTCGTTCCAGTCACAGGCAGCAGAGAACTGGAATGAAAGGCGGCCAAATGAGGTGTTGGCTTTAGGGATGATCAGTGAGATACATCTGCTGGAGCGCATGCTACGGGTGGGTGTTGCCATCGTGACCAGTGAACTGAGATAAGGCGGAGCTTTACCTAGCATGGACTTGTAGATGACCTGGAGCCAGTGGGTCTGGCAACGAATATGTAGCGAGGGCCAGCCGACTAGAGCATACAAGTCGCAGTGGTGGGTAGTATAAGGTGCTTTAGTAGCAAAACGGATGGCACTGTGATAAACTGCATCCAGTTTGCTGAGTAGAGTATTGGAAGCTATTTTGTAGATGACATCGCTGAAGTCGAGGATCGGTAGGATAATCAGTTTTACTAGGGTAAGTTTGGCGGTGTGAGTGAAGGAGGCTTTGTTGCGGAATAGAAAGCCGATTCTAGATTTGATTTTAGATTGGAGATGTTTGATATGAGTCTGGAAGGAGAGTTTACCGTCTAGCCAGACACCTAGGTACTTATAGATGTCCACATATTCTAGGTCGGAACCATCCAGGGTGGTGATGCCAGTCGGGCGTGCGGGTGCAGGCAGCAAACGGTTGAAAAGCATGCATTTGGTTTTTACTAGTGTTTAAGAGCAGTTGGGGGCCACGGAAGGAGTGTTGTATGGCATTGAAGCTCGTTTGGAGGTTAGATAACACAGTGTCCAAGGACGGGCCGGATGTATACAGAATAGTGTCGTCTGCGAAGAGGTGGATCAGGGAATCGCCCGCAGCAAGAGCAACATCATTGTTATATACAGAGAAAAGAGTCGGCCCGAGAATTGAACCCTGTGGCACCCCCATAGAGACTGCCAGAGGACTGGACAGCATGCCCTCCGATTTGACACACTGAACTCTTGTCTGCAAAGTAGTTGGTGAACTAGTTAACTGTAAGGTTGCAATATTGAATCCCCTGAGCTGACAAGGTGAAAATATGTCGTTCTGCCCCTGAATGAGGCAGTTAACCCACCATTCCTAGGCCGTCATTGAAAATAAGAATGTGTTCTTATCTGACTTGCCTAGTTAAAGAAAGGTATAAAAAATATTTTCTTTTTTACTGCGCCCAAAAATACTGATTTCCGATTGTTATGGAAACTTTAAATCGGCCCTAATTAATCGGCCATTCCGATTAATCGGTCGACCTCTAGTTTAAACATGTTCTCAAATGGCAGTAGCGGTATGAGAACCAACACATTCTTGAGCATGCAATGCGGCTTTCCTCAGTATGAAATTCTCGTCGACCCACTGTGCTGTCAGACTCAGCATGTTCATGGGGCTGACGTCGCTGGTCCAAATGTCAGTCGTGAAGCTAATAGCAGTGACGCCCATAGCAAGTAGCTCAGGGATGTGTGTTTCAACAATACTATCTAACTCTGGTAGGGCAACATCTGAAAAATAGCGCCTACTTAGATGTGTGTACCGGGGCTCGAAGTGCTCAATCATTCGGCGAAAGCCAACATCATCCACGATAGATAACGGTTAAGGGTAATGAATTAGGTTATCTTGGCGTTAATGGATTTAGTCTTTGAATTCTCTCTTTCTAATGACTGCTCGACTTGAACTTGTTTAGTTGTCTGGGGGTGATTCACTTTCAAATGAGTAATTAGGTTTGTGGTATTGACAGATTTCACTTTCTCCCATCCTCGGGAAAAAATAGCAACACAGACGTTGCATATGGACATTTCGTCAACTTCCTTTGAAACTTCAAAAAAATAGATCCACACAGCAGACTAGGTTAGTCAGCTTTGACATTGATTTTGCACATCGACGTTAATCTAGACATCAGGCCGATGTTGGCATTTTTAGCTAATATTGTCCGATTCCAATATGCTTACCGATATATCGTGCATTCTGAGGGTGAATGAGCAAGACAAAAGATTTAAGTGCCTTTGAATGGAGTATGGTAGTAGGTGCCAAGCACACCGGTTTATGTGTTAAGAACTGCAACACTGGTGGGTTTTTCACACAACAGTTTCCTGTATGTATCAAGAATGGTCCACCACCCAAAGGACATCCAGCCAACTTGACACAGCTTTGGGGAGCATTGGAGTCAACATGGGCAAGCGTCCCTGTGGAAAGCTTTCGACACCTTGTACAGTCCATGCCCTGACGAATTGAGGCTGTTCTGAGTGCAAAGGGGGTGTAACTCAATATTAGGAAGGTGTTCCTAATGTTTTGTCCACTCAGTTGATATGATATATTAAACAGAATCCATGTGTATTTTTACAAATCATGTGACGTTAACTAAAGCAATTGATTTAATTTTCATAATTCAAAGCAATGTTATATGAATAAACTTTTGATTTTAGCTGGCTCCCGAAGCCCCGAATCAGACTGAGGAACCCAGGCAGTCTGTTGCTGAAAGCAAGACCGAGACTAATGGGAGCCATCAGAATGGCACATCGGAGGAGCCACCACCAGAGAAGAAGAAGTTGAACAAGCGTGAGCGCAAAGAGGCAAGACAAAAGAAAAGCGGGAAGAAAGAAAAGAAAGCCCCGGAGAACGATAGCACCGAGGAGGAGGAAGCAAGCGCAGGCAAACGAAAGGACAAGAAAAGGAAGAGGAGTTCTGAGGAAGATGGGGAGCAAAAAGGCCACGATGCTGGAGGAGAGGTGACCACCAAGAAACGGAAGACCAGTAAAAAGGACAGTTCCGAAGGTATATAACACATTTTCAAGGGGTTCTTTTCTCAAGTGAGTGTGACACTGCGTTTCTGCTCTTCTTCACACTTGCTGTTGGAAAATGCACATTAGTCTTTGATTCAGTTTCTTTTTATTCTACCTTCCAGATGACCAAAATACAGAGGCGGCTGAGGAGGAGGCAGAGGGTGCTGCAGGAGAAGCAAGTTCCAAAGGTACCAGTTATTCTCGGAATGTGCTCATTGTCCTGCATAGTTTTCATAGTGAGAAAAGACTTGGGCTCCATCCAAATTCACCACATTTTTTTCCCGAAGTGTGCACTTGCACATGGCCCTTTCATGGATTGAAAAGCATTGGCTGGAGGGAGTTTTCAATTTTGTTAAATCCATGCCCGAGAAGGGTGCACACTTTGAGAAGAGTGGAGAATTGGGACGCACATTGGACTTAGGTCATTACCTCTGTTTTTTACATTTTCAAAATGTTGCCACCAGGGGACAGTGTTGACACATCCCTTTGCTGCAGAGTAGGCCTACATAAATGTGCTTTCAATAATAGTTGGAAACAGTGATTATCAGATATCAGACAAAAGCACCTTCAATTTTAAATTGTCATGCATGTAGTAAGACTCAAGCCACCCAAGTCATAGACTGTTCTCTACTACCGCACAGCAAGCGGTACTGGAGCGCCAAGTCTGACCCAAAAAGGTACCTGAACAGCTTCCAAGCAGTAAGACTGCTAAACAGTTCATCAAATGGCTACAATTCACATTGAACCTCCCCCTCTTATTTATTTCTTTATCTTAATTGTTTTACATTGACTCCATTGCACTGGCTATATGCACATTCACTAAGGACACTTACTAGACTACGCACACACTCATTGACACTCCAACACACACACTACATAAGCTTACACACACAAAAGACACACTCATATTGACGCCACACTCACACATACACTTTCACACTTCACATACACTGCTGATACTCTGTTTACTATATATCCTAGTCACTTTTACCTCTAACCACATGTACAGTGCATTAGGAAAGTATTCAGACCCCTTCCCTTTTTTCACATTTTGTTACGTTATAGCCTTATTCTAAAATGGATTAAATGCATTTTTTCCCTCATCAATCTACATACAATACCCAATGGCAAAGCGAGAACAGGTGTAAAAATGTTATCAAATGCGTTAAAAAAAATACAAAAATTGATACCTAATTGACATAAATATTCAGACCCTTCGCTATGAGACAAAAAATTGAGCTCCTGTGCATCCTGTTTCCATTGATCGTCCTTGAGATGTTTCTACAACTTGATTGGAGTCCGGCTATGGTGAATTCAATCGTTTGGACATGATTTGGAAAGGCACACTCCTGTCTATATAAGGTCCCACAGTTGACAGTGCATGTCAGAACAAAAACCAAGCCATGAGGTTGAAGGAATTGTCTGTAGAGCTTCGAGATAGGATTGTGTTGGGGCACAGATCTTGGGAAGGGTACCAAAAAATGTTGGCAGCATAGAATGTCCCGAAGAACACAGTGGCCTCCATCATTCTTAAATGGAAGAAGTTTGGAACAAGCAAGACTCTTCCTAGAGCTGGCCACCGGGCCAAATTCAGCAATTGGGGGAGAAGGGAGGTGACCAAGAACATGATGGTCACTCTGGCAGATCGCCGGAGTTCCTCTGTGGAGATGGGAGAACCTTCCAGAAAGACAACCATCTTTGCAGCACTCCACCAATCAGGCCTTTATGGTGGAGTGGCCAAACTGAAGCCAATCCTCAGTAAAAGGCACATGACAGCCTGCTTGGAGTTTGCCAAAAGGCACCTAATGTACTCAGGCCATGAGAAACAAGATTCTCTGGTCAGATGAAACCAAGATTGAACTCTTTGGCTTGAATGCCAATCGTCACATCTGGAGGAAAACTGGCACCCTCCCTACGGTGAAGCATGGTGGTGGCAGAATCATGCTGTGGGGATGTTTTTCCACAGCAGCGACTGGGAGACTAGTTAGGATCGAGGGAAAGATGAACGTAGCAAAGTACAGAGATCCTTGATGAAAACCTGCTCAGGACCTCAGACTGGGGTGAAGGTTCACCTTCCAACAGGACAATGAACCTAAGCACATAGCCAAGACAACACAGGAGTAGCTTCGGGACAAGTCTCAATGTCTTTGAGGGGCCCAGCCAGAGCCCAGACTTGAAGTCGATCAAACATCTCTGGAGAGACCCGAACATAGCTTGTGCAGCGACGCTCTAACCTGACAGCTTGATAGGATGTGCAGAAAAGAATGGGAGAAACTCCCCAAAACTGGTGTGCCAAGCTTGTAGCGTCATACCCAAGACGACATGAGGCTTTAATCGCTGCCAAAAGTGCTTTAACAAAGTACAAAGTAACAGTTTCTGACTCGTATCCATGCCAAATAGGCTGTTTTCAAGGGGATTTGTTGCTTTTTAAAGGATCTGAATACTTACGTAATGTGAGATTTAGTTTTTTTTTTGTGCAAAAACTTCTAAAAGTCTGTTTTTACTTTGTCATTATGGGGTATTGTAGTAGATTGATGAGGGGAAAAAGTACAATTTAATCAATTTTAGAATAAGGCTATAACGTAACAAAATGTGGAAAAAGAGAAGGTCTGAATACTTTCCTAATGCACTGTAAATACTGTACCTCAACTCTCTCATACCCCTACACATTGACTCTGTACTGGTACACTTTGTATATAGCGTCTTTATTGTTTTTGTGCTACTATTTCATTTTTTATTTGTCTTACTTTTTAACGCTGCACTGTTGGGAATGGACTCGTAAGACAGCATGTAACTGTGAAGTCTACACCTGTTCTCGTTGGCGCATGTGTCCAATGCGCCAACATGTCATGATCAGCTAATGCTCTTGTTTGACTTCCAGGAAAGTTCAATTGGAAAGGAACGATAAAGGCAGTCTTAAAACAATCTCCTGAAGAAGGACTTGCGGTGAAAAAACTCAGGAAGAAGGTATGTTCATCTGAATCAGACATCTATGAATATTGTGTGTCACACAAGATAGTTATAGGTCAGCTTTTCTGGCAGCTCACTTTTATTTGTACATTTGATCAAATATAGTTCATACATACTGATGGAGCAGCATGTTTAACAATTTTACATTATGCCTGTAGGGCTAGAATAGTGATATGACATGGTCATGATTGTAATTGTCACTGTTTTCACTAATGGCACTATTCATTTTTCCTTCCAGGTTTTGTCAGCTTACTACTCATTCAGCGGAGAGGGGAATTTCAAATCAGAAGAGGAGCTGCTCGCACTGTTCAACAAGAAGATTAAAGGCAACCCCAAGTTTAGAGAATTAAAAGACAAAGTTAGACTTGTAAAGTAGATCATGAATTCCAGCATGGCTGTTTTAACAACTCACCGTCGTCTTCAGTGGTATGCGTGTCATTTTAAAGACGTCATCTGAAAGATTAAATCATTTTTCAACACCAAGTCATAACCCTTTACTGACTTTTAATTGGACACCAATGCTGTCTTGTTTCTTTAAGACTAGAAACAATGCAGGCTTTAGTGTAAAGAGCCACTGAACATGCCAATTTGCACATGTTTTTCTGTTGCTCATTAGGAAAATGAGATTTCCATCTTGGAGGTGTGCTTCCTGAAAAATTCCACGTTTGGTTAATGATGTTATTCCCCTATGAGACACTAGCCTATTTCATGTCTTCAAAATCCCCAGAAAGAATCTATAACTCAAGAACTCCGTAATAAATGTTAACGCTTTTGCCGAGGATGTTTTAGTTCAGCAATTTTACATTTAACTAAGGTGTTTAGTGCAGTATTTCTGAAGTTAGAAAATATGAGACATGTTGTCTTATGTAAAGAAAGTCAGAGCTGCTGGGCAGGTCTGCCTCACTGTCTATGCTATTGGTTAAAGCGCAATCACCGCAGCTGGTCATCCATGGTTAGTGGGAAAATGGACATTGTCAAATCAGCACCCAACCTTCATTTACCCATTGTGACGTACGGATGTTCCAAACTCTTTTGGACATGACTGATGATTTAATATGATTATTTACACTGTAGTCGATTCTGACACTAGAATAACGGTTTCTGACTCGTATCCATGCCAAATAGGCTGTTTTCAAGGGGATTTGTTGCTTTTTAAAGGCATTCGCTCTGTTTGCAACATGTTCATTTGAATAGAGACACTTGTTTAATGATTGGTGTGAACGGACCTAATGAGTGTTCTGTAAAAGCAAGACTGACAAATGGAGGTGGTTTAGAAGCACTCGTGTGATAAGGGCTTACCTAAACTTCCAAACGGACTTATTCGAGACAAAGAAGTTAGAGCACTTAACAAAAAAGGCAGAGATTAATTCGTTGAATTATTTATTTTGGAAGTTTTTCTTGGTTAGCCCATTCGATGGATGTTTGTCATTGTTGTCTAACACCCCTCCTATTTTCCTGTTTGCTTTAGTGCGGAGGCCCACCTGGACTCACCCCAGGCTAATACTTAGGCTTTAGTTCAGCAAGATAAACACTGTCTTGTTGCATGCTTTGTTTGTTTAATCATTTGCATCCTATTAATTGAGCAATAAGAATTTACAAAAATTATTTTCATGTACCTTAGGGTTAATAGTGGTTGTGGAGGATACTGGCTCTTTCACATTCCAACCCACAGTACGGCTGTGAAACGGTACCTTATCTCTGGGATTGGATGTGGAAGGGGAGGGGTGCACCTGAGGTGAATTTGACTCTCACACGGGACGGGGCTAATGCACATTCCTCGGCACCCAGAACGGGGTTCATTTGGCCGGGTACACAGAAGCGCCATAGAATCAAGACATTGGTGTCAGCCTCAGGTGAAGTTTTAATGCTGTCTGATTTCCACCACTCAAATGTTACCTGCATACACACACTCACTGCACACAAACACCCACGGCCACAGTCACTAGGAGATGCTGGAGGAAATATCCTCAGCTTTATGAAGCTCCTGCTAATCCTTCCGAGTTTAACACTGATCCTCATTCATCGCTGCGCTTACCTGTAATTATATATTGCATACTTTGGGTATTAGCAAAGCTGTTACTCAAGTTTGCAATTATTAAAATTGTGTTTTCTGGCCAGTATTGGGTTCAAGCTCACATTTTTAAATTGTTTTTCAGTGCAGACCTTACAGAATACTCCAAAGCATAAATGTCATTACACGAATAGTCTTTATTTCACTCAATTTTAACATGGTCATAAAGAGCACATTTTTTACTTCTTAATAAATATGTTTCCCATCTCAAGAGGTTTGAACTTGTTAAAACATCTATAGCCATCTATATGGGTAACAGCGTTGATATGTTATGCTCAGCGCACTCAGTTTTCCACCACAAAACACCAGGAAATTGGAAAAAAAAGTAGAACCACCGCACCTGCTTTTTATACTATAATTTGACTTAGATGTTCAATATGTTTAAAATAAAAAGATTAAGGAATAGTTTTACTTCAGTTCGTGTTAGAGGGTTGACATTAAACCGGAGGGACAGATGTAAATGAATCAATAATCACATTTAATAAGTAAAAAATCTTCAGAAATTACATTCCCAAAGCAACAAAATAACTAGGGCTTTCCACTAATGGTGAAAACCGGGGAGAACCTTGGTGTTAAGTTGGTTAAATTATTCCTAGAATTTGGACAAATATGACCAGACATGCCGAAACAGGGATCTTCAGATAAAACAAATGGTTTAGTTAGAGCATAGATGGGTTATCCAATTGTTAATAAATACAAAAATTTAAGACAAATTTACACACTTATTTGTCTAAAGAACTTAAAAGGCACTATTTGTGGACCGACCCATAAGACCTCGCATGATATTGGCTTCGGACATTTCAAGAATACTGCTTGCTCAAGCTGTCAGTATTGATCCAAGTAATAGTACTAAAACATGATTACAAATCTAATTTTATTTGTCACATACACATGGTTAGCAGATGTTAATGTGAGTGTAGTGAAATGCTTGTGCTTCTCGTTCCGACCATGCAGTCATCTAACCTAACAATTTCACAACTACCGTATACACACGAGTGTAAAGGAATGAATAAGAATATGTACATAAAAATATATGAATGAGTGATGGCCGAACGGCATAGGCAAGATGCAGTAGATGGTATAGAGTACAGTATATACAGATGAGATGAGTAATGTAGGGTATGTAAACATTATATAAAGTGGCATTGTTTAAAGTGGCTAGTGATACGTTTATTGCAAACATTTTTCCATTATTAAAGTGGCTAGAGTTGAGTCAGTATGTTGGCAGCAGCCACTCAATGTTATTGATGGCTTTTTAACAGTCTGATGACCTTGAGATAGAAGCTGTTTTTCAGTCTCTCTGTCCCCACTTTGATGCACCTGTACTGAACTCGCCTTCTGGATGATAGCGTGGTGAACATGCAGTGGCTTGGGTGGTTGTTGTCCTTGATGATCTTTTTGGCCTTCCTGTTACATCGGGTGGTGTAGGTGTCCTGGAGGGCAGGTAGTTTGCCCCCGGTGATGCGTTGTGTAGACCTCACTACCCTCTGGAGAGCCTTACGGTTATGTGCAGAGCAGTTGCCGTACCAGGCGGTGATACAGCCCGACAGGATGCTCTCGATTGTGCATGTAAAAGTTTGTGAGTGTTTTTGGTGACAAGCCAAATTTCTTCAGCCTCCTGAGGTTGAATAGGCCCTGCTGCGCCTTCTTCACCACGCTGTCTGTGTGGGTGGACCATTTCAGTTTGTCCGTGATGTGTACACCGAGGAACTTAAAACTTTCCACCCTCTCCACTACTGTCCCGTCAATGTGGATAGGGGGCTGCTCCCTCTGCTGTTTCCTGAAGTCCACGATCATCTCCTTTGTTTTGTTGACATTGAGTGTGAGGTTATTTTCCGAGGGCCATCACCTCCTCCCTGTAGGCTGTCTCGTCGTTGTTGGTAATCAAGCCTACCACTGTAGTGTCGTCTGCAAACTTGATGATTGAGTTGGAGGCGTGCATGGCCACACAGTCGTGGGTGAACAGGAAGTACAGGAGAGGGCTGAGAACACATCCTTGTGGGGATCAGTTTTGAGGATCAGCAGGGTGGAGATGTTGTTTTCTACCCTCACCACCTGGGGGTGGCCCGTCAGGAAGTCCAGGACCCAATTGCTCAGTGCCGGGTCGAGACCCAGGGTCTCGAACTAAATCACGAGTTTGGAGGTTACTATGGTGTTAAATGCTGAGCTGTAATCGATGAACAGCATCCTTACATAGGTATTCCTCTTGTCCAGATGGGTTAGGGCATACAAATAGGTTTTCATGTGATATCACGACACGGGTTATCTAGCCAATTTAGTGAACTGGCCACCAGAGGCAGCACCTTCAACCTTTTTAAATATACAAACATATTCATACAATATTCATGAATAGATTTCACTGGAGCTACAAAACCAGTGAGGTGCTCAGATGAATTTCAAATGTTCACTTGAATCTCATACATCTTCGAACGGCAGCTGGCATCTACTGTGCATGTTTATCAAGCTACGCTGTGGTAGTGTCATTATGGGGAAACAACCTGAAAACAACTCGGGTGTGTCACTACCCATAAGCTGATGAGTGATGGACTTACCCAGCAGCACACTATGTTACTAAGAGAGACAAATGTAAAGTTATTTTGAAAGGCTATGCAAACAAAAGCAATGCCTGAGTAACAAATTAGTTGCATAACTGACATGGAGAAACAGAAAGACAACAAGCCAGAGACAATAGGGGCTTACCTAAATGAGTGTTACAAAATAACTTGCCATAATTACCATATTTTAGCTGCTGTCAACATTCACATTTGACTGCAGTCAAGGAAACATGCCAATTTGGAGTAATGTAAACCAAACTAAAAAACGCACTTAACTGAAAGCCCATATAAATAGTTAAATATAATGTATGTCAACATCAGTTGAGGCAAGTTTCAACAATTTTTTGATAAGGCATCAAAAAGCATAATTGCACTCACAGATACAAATCCCACCTGGGAATTGGACTAGACTTAATTTGTTGTTCAGTGTAGAATTCAGGCCAAGTAGCCTGTATGTAAAAGTATACTGTTTAAAAACTAGGCAAGTCAGTTAAGAACAAATTCTTATTCACAATGATGGCCTAGGAACAGTGTTTTCACTGCCTTGTTCAGGGGCAGAATGACACATTTGTACCTTGTCAGCTCTGGGATTCGATCTAGCAACCTTTCGGTTACTGGCCCAACACTAACCACTAGGCTACCTGCCACCCCAAAATACATAACAGATAAGCTTCCATACCTGCCACTGAGAATACAGTACTGTATTTCCCAATTAAGTGTGCGATGAGCAGGTTTTTCTCCACACTTGGATTCATCACCCTAGGTAGACCTTTCTGCAGTCTGTCTTTTAAAAACTTTTCTTAACATACTATTCAATGTCATATTGTGAAATGTAGGCTATAGGCATACCCATTCAGATTAAACCTAAAGTTAGTGCTGGGCAAAAAGCATGCTCAATGGAGAATCTTAATTGAAAGCGTTTTAGTCCAGGATGAGGCTTCATCTTTGTCTTGGAAACTATAGCCCTTAATAAATCAAGCTTCATTTTTTTTTTACATCATTCCAATTTGGATTTGAGACTGGATCTCTAGGTACCCTCTCAGCAAGCACACGTAAAGATATTTTTATTTATTTGTATGAACCATGTTATTAGTCTGTGATTTGTGCATGTTTTAAGTCCAACACTGTAAAAACAAATACATTGCAAGTACAACAGAGTACACACTGATTGGTATACACTTACAAAACAATTGTCTACAATATCCAGTCAATATTGATACTGCATTATCCCACTGAAGCATGGCATTAATGAAACATTTTCTAGAATTGATTCGGTCATGTCTAAGAAGCCCCTTACGAAAACAAGAGTGCAGTATAACTGCAGTATGCTGCAAATGCTATGTTTGTTTTTCTGTGCGACTGCGGCTTACAGTGCAGTATAACTGCAGTTCATTTGCAGTACACTGCAGTTATTCTGCAATTACTGCGTCCAAAATACCATAAACGACTGCAGTTACTGCACTTTTACTACAATATTTTTTGTAATGGAGGATACAGCTTATTTCAAATTGACATCAAAAGTTTTTATTTTTTAATATCCTTTTAGCTAACCCTTTTCCTAAACATCTACTTTCCATCTCCTAACCTGCTGTGTAAATTATCCTAACCTATTACGAAAAATCTATTCTGACTAACTGTATCCTTTCTAGTCATAACCAATTGATTCCCCCAGAGAGAAAGAAGAGAAGTGAGAGGGTTCACTCTGCACCAAATCTCTCAACGAAAATAAGGCCACGAAATTAGGATTTTTTTTAATGGAGTTCAATGAGTGTCAAATTTGGTCAACAAAAGATGTAATTGCTATTGCTATGTGAGGCTTATTGATCGAATATAAGTTTCATAATTTTTAGATTGTTACCAAATGCACTGATATGGCATTTCTGCAACTTTAAAAAAATGACTTGCCTGCATTCCATCTTTGAGGACATGTATTTCCATTGTTAAAGAGGTCACTGAACTATCTTGTCAATATAGCTCGCCAGCTTGTAGTCCTAAAAAACTGAAACGAGTTAGCGTTTTCTACTTCTGGCTTGTTAGCCATTCCCATGAATGGGGAAATTATTGGGGTTATGGTATATACGCAGTAAATTAGGTCTTAGGTTAACACAGGCTTAGGAGATCTTATACGTTTTGTTCTATGGGATAATATCAGTCAGTTAACATGACCTTTATGAATTATAAAGCCTTTATGTGCTCAAAGTAAGTCAGTTGCTAACGAGTCGCTAACTGTCAGAGTCGCTAATGAATTGCTAACTGCCACAATGTATTTATGCACTTTTGTAGATCACTTGCTCTGACCTAAATGATAAAAGTTCCCACCAGGATATGTGAAACAGTGCAAAGTACGATTGACTTAATATTGGTGTCTGATAAATCTAAAATATCACAGAGTGGAGTAATCGTATATGGAATCAGTGATCATTTTATTACATTTTGCACAGGGAGAATTTTTAAGGATATATTTAAGTGTCACAAAATTGTTAGAATCAGAGGACTCAAAAAATACTGTGTTGAAAAGTTTAGGGAGGAAGTGGGTAAAATTGACTGGTCACCTGTGCTAGACAGTGTAGGGGTAGACAGTGCCTGGGAAGTCTTTAAATGTAGATTATTTGATGTGGTGAATGTGATGGCTCCCATTAGACGGTTCAGGGTAAAGCAGAGATCTAGCACTTGGTTTAATCATGAGATTCTAGAATCTATCCACGCAAGGAATAAGGCCTTTAAAAATTGAAGAACTCTCAAGAGCAGCATGAGTTTTTGTCCTATATAAACATCACAGAAATGAAGCACAGAGCATGATGGATGAGGCTAAGAGGGGTTACTTTATTGAGAAAATAATTTTGAAAAATTACCCTAAAAAGAAATCGAACTAGGCTGTAGTAGTACTACCAAAAACAAACTAAACAGTATTGGACTAAACATCAAGGGGGAGATGGTATATGAAAAAGCAGAGATTGCCAATGAATTCAACTCTTTTTTTTACTTCTGTTGCCAGCAAGCTGGTTAGCAAGCTGCCCACCAGTTCTGGTCTGTATGGAAGCAACCAAGTCAAGAAGTATTATGTAGAGTTAGGGGTCCAGCCAAACTTTTTCTTTTGCAAAGGTAGAAACAGCCAAAATAGTCCGTATGCTTGCAGAGCTTAAATGCTCAAAAGCCACAGGCCTGCATAATATTCCTTAGGGAGGAGGCCTGAAGTTTGTTCTATTCACTGCTTTAGCACACTCTGCCAACCCAGATGTTCTAGCTGTGTCTGAATCCTGGCTTAGGAAGACCACCAAAAATTCAGAAATTTTAATTCCAAACTACAACATTTTCAGACAAGATAGAACTGCCAAAGGGGGCGGTGTTGCAATCTACTGCAAAGATAGCCTGCAGAGTTCTGTCCTACTATCCAGGTCTGTACCCAAACAATTTGCACTTCTACTTTTAAAATTCCACCTCTCTAAAACAAGTCTCTCACCGTTGCCGCCTGCTATAGACCACCCTCTGCCCCCAGCTGTGCTCTGGACACCATATGTGAACTGATTGCCCCACATCTATCTTCAGAGCTCGTGCTGCTAGGCGACCTAAATTGGAACATGCTTAACACCCCAGCCATCCTACAATCTAAACTTGATGCCCTCAATCTCACACAAATTATCAATGAACCTACCAGGTACCTCCCCAAAGCCTTAAACACGGGCACCCTCATAGATATCATCCTAACCAACTTCCCCTCTAAATACACCTCTGCTGTCTTCAACCAAGATCTCAGCGATCACTGCCTCATTGCCTGCATCCGTAATGGGTCAGCGGTCAAACGACCTCCACTCATCACTGTAAAACTCTCCCTGAAACACTTCAGCGAGCAGGTCTTTCTAATTGACCTGGCCGGGGTATCCTGGAAGGATATTGATCTCACCCCGTCAGTAGAGGATGCCTGGATATTTTTTTTAAATGCCTTCCTAACCATCTTAAATAAACATGCCCCATTCAAGAAATTTAGAACCAGGAACAGATATAGCCCTTGGTTCTCTCCAGACCTGACTGCCCTTAACCAACACAAAAACCTATGGCTTTCTGCATTAGCATCGAACAGCCCCCGTGATATGCAGCTGTTCAGGGAAGCTAGAAACCATTATACACAGGCAGTTAGAAAAGCCAAGGCTAGCTTTTTCAAGCAGAAATTTGCTTCCTGCAACACTAACTCAAAAAAGTTCTGGGACACTGTAAAGTCCATGGATAAGAACACCTCCTCCCAGCTTCCCACTGCACTGAAGATAGGAAACACTGTCACCACTGATAAATCCACCATAATTGAGAATTTCAATAAGCATTTTTCTACGGCTGGCCATGCTTTCCACCTGGCTACTCCTACCCCGGTCAACAGCACTGCACCCCCAACAGCAACTCTGTCATGTTTTGTCTTATATTGTCTTGTCATTTTGCTTTCCCTTCTGTTCGTTTTCCCCCTGCTAGTCTTTTTAGGTTCGTTCCCTTTTTTCTCTCTCCCTCCCTCTCTCTCTTCTCTCTATCGTTCCGTTCCTGCTCCCAGCTGTTCCTATTCCCCTAATCAATCATCTAATCTTTTCACACCTGTTCCGTATCTTGCCCTCTGATTAGAGTCCCTATTTCTCCCCTTGTCTTCCGTTTCTGTCCTGTCGGATCCTTGTATATTGTTCGCCGTGCTGTGTCTTGTTTCCCTCAGATGCTGCGTGTGAGCAGGTGTCTGAGTCTGCTACGGTCGGTGCCTTCCCGAGGCAACCTACAGTTTATGGTCGAGTCTCCAGTCTGTCCTCGTCACTACGAGTGGAATTAGTTTTTTTATGTTTTGTTTTCTGCTCCGATTTGTCTAGGAGTATTGCCTATTTTCCTTTACTGGAATAAAGACTCTGTTTTCGCCAAGTCGCTTTTGGGTCCTCATTCACCTGCATAACAGAAGGATCTGACCAAGAATGGACCCAGCGACTATGGATTCTCTCTACTCTACTCTCGAGTTCCAGGGAGCGATGCTCGGCAGACACGAGCAGGAATTGTCTGCTGCTCGGCATGCCGTTGAGACCCTGGCCGCTCAGGTCTCCGACCTCTCAGGACAGTATCAGAGTCTTCGTCTCGTGCCACCAGCTACTTCCGGGTCTTCCGAGCCTCCGGAACCTAGGGCTAATAACCCACCATGTTATTCTGGGCAGCCCACTGAGTGCCGCTCCATACGTAGAATGTATGCACACATGACTGTAAGTCGCTTTGGATAAAAGCGTCTGCTAAATGGCATATATTATTATTATTATTATGATATAGTGTTCTCTCTCCAACCCAACACATACTCAAGAGAGAGAGCTCGGATTGCCTACGTCATATCACTCCTTACTGGTCGGGCTCGGCAGTGGGGCACAGCTATCTGGGAGGCAAGCGCTGAGTGCACTAACGATTATCTGAACTTTAAAGAGGAGATGATAAGGGTTTTTGATCGTTCAGTTTTTGGGAAAGAAGCTTCCTGGTCCCTGTCTTCCCTATGTCAAGGTAATCGATCCATAACGGATT
Source organism: Oncorhynchus gorbuscha (assembly GCF_021184085.1). NCBI lineage: Eukaryota > Metazoa > Chordata > Actinopteri > Salmoniformes > Salmonidae > Oncorhynchus > Oncorhynchus gorbuscha. The sequence continues at coordinate 24,124,717 of NC_060190.1, read as the reverse complement.
ACTCTATAGAGTTTCGCACTCTTGCTGCCTCCAGTAACTGGAACGAGCAGGCGTTGCTCGCTCGTTTTCTGGAGGGACTCCACGCTAAGGTTAAGGATGAGATTCTCTCTCGGGAGGTTCCATCCAGCGTGGATTCTTTGATTGAACTCGCTATTCGCATTGAACGACGGGTAGATCTTCGTCACCGAGCTCATAGAAGAGAGCTCGCGTTAACTGTGTCTCCCCTCTCTCCGACACTACCATCTTTCCCCACTGACTCTGGTGTTGAGCCCATGCAGCTGGGGGGTATTCGCATTTCGACTAAGGAGAGGGAACGGAGAATCACCAACCGCCTCTGTCTCTATTGCGGTTCCGCTGGTCATTTTGTCATTTCATGTCCAGTTAAAGGCCAGAGCTCATCAGTAAGCGGAGGGCGACTGATAAGCGCTACTAGACGGTCCTCTCCGTCAAGTACCTGTACTACCTTACCGGTCCATCTACGCTGGACCGGATCGGCAGCTTCCTGCAGTGCATTAATAGACTCTGGGGCGGAGGGCTGTTTTATGGACGAAGCATGGGCTCGGGAACATGACATTCCTCTCAGACAGTTAGGGGAGCCCACGGTCATGTTCGCCTTGGATGGTAGTCCTCTCCCCAGTATATTATGTGAAACCCTACCTTTAACCCTCACTGTATCTGGTAACCATAGTGAGACCATTTCTTTTTTGATTTTTTGTTCACCTTTTACACCTGTTGTTTTGGGTCATCCCTGGCTAGTGTGTCATAATCCTTCTTTTGATTGGTCTAGTAATTCTATCCTTTCCTGGAACGTTTCTTGTCATGTGAAGTGTTTAATGTCTGCTATTCCTCCTGTTTGTTCTGTCCCCTCTTCTCAGGAGGAACCTGGTGATTTGACAGGAGTGCCGGAGGAATATCATGATCTGCGCTCGGTCTTCAGTCGGTCCAGAGCCAACTCCCTTCCTCCTCACCGGTCGTATGATTGTTGTTCTGATCTCCTCAAGAAGCGTTTTGCATCCGCTCCTATCCTTGTTGCACCTGACGTCACTAAACAGTTTATTGTTGAGGTTGACGCGTCGGGGCTGGGCGTGGGAGCCATTCTGTCCCAGCGCTCCGATACTGACGATGGGGTCCACCCTTGTGCGTATTTTTCTCATCGCCTGTCACCGTCGGAACGTAACTATGATGTGGCTAACCGCGAACTGCTCGCCATCCGTTTAGCCCTAGGCAAATGGCGACAGTGGTTGGAGGGGGCGACCGTTCCTTTTGTCGTTTGGACTGACCAAAAGAACCTTGAGTATATCCGTTCTGCCAAACGACTGAATGCGCGTCATGCTCGTTGGGCGTTGTTTTTCGCTCGTTTCGAGTTCGTTATTTCTTATTGCCCGGGTACTAAGAACACCAAGCCTCATGCTTTATCCCGTCTCTTTAGTTCTTCTGTGGCTTCTACCGATCCCGAGGGGATCCTTCTTGTTGGGCGTGTTGTCGGGTTGACTGTCTGGGGAATTGAGAGACAGGTTAAGCAAGCACTCACGCACACTGCGTCGCCGCGCGCTTGTCCTAGTAACCTTCTTTTCGTTCCTGTTTCTACTCGTCTGGCTGTTCTTCAGTGGGCTCACTCTGCCAAGTTAGCTGGCCATCCCGGCGTTCGGGGTACGCTTGCTTCTATTCGCCAGCGGTTTTGGTGGCCTACTCAGGAGCGTGACACGCGCCGTTTCGTGGCTGTGTGTTCGGACTGCGCGCAGAATAAGTCTGGTAATTTTTTTCTGCTTCTGCTCCTGGTCTTGCTGGGTCTCAGTCTGTTCCCTGCCATCGCATCTCTCCTGTTCTTGTTCCTGCCCTTGCTGTGTCTCAGTCTGTCCCTAGTTGTTACTCTCCTGGCCTGTTTGGTCCTGTTTGCTCTAAAGCTTTCAGTTCTCTACCCGTGTCTCATTTTTTTTTTTTTTAGAGTAGTACCCTAGTTTCCCTTTTTATCGTTTTTCGTTACGGTCCTGAGGAGAGGAGTTGGGTTCTTTCTCGGGACGTGCTGGACCGTTTGTGATCTATGATTTCCTCCGTTGCCGCCAGTGTTCCTCCTCGAGAGCGCCAGGAGGCGCTCGGTGAGTGGGGGGGTACTGTCATGTTTTGTCTTATATTGTCTTGTCATTTTGCTTTCCCTTCTGTTCGTTTTCCCCCTGCTGGTCTTTTTAGGTTCGTTCCCTTTTTCTCTCTCCCTCCCTCTCTCTCTTCTCTCTATCGTTCCGTTCCTGCTCCCAGCTGTTCCTATTCCCCTAATCAATCATCTAATCTTTTCACACCTGTTCCGTATCTTGCCCTCTGATTAGAGTCCCTATTTCTCCCCTTGTCTTCCGTTTCTGTCCTGTCGGATCCTTGTATATTGTTCGCCGTGCTGTGTCTTGTTTCCCTCAGATGCTGCGTGTGAGCAGGTGTCTGAGTCTGCTACGGTCGGTGCCTTCCCGAGGCAACCTACAGTTTATGGTCGAGTCTCCAGTCTGTCCTCGTCACTACGAGTGGAATTAGTTTTTTATGTTTTGTTTTCTGCTCCGATTTGTCTAGGAGTATTGCCTATTTTCCTTTACTGGAATAAAGACTCTGTTTTCGCCAAGTCGCTTTTGGGTCCTCATTCACCTGCATAACAAACTCGCCCAAGCCTTCCCCATTTCTCGTTCTCCCAAATCCGTTCAGCTGATGTTCTGAAAGAGCTGCAAAATCTGGACCCCTACAAATCAGCCGGGCTAGACAATCTGGACCCTTTCTTTCTAAAATGATCTGCCGAAATTGTTGCCACCCCTATTACTAGCCTGTTTGGAAAGCAGCTGCGGTCATCCCCCTCTTCAAATGGGGGGACACTCTTGACCCAAACTGCTACAGACCTATATCTATCCTACCATGCCTTTCTAAGGTCTTCGAACGCCAAGTCAACAAACAGATTACTGACCATTTTGAATCTCACCATACCTTCTCTGCTATGCAATCTGGTTTCAGAGCTGGTCATGGGTGCACCTCAGCCACGCTCAAGGTCCTAAACGATATCTTAACCGCCATCGATAAGAAACATTACTGTGCAGCCGTATTCATTGATCTGGCCAAGGCTTTCGACTCTGTCAATCACCACATCCTCATCGGCAGACTCGACAGCCTTGGTTTCTCAAATGATTGCCTCGCCTGGTTCACCAACTACTTCTCTGATAGAGTTCAGTGTGTCAAATCGTAGGCTGTCCGGACCTCTGACAGTCTCTATGGGGGTGCCACAGGGTTCAATTCTTGGACCGACTCTCTTCTCTGTATACATCAATGAGTTCGCTCTTGCTGCTGGTGAGTCTCTGATCCACCTCTACGCAGACGACACCATTCTGTATACTTCTGGCCCTTCTTTGGACACTGTGTTAACAACCCTCCAGGCAAGCTTCAATGCCATACAACTCTCCTTCCGTGGCCTCCAATTGCTCTTAATTACAAGTAAAACTAAATGCATGCTCTTCAACCGATCGCTACCTGCACCCACCCGCCTGTCCAACATCACTACTCTGGACGGCTCTGACTTTGAATATGTGGACAACTACAACTACTTAGGTGTCTGGTTAGACTGTAAACTCTACTTCCAGACCCATATCAAACATCTCCAATCCAAAGTTAAATCTAGAATTTGCTTCCTATTTCGCAACAAAGCATCCTTCACTCATGCTGCCAAACATACCCTTGTAAAACTGACCATCCTACCAATCCTCGACTTTGGCGATGTCATTTACAAAATAGCCTCCAATACCCTACTCAATACCCTAAATTGGATGCAGTCTATCACAGTGCAATCCGTTTTGTCACCAAAGCCCCATATACTACCCACCATTGCGACCTGTGCGCTCTTGTTGGCTGGCCCTCGCTTCATACTCTACTCCAAACCCACTGGCTCCATGTCATCTACAAGACCCTGCTAGGTAAAGTCCCCCCTTATCTCAGCTCGCTGGTCACCATAGCATCTCCCACCTGTAGCACACGCTCCAGCAGGTATATCTCTCTAGTCACCCCCAAAACCAATTCTTTCTTTGGCCGCCTCTCCTTCCAGTTCTCTGCTGCCAATGACTGGAACGAACTACAAAAATCTCTGAAACTGGAAACACTTATCTCCCTCACTAGCTTTAAGCACCAACTGTCAGAGCAGCTCACAGATTACTGCACCTGTACATAGCCCACCTATAATTTAGCCCAAACAACTACCTCTTTCTCAACTGTATTTAATTTATTTATTTATTTTGATCCTTTGCACCCCATTATTTTTATTTCTACTTTGCACATTCTTCCATTGCAAAACTACCATTCCAGTGTTTTACTTGCTATATTGTATTTACTTTGCCACCATGGCCTTTTTTGCCTTTACCTCCCTTCTCACCTAATTTGCTCACATTGTATATAGACTTGTTTATACTGTATTATTGACTGTATGTTTGTTTTACTCCATGTGTAACTCTGTGTTGTTGTATCTGTCGAACTGCTTTGCTTTTTCTTGGCCAGGTCGCAATTGTAAATGAGAACTTGTTCTCAACTTGCCTACCTGGTTAAATAAAGGTAAAATAAATAAAAAATAAACATTCCTGCATGGTTTCTTATAGATTCTGCTGAGCAAATTGGCCCTTGTATTACGTATATCATTAATCTCTCTCTGGAACAAGGTACCTTTCCCAGGGACATGAAATAAGCTAAAGTTATACCTCTATATAAGAAGGGGATAAAGTCTGACCCTGGGAATTATAGGCCTGTATCTATCCTCTGTGTAAAATCAAAGCTCCTGGAGAGAGTTGTATATGCCAAAATCACCATAAATGATGAAACAAAAAAGGGGGAGGCTTGCAAGCTGAAGAACACCATCCCAACCGTGAAGCACGGGGGTGGCAGCATCATGTTCTGGGATGCTTTGCTGCAGGAGGGACTGGTGCACTTCACAAAATAGATGACACCACGAGGAAGGACAATTATGTGGATATATTGAAGCAACATCTCAAGACATCCGTCAGGAAGTTAAAGCTTGGTTGCAAATGGGTCTTCCAAATGGACAATGACTGCAAGCATACTTCCAAAGTTGTGGCAAAATGGCCTAAGGACAAAAAAGTCAAGGTATGGAGTGGCCATCACAAAGCCCTGACCTCAATCCTATAGACAATTTGTGGGCAGAACTGAAAAAGTGTGTGCGAGCAAGGAGGCCTACAAACCTGACTCAGTTACACCAGCTCTGTCAGGAGGAATGGGCCAAAATTCACCCAACTTATTGTGGGAAGGTTGTGGAAAGGCTACCCAAAACATTTGACCCAAGTTAAACAATTTAAAGGCAGTGCTACCAAATACTAACTGAGTGTATGTAAACTTCTGACCCACTGGGAATGTGAAGCTGGGAATGTGACCCACTGGGAATGTGAATAAAGCTGAAATAAATGGTTCTCTCTACTATTATTCTGACATTTCAAATTCTTAAAATAAAGTGGTGATCCTAACTGACCTAAGACAGGTCATTTTTACGAGGATTAAATGTCAGGAATTGTGAAAAACTGAGTTTAAATGTATTTGGCTAAGGTATATGTAAACTTCTGACTTCAACTGTAGATGTTCTTCTTCTCTGTTTTTGTTTTATTATCTCACTGCCATACTTTGTTCGAGCTTGTCTAGCCATTTTGTCTCAAGAGGACCACAATGGAAATAAGTCCCAGACGTTATTGTGTGTTATGCTCAATGATTTTATTTTATGTATGGCTTTTTAAAGTTTTATGTGTGCTTGTTTTTTAAAACGGTCAAATTATTAACCGAAACTAAAAAAGAGAAATGGAACTACAACATTTCACATCACGCCAACCACGCAAACTAGTCTGTGCTACAGTCCGCCAAAAAGCTAGTTATCTTACTTAGCTTTCTGCTTACCAGCTCTAACAAAAACGCAAGGATGGTATATTGTTTTGCTCCAGGCTGCAACCATATCTCTTCAGCGGGAAGGTGCTCATTTGATTGTTTCCGAACGATGTCCAGAGAAGGCTTTGGGTCCATCTGATAAGGTGTATGCTCAGCATGTCCGCTATTCATCAAAGGCATGAGACCTGAGGTGTAGTTTTCTTTTTTAGATGTTAGCACATTGTTAGCGTTTTACTTGTTTTGATTTCATGAGTGCTTCAAAATTCACAAAGAGTAACGTTAGCTGATGAGATATCATAGAACAAAATGTATAAGATCTCTCTGTGTTGACCACAGACCTCATTTCGGTGTTAATCCCCAAGAAACATTCATTTCCCCCTAGACTTTGGCTAATGGTCCATGACAGTTCGCCTTTGTCAGTGCCTACAAAAAGACACCCTTACTATTGCTTTCTTTAACTATGATGTGGTTGGTTGATACTTAAAACCAGTGGTGGGAAAAGTACCAAAACTTGAGTAAAAGTAATGATACTTTAATATAAAATGACAAGTAAAAGTCACCCAGTAAAATCCTACTTGAGTAAAAGTCTAAAAGTATTTGGTTTTACATATACTTAAGTATCAAAGGTAAATGTAATTGCTAAAATATACTTAAGTATCAAAGGAAAAGTATAAATCCTTCTAAATTCCTAGTAGCCTAGTGGTTAGAGCGCTCGACTAGTGACTGAAAGGTTGCAAGTTCAAATCCCCGAGCTGACAAGGTACAAATCTGTCGTTCTGCCCTTGAACAGGCAGTTAACCCACTGTTCCTAGGCAGTCATTGAAAATAAGAATTTGTTCTTAACTGACTTGCCTACTAAAATAAAGGTAAAATAAAAATTTTAAAAAATTAAGCAAACCAGACAGCACCATTTTCTTTTTTTTTCTTTTTACGGATAACCAAGGGCACGCTCCAACACTCAGACATCCTTTAAAGCATGTGTTCAGAGAGTCTGCCAGATCAGAGGCAGTAGGGATGACCAGGGATGTTCTCTTGGTGTATGGATTAAAAAGTACCTTGTATCCTTTTCCCTCTCGCTCTCATCCAACACTTCCCACACTGCCCCGACTCGGATGGTATCGCGCCGTCCCAACCTTCGCTCTCTCTCCCCCGCTACTCTCTCCTCTTCCATCCTATCATCTCTTCCCTCTGCTCAAACCTTCTCCAACCTATCTCCTGATTCTGCCTCCTCAACCCTCCTCTCCTCCCTTTCTGCATCCTTTGACTCTCTATGTCCCCTATCTTCCAGGCCGGCTCGGTCCTCCCCTCCCGCTCTGTGGCTTGACGACTCATTGCGAGCTCACAGAACAGGGCTCCGGGCAGCCGAGCGGAAATGGAGGAAAACTCGCCCCCTGCGGACCTGGCATCCTTTCACTCCCTCCTCTCTACATTTTCCTCCTCTGTCTCTGCTGCTAAAGCCACTTTCTACCACTCTAAATTCCAAGCATCTGCCTCTAACCCTAGGAAGCTCTTTGCCACCTTCTCCTCCCTCCTGAATCCTCCCCCCTCCTCCCTCTCTGCAGATGACTTCGTCAACCATTTTGAAAAGAAGGTCGACGACATCCGATCCTCGTTTGCTAAGTCAAACGACACCGCTGGTTCTGCTCACACTGCCCTACCCTGTGCTCTGACCTCTTTCTCCCTCTCTCTCCAGATGAAATCTTGCGTCTTGTGACGGCCGGCCGCCCAACAACCTGCCCGCTCGACCCTATCCCCTCCTCTCTTCTCCAGACCATTTCCGGAGACCTTCTCCCTTACCTCACCTCGCTCATCAACTTATCCCTGACCGCTGGCTACGTCCCTTCCGTCTTCAAGAGAGCGAGAGTTGCACCCCTTCTGAAAAAACCTACACTCGATCCCTCCGATGTCAACAACTACAGACCAGTATCCCTTCTTTCTTTTCTCTCCAAAACTCTTGAACGTGCCGTCCTTGGTCAGCTCTCCCGCTATCTCTCTCAGAATGACTTTCTTGATCCAAATCAGTCAGGTTTCAAGACTAGTCATTCAACTGAGACTGCTCTTCTCTGTATCACGGAGGCGCTCCGCACCGCTAAAGCTAACTCTCTCTCCTCTGCTCTCATCCTTCTAGACCTATCGGCTGCCATCGATACTGTGAACCATCAGATCCTCCTCTCCACCCTCTCCGAGTTGGGCATCTCCGGCGCGGCCCACGCTTGGATTGCGTCCTACCTGACAGGTCTCTCCTACCAGGTGGCGTGGCGAGAATCTGTCTCCTCACCACGAGCTCTCACCACTGGTGTCCCCCAGGGCTCTGTTCTAGGCCCTCTCCTATTCTCGCTATACACCAAGTCACTTGGCTCTGTCATAACCTCACATGGTCTCTCCTATCATTGCTATGCAGACGACACACAATTAATCTTCTCCTTTCCCCCTTCTGATGACCAGGTGGCGAATCGCATCTCTGCATGTCTCGCAGACATATCAGTGTGGATGACGGATCACCACCTCAAGCTGAACTTCGGCAAGACGGAGCTGCTCTTCCTCCCGGGGAAGGACTGCCCGTTCCATGATCTCGCCATCACGGTTGACAATTCCATTGTGTCCTCCTCCCAGAGCGCTAAGAACCTTGGCGTGATCCTGGACAACACCCTGTCGTTCTCAACTAACATCAAGGCGGTGGCCCGTTCCTGTAGGTTCATGCTCTACAACATCCGCAGAGTACGACCCTGCCTCACACAGGAAGCGGCGCAGGTCCTAATCCAGGCACTTGTCATCTCCCGTCTGGATTACTGCAACTCGCTGTTGGCTGGGCTCCCTGCCTGTGCCATTAAACCCCTACAACTCATCCAGAACGCCGCAGCCCGTCTAGTGTTCAACCTTCCCAAGTTCTCTCACGTCACCCCGCTCCTCCGCTCTCTCCACTGGCTTCCAGTTGAAGCTCGCATCCGCTACAAGACCATGGTGCTTGCCTACGGAGCTGTGAGGGGAACGGCACCTCAGTACCTCCAGGCTCTGATCAGGCCCTACACCCAAATAAGGGCACTGCGTTCATCCACCTCTGGCCTGCTCGCCTCCCTACCACTGAGGAAGTACAGTTCCCGCTCAGCCCAGTCAAAACTGTTCGCTGCTCTGGCTCCCCAATGGTGGAACAAACTCCCTCACGACGCCAGGACAGCGGAGTCAATCACCACCTTCCGGAGACACCTGAAACCCCACCTCTTTAAGGAATACCTAGGATAGGATAAAGTAATCCTTCTCACCCCCCCTCCCCCTTAAAAGATTTAGATGCACTATTGTAAAGTGGCTGTTCCACTGGATGTCATAAGGTGAATGCACCAATTTGTAAGTCGCTCTGGATAAGAGCGTCTGCTAAATGATTTAAATGTAATGTAAATGTAAGTACATCATTCTCTTTAGGAATGTAGTGAAGTAAAAGTTGTCAAAAATATAAATAGTAAAGTACAGATAGTAGTAAAATAGTAGTAAATACTACTTTCAATTATTTTTACATAAGTACTTTAAACCACCGCTTATAACACCAAAAATCGTAACATTTTGCAAGCTTCAGGAAAACTTGGGAAAAGGAACGCGCCTATATTCTTTAATTTCCCCTTGCTAGGACTGTCGCATTAAATAAACGTCACCAGCAAACCTGCGAACAGGAAGCGTTAGCCAAAGCTAGCCAGTCAGACAAGACAAACAGCCTGATATCAAACATGCTTGCTGGTAGTGATTTCGTAAATCTGCGAAATAGATTCAAGAAAGATGCTGAACTTCTTATGCAAGGGGTTTCAGCAGGTGACCGCAACGAAAAGAGTAAGTCATGTTAACTAATTAGCCATTAAATTACCCTCGTAGCTAACGTTAGCAGCTAGCACAGACGACAGTTTCAAGAAGTAACAAATCAATGAATGAGTCGTAAATAACTTATTTGGACTGTGTCGTTGCCTATCATATTCAACTTCCCTATTTCCAATTGCTATTACACAGAGGAGGTGTGGAATATGGCCAAAATACCACGGCCAATGGATGTTCTTAGGACATAAGCCTTAGCCGTGGTATATTGGCCATATAACGTTACCACAACCCCCTGAGTTACCTTATTGCTATTATAAACGGTTTCACAACGTAATTAAAACAGTAAAAAAAGAAGTCATTCCCGTGGTACATGGGCTGCTGTTATGTGCCAGATGTTAAGACTACAAACCTTTATAAATTGCCAGATGTTAAGACTACTGTTATAAATGGCCTATTTGCGAGATTGACTTATTTCAATAGGCATATGCTACTGACTAAAATCTGTGTTTCTAATTGCAATTAAACTTTGCAATAGTTTGCTGAACTAGATGCAGGTAACCTATAGCCCCTGGTAGGCCAACATATAATTTCAGGGAAATATCCTCAATGATACATTTGCGATAGAGCTGTGAACATGATCACATTTGATAACTTTCAATTTAATGAATTAAACATGGCCATTAATAATTGCATAATAACACAAGCCTACAACAACAAACTGAGTTATAGGCTATTTATTCAAATCAATTTGCCAGCTCCAGGTAGGCTACACAAGTGGCACAAATTGATTTGCAATGGCTTCAGTGATATCGTCATTTCAATATATTTATTGTATCAAATGGTAGGCTACAGTATCATACAATTGCATATAAATTAATATCCTACATGATGGCCAACAGATGCAAATATACCCTATCATTCTCCACATTTAATGTCATGTTAATTGTGGACTTTTCCCCCATAACAGAAGCATGTTAGGCAGTTCCATAACTTCCATTAAAATGTCCACTCACGCAGCACTCCAGACCCTAGAACTGAGCACGAGTAAAACCCTTTGCTTGATTCTGTTATCCATAAGAAAAGTCGACATCAGAATGTAATTTACTTTAAACCACCTTTGAGAGAATTTATCTAAAGAGCTCTAGTATACCTAAAGTCGTTTTCCATGCTTTGTCGCCATTATAGCAGTTATAGTGTGTTAATATGTTTTATAGAAAAGGGATGTCTCCATAATTACCGATCTAAATAGCCTACCTACAACTGGTAAAACGTGTGGGTGTGCTGCCTCTGCTGCAGCATTCTCTCAACCAGTGCTCTCAACGCTCACACACCTCTCCGGCCCTCCCCACAATTCTCTCACTCATAGCAGCAGCAGGTAACAGTGAAATACCAATTTGTAAGTCGCTCTGGATAAGAGCGTCTGCTAAATGACTTAAATGTAAATGCAAATGTAAATATATATAATTTTTTAAAAGAGAAATGCCATGGTGGCCTCTGGCCAATTTAGAAGTGGCCCAAAAACCCGACCAATACATTTTCACCTGCTACATCGTTTTCAAAGTAGCCCAATTTCAGGAAAACCACAAACATGGCAACCCTGCATAGATTTCTAAAATTTGCAGGCCAATGACCACTCAAAATCCACCCACAAAGCCTAAAAACTAGACCAACCTTTTTGAGAGCAGTTGACACATGTTTCCAATAGATGTCTCCAAAATGACATTCTAAATAGAACTGGTCAAATTGCTTTACCCTGTTCTCTGCATTTCTTCCTTTATTTGTTCATCACACCAAATGATTTAATCTGAGCTTTACTATAGAAGTGATTGGTAAAGACTGGTTTTTCTTTCAGAAAACATTGTGAAATTGTGTTTTTAGAATACTTTTATTGTATATATAAAAAAAATCTCAATAGAAAAACAGGTAAAACTAAACTAAATGCAGTAGTTGCGTTCTTTCCAGCTTCAATTTGAAGTGATTGTTAGCTGTGTAGTTGGCTAGCTAGCAAAGGGAGAAGAGCCTCGGTAGTGGGGGTTGGAACCAGCTACGGGAACAGAAAACCAGAAAATAACAATTTGAGGAACTGAACTGGGAACGAAAGTGATCTCTAGTGTTCCGGAACAGAACCATTATTTTAAAAGCATGATAATAGGTTAATAATGTTATTTTACATTCCTAGCATTTTTTTTAGCTCCCTACAAAAAAATGCCATCAAAGTGCCTATTGAAAGCACTCACCATGTCGCTCAGAAACTTCTCCTTCTATTGTTTGCCTGCCAACTATTTTCTATGCTAGTTAAGGATGCTAAAGTTATGACATTTCACATTGGATTTATTAACAACCAAGATAAGATAAGGTAAGATGTGTTTTAAATTCTGGTGCCACTGCACCCACAAGCTTGTTAGCTAGCTCTGGTCCAGGGGCGTTGAGCTAGCCTTGGCGTTGAGACAACTCTCGGATGTTCAAAGTTCCTCCATATTGTAATGAAACAGCATGGAGCAGGTCTCAAACCCTTGACCTTCTAGCCCAAGGTCCAGCGTGCTATCGACTGTGCCACAAAAGCATGCTCAAGCGGCAGAGTCGATTTCCGCGCTTATAAACTCAGGGTCGTTACACTACTCCCTCCTTTCAAAGAACGCGTCCTCGCAACTTTACGTCTTACAGGAACGCTCTCACCGGCCAAGCACACGCTCTGTCGTGGATGCAAAGTCCGATCACTTCTGACACCAATGTAATGAAACTGCAGGGAGCAGGTCTCGAACCCTCGACCTTCTAGCCCGAGTTCCGGCGCGCTATTGACTGTGCCGCAAAAGCATGCTCAGGGTCGATTTCCGCGCTTATAAACCCAGGGTCGTTACAATATTAACCGCTTGTCCGTAGCTAGCTAGGAATCTAGTTGGCAAATAATTGTCATTTGTTGAAGTAATTATAGGCCTACTAATATACTAAACGCATAATGCAACCTCATATTATGATGCCAAGCCTCCTCCATGTCCACCCCCTATCTTGCTCTCTCCCCACCCTGCAAAATTTCAGTTGCATCTCACACTACACTTGTCTGTTCGTCAAGCATGTAAACAACTAGTTTGCCTGGTCCATAGAAAGCTGTTCTATCTGCATTGATTGATTGGTGGAGTAAATTAATGAGTTAAATGTAAAAACGGTTGAATATTTACAGGTTTATAAAAGGAACGATATAAACGGGTACTTTTCTGGTTCGAACCAGTTCAGGCCTTTATTATGCTGGTCGGATAGTGGTTCGAAACGATTGGAAAATAATTTTGGTTCCAACCCCTGCTCCATGGCAACCATTTTTGTTTTCCATAGCAACCTGCCAATCAATTGAACAACCTGTAAACCTTGGCTGGAAACAATGCTAATCGAACAAACGACCAGACGGCTTGGGTAGCAACCTCTGGACTATATCTTTGTGGAAGGATGAAATTGTATGAATTCAGAATAATGTTTTTAATGATTCTAACCATTGTATTTGTCTCGAATAGGCTTGCAAAATTCCGTGAACTTTCAATAAATTCCCTGGTTTCCCAAAATCCTAGTTGGAGGATCACGGAATCAGAAGGGAATAAGCAGGAAATCCGAAATCCTCCAACCAGGATTTCTGGAAACCAGGGAATTTATTGAAAGTTCCCAGAATTTTGCAACCCTAGCCTCGAACCTAACACGGCCCAATATATCCTCCAAACCACGTCTTTAGGTATTATCACTTAAATATAGCCAACATTGTGCCATCACACAGGAGGTCCAGCAGGCAGATTTGACAACAGAGAGAACAATTGTCTTATCTTCAGGACCAAACTGGGCAACATGCCACTGATTCTTGATTGTTTTGACTGTGCAAATGCTGTGTCAGCACTGCAGCAACATGATAGTTTCAGACTATACTTCTGGACTGTACTGAAGACTCAGCCCAGTGCTTGCGTAAGCTGATATGCATCAAAAGAAACAGCAGACCCAACATTGGCTGGCTGGATGGTCCAGTTAATGGTATTCTTTTACGCTGGCGATATTTTGTGCCACATTATTCATGTGAAATATTCCCTTATTTTTTATACTATTAAATTACCTTAAGTTGCTATTTGAACTGTCTAGTATGAGACAGCGGCATCTTGGTGGGCCGGATTTTCAACTAGAGGAGATTTTTGTTCCAATGCCAGTGCACTGGGTTCATACCTGAGGACAGACCTCGCAGCTTGTCCACTTCACCAGCCAACTCCTGTCTCTGATACTTTTAATCAACTGCTAAATTATAGGGATTAATGGGCTTTCCAAAAAATTATCTTATCGCCTACTGCCCCTCGTGCTATCTGTTTCATCTTGAAATGTCTTGAACCTTTAAAAGGTGCGGATTGGGCACCTTCTGTTCTCATATTCTGTTGTAAATTCAATCTGTTTTTATAACCCCTTGGCAGACTGACAATATTCAGCATTATACTTAATGATGCTGAATAGCCTAGGCTACAGCCTACAATCATCATGCATAGGCCTAGCTAGATTGTGTAGCACCCTTCAACAGATCTCTAAACACTAAACTGTGAGCGCAATTACACATGATCACTGTTGGCCTTTGCTGTTTCTTTTGAGAAATATACTGAATAAGAGATGATCTAGGCCTACTTCATTACCAGTGACCATGGCATTTTGTCTCAAACCTGCAGGTCAAGAAGAGAAAGATGCCAAACCACTCTCTCGGATCAACCGCCATTCTGTCTTCTGGATTGTGTCATCTGTTGGGTTGACATATTATTTTGACTTCCTCCGGGTCCTCATGGAGAATGAGGATATCAAAAGGTGTTGTTTTGATGAAAAAAATATTTTGTCCGCAAACCAATCCAGCTAGTTTGAAAAGATGAGGAATTGTGTGTGTAGATCTTTGCAGTGGGTCATCTGTGATCAGTAGGCTAATCAAATGGGTTGTTAACCTGGATCCAGACTTGAGAATTGGTCAATGTAATTGGAAAAGTCCCAAATATTGTGCTTATTTGTTATTTTTTGGTTAGGCACATTTTATTCATGCAGGATTATCTGAATACTCAATGTTTGCAGAAACGCAATTATGACGACTGCATTTACCGAAGTTCCTGTCATGCATTTGCTGCTTTGGGGTTTTGTTTTCCAGCTGGTGGTTCAATCTTGGTGTGATACTGCTGGGAATATGCCTATCTTTGGCCACATTTTGCATTGTATACCTGGAGTGGTTCAAGGGCATAAAGGACTATGACCAGGAGTACCCTGCTATTGCCCCTATTACCACAGCAGCCTTCATTGCAGCATCATGCAGGTAATACTCTTTCAATTACATTGTACATCCTCAAAACTGACATGGGATGTGTTAACATAAAGGATGTTTTCTTTCCCTCTTGCCGACATTAACTTACGCCTCTTGTAGAAGTGCAAGGTGCTTTATGTTACAAATTTCATTAGTTCAAGCATAGAATATTAACTGTCAAACTTACATTTGTATAATTGTTACTCTCCTGTGGCGGGGTTTTGCAGAGAAATAACATATTATCTATGCATATCATATTATCTATGCATATTATCATCTATGCAAAAAGTAACAAGGGTTTACTAAAAAGCCAGATTAATTTCTTATTGCTTACTTTAATCCATTGTTTATCCTCAACAGTGGATTAAAGTGAGAAAATAAGAAATTAATCTCTTTTTTGTTGTTCTCCAACTCGTCTCTGCCTCGAATTAGTCCTTTTGGAAATGTTTCCTTGGGTAACACTTCTTTTTTTTGTCATTGCTGTCGAGTACCCCTCCTTAGTTTTCTTTGTTTGCTGTAGCACGGCAGCCTTCCTGAAATCTTCGCAAAAAGTACCTTAATATTAATTAGAGCATACCCTGTTATTGATCTACAGTGTCTTGCAAAAGTATTCATCCCCTTGGCGTTTTTCCTATTTTGTTGCATTACAACCTGTAATTTAACTTGATTTTTATTTGGATTTCATGTAATGGACATACACAAAATAGTCCAAATTGGTGAAGTGAAAGGGGGAAAAAATCACTTGTTTCAAAAAATCAAAAGTGGTGTGTGCCTATGTATTCACCCCCTTTTGCTATGAAGCCCCTAAATAAGATCGGGTGCAACCAAAGTCACATAATTAGGCCTCCTGTGTGCAATCTAAGTGTCACATGATCTGTCACATGATATCAGTATATATACACCTGTTCTGAAAGGCCCCAGAGTCTGCAACACCACTAAACAAAGGGCACCACCAAGCAAGCGGCACCATGAAGACCAATGAGCTCCCCAAACAGGTCAGGGACAAAGTTGTGGAGAAGTACAGACCAGGGATGGGTTATAAAAAAATATCAGAAACTTTGAACATCCCACGGAGCACTATTAAATCCTTTATTAAAAAATGGAAAGAATATGGCACCACAACAAACCTACCAAGAGAGGGCTGCCCACCAAAACTCACGGACCAGGCAAGGAGGGCATTAATCAGAGAGACGACAAATAGACCAAAGATAACCCTGAAGGAGCTGCAAAGCTCCACAGCGGAGATTGGAGTATCTGTCCATAGGACCACTTTAAGCTGTACACTCCACAGAGCTGGGCTTTACGGAAGAGTGGCCAGAAAAAAACATTGCTTTATAAAGAAAATAAGCAAACATATGGAAGAAGATACTCTGGTCATATGAGACTAAAATTGAGCTTTTTGGGCATCAAGGAAAACGCTATGTCTGGCACAAACCCAACACCTCTCATCACCCCAAGAACATCATCCCCACAATGAAGCATGGTGGTGGCAGCATCATGCTGTGGGGATGTTTTTCATCTGCAGGGACTGGGAAACTGGTCAGAATTGAAGGAATGATGGGTGGCGCTAAATACTGGGAAATTCTTGAGGAAAACCTGTTTCAGTCTTCCAGAGATTTGAAACTGGAGCGGAGGTTCACCTTCCAGCAGGACAATGACCCTAAGCATACTGCTAAAGCAACCCTCGAGTGGTTTAAGGGGAAATATTTAAATGTCTTGGAATGGCCTAGTCAAAGCCCAGAATTCAATCCAATCCACCATCGGAACCCATCCAACTGGAAGGGGCTGGAGCAGTTTTACCTTGAAGATTGGGCAAAAATACCAGTGGCAACATGTGCTAACCTTTTAGAGACAGACCCCAAGTGACGTGGAGTTGTAATTGCTACAAAAGGTGGCTCTACAAAGTATTGGATTTTGGGGGTGGGGGGGAGGGGTGAATAGTTATGCACGCTCAAGTTTTCTGTTTTTTTGTGTTATTTCTTTGTTTCAGAATAAAAAATATTTTGAAAATATATATATTTCTTCAAAGTGGTAGGCATGTTGTGTAAATCAAATCAAACAAACCCCCCAAAAATATATTTTAATTCCAGGTTGTAAGACAACAAAATAGGAAACATGCCAAGGGGGGGTGAATACTTTCGCAAGCCACTGTATGTGAATGGACACATGATGCTTTTGGTTAGTAAGTTGTTAGCCTATTTTACAATATCTCCAAAGATTTTGATCAAGCACATTTTTAAATTTCTTCTCCCCAGTTTAAATATAGCACTGTGGCCTGTGTGGTCGTTCCTCACTCCCATCCTCCTGTTTACCCAGTTCATGGGTGGTGTTATGCTCATATCCATGCTTGGGTGAGATGTTAAGGTAAGATAGCAACATGTAAATAAAGATGGTCTTATGAATCAACAATATAGATTGTGTAAGAATCGGTATTGTGAACTGTATTGTTAATATTTGTTCCATCCAATATTTCTCCCTCCATTTCAAACTGATATCATTGTATTGCATAACTACCAATAATAGATAACTAAGTATCTACTGCTGAGTGCAATTATTTTTGTTTCATTTACAGTACTAAAGCCTCAACAATGACGACAGTTTGACCTTCGTGTTAACAAATTGATAATGTTCAGGAAAGTTTTTTTTTTTTGCGTAAATATATTATATTTGATAAATTATCAAAGCTTTTTAAGTGCTTTAATTGTTTTTGTATATGTTTTTGAATCGCATGTGTATTTTTGAGTCACAAAGCCATTGTGCTATTAACATTGTAAATGTGTCCTTACATTCTCTCAAATTTGCTAAATAAATAATGGTTTGGAGCTAATGTCAACCTTGTTTTCCTGTATTGTTGGCAAAATGTCTAACTGTCAGAAATATTGATATCATCTTGAGTGTCTATATTTATTTAATACTGTATGTGGGACTAATAGGTCATTTAAGTGGACAACATTCTTCCACTCATTGGGTCACAAATAATCCTCAAGGTTTTTGTTGCATCAAGATGAGCTGTACTGTAGTTGTCTAACTTTTGTGGGATCAGTTATTATAATCTCCTTCAGAAAATCTATAGGCCTAACTAAAAATGTACAGGTCTTCACCTGCAAGATGGTTGTAGAATCAAACACCCTTTCATAACAACTGCAATAAGATACACTCGTAGGAATTGGCCTTATAGGGCTAAATTGAAATGTTTCTTACAGAAGTATATGAAAAACATATGCATAACTGTGGTAGACACTGAAAGGGAACAATTTGGAGATAATGGGAAAATTATTAGACCAAAGGTGAGGACACAACAGTTCATCTGACACAAGACTTAATCCAAATATTACTGTTGATTTTATGTCCATTTTACATTTCCTGCCGTTTTCAACGCATTTGTTGAGAACTATATCTGAAAAATACTCTGTATACATTCAGTAACATGATAAGAATATTCCTGTAAAATGTGGGGTAGTGAGAGGACTACTTCTAATTCCACGTGGCCACACAACTCTCCAAAATGTGCACAGTTCCTAAGTAATTTAAATGCACTTTTATGATCCCAAGAAAAGTCTCCAACTGTGCCGTTGAAGAACTTTTAAAAAATTATTTTTTTAAACTAGGCATGTCAGTTAAGAACAAATTCTTATTTGTAATGACGGCCTAGGAACAGCAGGTTAACTGCCTGTTCAGGGGCAGAACGACAGATTTGTACCTTGTCAGCTCGGGGGTTTGAACTTGCAACCTTCCGGTTACTAGTCCAACACTCTAACCACTAGGCTACCCTTGCCAAGCGAGCACAATTGTATTTGTTTTGTTTGGAACACAGACATGTATCCCCGAGATCACACAATTACTGTTGAGGTTTACGCAATCCAAAAACACTTCAAAACATTAGGGACACCTTCCTAATATTGAGTTGCCACCTCATTTTGCCCCCAGAACAGAGTCAATTTGTGGACTACAAGGTGTCGGAAAGCATTCCACAGGGATGCTGGCCAATGTTGACTCCAATTCTTCCCATAGTTGTCAGGTTGGATGGATGTCCTTTGGGTGGTGGACCATCCTTGCTACACATGGGAAACTGTTGACTGTAGAAAAACTCAGCTTCGTTGCTGTTCTTGACATACTCAAACTGGTGCGCCTGGCACCAGTGGAGGCTGCTGAGGGAGGACAGCTCATAATGGCTGGAACGGAGCTATTGGAATGGCATCAAACGCATGGAAACCATGTTTGATGTATTTGATACCATTCCACTGACTCCGCTCCAGCCATTACCACGAGCCCATCCTCCCCAATTCAGGTGCCACCGACCTCCTGTGCCTACTGACATACCTCATTCAAAGGCACTTAACTTTTGTTTTGCCCATTAACCCTCTGAATGGCACACGCACACAATCCATGTCTCAATTGTCTCGCAGCTTAAAAATCCTTTAAACTATCTTCTCCCCTTCACCTACACTGATTAAAGTGGATTTAGCAGGTGACATCAATAAGGGATCATAATAGCATTCTCCTGGTCAGTCTATGTCAATGTTTTGTACACTCAGTGTAAAACGCAATCTGGGTTAGGTGGGCATCATTTGAAAGCTTGTTCTAGTGCTAACATGACTAGCTAAGTTATAAAGTACAATCCTAATGTTTAGGCTTTCACGGGGCAATTCAGAGAAACTGATCGTAATTGTGTGTATAGAAAGGAGTCGTGTGCATTAGGTGTGTGTTCAGCGGCACGTTTTCATCACAGTAGACAAACAGGCTCATTCTGTTCAGAACAACCCAGAGTACAACGCCATGTCGTCTCGTAAGTAACTATGTACATCATAGTGATCATAAACGTTGATACTGTATGCCATGAGTTTCATATGGAAATATGTAGTGCACATTTGGGCTCGGGTGTTTGGCTTGCTTGTGACATCATAGTGTTATTTGTCATCATCCTCAACGTCTCATCTTTAAAAAATACATTTAGTCCCTCACTCAGACAACAAACGAGTAGCTCAAGTTGCTTAATTAGCGGGAGGGATGGGGGCAACTTCTTGTTGCATGCAGTGCTCAAGTTCAGAACTGCTGTCAGTCAAAACCCATCCAGTGCTGTGACGTGCAGAGCCTGAGCTTTGATGTCATTTCTAGCATGTTACTGTACAGCCACTGTGTTCCAATTTAGGAGCTTATCAGTGTCCAAAACTGCCATATTCAACCTGTATATGGGTACAAGTGTAAATGTCTACCTGCATATTATCGGTCTGTAATAAACAACTATTGCTGGCCTAGAATCGAAAACACCCGACTCCGTCGATCCAAGGGAAGTTTCAAACCTAAATAGGCCTATCTTTGGTTTAATATGAGCACAGGGAAGTTGGAACCCCACCATGCATGCGCGCGCGCTCCACTGGTCAAAATGACCGCCTCCAATCAATTTGAAATGCACCGAAACAGAATAAATCAGGTTGATGGAATTAACATTTAATGGATGTGTGTTTACTTGACTGATAGGAATCGAGAGCAATGATTAACGACATGGTGTCATCTCCGATTAGGATTCCCATTCAGAAAGGTTTGCGCTGATGATCACCTCAACTGAGTCCACGAGTTTATTTCCTGATGCTTTGACTGCAATGATCAAAACAATGAGTGTAAATACAACAACGGAAACGAAGTTCTGATTAGGCATGTAGAGTAGTATTGAGTTTCGATATAGATCTGCGCCAATCTATCTCATGAGCTAATTGATCATTATTTGTATTTGTTTTACGCCACTCTTGTAAGCACTATTCAATGCACCCTGGTCAAAGTATAATTTGCTGCCTATAAAACTGCAGCTATGGCAACATAAAAAGCACCAAATGGAATTTGGAGTCATGCGTAAAATGTGTAAACCACTCGGGACAACATCTAGGTCAGGGGTTCCCCGGTCAGATTTTCCCAGAGTTCCCGAAGGATATTGAAATATAATGGCTCCCATTGTTAAACCATTACTCCTACCTGTACCAATTTCACTAAGTGTATCTCACACTATCTACCACTCATTGATAGCCTATTGCATGCAATATGTTATCATGCATTGGATAAATGTGTTGGTGGGGGGGGGGGGGCACGACAAGTTGACTAGGTTAATTTTGACTTACATCCCCCTCACATAAAAAAAACAATCCCCTTAGTGGTCTAGATGTTGCCAAAGACGATTTCATTTCAAGAGGGGGGGGGGGGCAATTCTCATTGATGATGAGTCCTCCTACTTAAACAAATCCATTTACAAAAAGGGCCATTGTAAATTCGACCATTGAAATCCGATTCAGTTTTTTTCACTCTTGGAAAGCATAGTTCTTAACCATGACAAGGCAAGTGGAGGTACACGTTAACGGACTATTGGACTGAGGGGCGGTTGGGTACGAGCACATTTGGAGTGTTGAGAACACTCTTAGCCCCATACCCCTAAAACCTCGCCAAAGTGGTTTGACAAATATCGTTTTCTTTTTTATCTTACACGGGATAACCCCTCAAAACGGATTTCAGAGACGTGGATAGAAGTGCTAGTTGGCAACGACTATAAAACGAGGATCCGTTGACGAAAAAGCTTTTGGGGGATTAAGTTATTCCATGATCACTTTTTTAAAATGTAGATTAAGTGAAAGATTGACACTACTAGTCCACCAATTTAGCAAAAAAACGTGTGACAGGTCCAACCGGACCACGGATGGCGGTCACCGATGGCTGAAACTCAGTCTATTAATCTGAATTCACACAGCTAGAGGGTATATGATGCGCTATAAAGGAGCCTAATTTCAGCTAAATGGTCCAGGGTGACAATATGTTTCATCAAACACACCATGTTAGTGAAACTGGACACTGAAAGCATGCGAAACAATTGAGACCGTCTTTGGATTGAATCAACATGCAATTGGCACAGTTCCTATCCATTTGCGTCCCCGCCTTGTTGCAACAGGTTGCGCGCGTGGCCTTCCACAAATGCACTTATAGCGCACAGTTTTGACTTTGCTCTTACTTTCTGACTCGAATGTTACAGATTTCGGCGCCATGGTTGAGCACGGAGGCCTTGATCTTATGTGTTTAAATAAGTCCTACAGTCACAGTTCCACTACCTCGTCCTCCAGCTCAGAGCGAGAAAAGAAAATATTCACCAAGTTGAAAGTCAGTTTGACTGAGGACTACCCGCAGAAGAACGCGGAGATCCTGAGCGGCCAGTATGGGACTAACTTACTTTTGATCGGCGTGTCGCTGATGCTGGCTATTGCGCACCATGGCGCATCAGTGAAGGAAGAGCACCTGTTGTCGTTTATCACGACCCTCATGATCCTCCAGCTGATATGGATGATATGGTACATCGTGAGCAGAGACAGGCAGAGTAACTTACAGCCAGAAAAGGATGTGCATGCTACTACCTGTTGGATAAGAGGTGAAGCTGACACGCATGTTTGGAAGATTTACTCTTTCCTTTACGTAAAATGGTGTTGCGAATGTATTTATTTAACCTCGAGGTCGTTATTAGTCCATAGGAATAACGTGGTATTATATTATATCTACAATGTTTTATATAGTTTAATGCTTCTCAAAACTAGCTAAATGTGGCGTATTTTCCGAATATATATATTTTTGGTTTTTAAACATTTTATTGACATCAAAAGCAATTAATGGTTCATTTGCATAGTTTTCCCGTTTCCATGCAGCCCCATAATAACGAATGTTTCATTGATATAGGTGGGTTAACTCTTCTTGCGCTCCTCTCGTTGATCATGGATGCCTTCCGAATTGGTTATTTTGTGGGCTATCGATCATGCGTGTCGGCTGTTCTAGGGGTATACCCTATCATCCACGCAACTCACACAATAGCACAGGTAAGACACAACCCCCCATTCTATGTTAATTTGATCACGCTTTTCATGATTGCCTATACTTTCAAGGATTTAGAGAGTGGTCTGTAATTTATAAACGGTTAATTATTCATTTAAAGATTGTTATTTTGGTGCTTGCTTTAATAATATGCTTGTGAATGCTCTATTGATTATTACTGTCAGTATTGACAGTGCAGCCATATAAGGTCAGTATTTGCCAAGCAGCTAAATGACAAGCACACAGTTTAAACCAATGTATTATTAGAGCCTACAATTGCAAGGTACATATGCTAAGTAACAATGAACAGCTTATAAACCATGAATAAACCCCCTTTTGTCCTCTTAAATGTGTAAAGTGTTACAGGTAAGCTGGCTGCTCTGTTTGAAACGTTATTGACTAATGGTATCACAATTCCACTTAAACAGGTATAGTGCTTTGTCTTGAAGTGGAATAATGTAAGCTTTGTTACTCAGGCAAGAAAGAGAGTTGTCTGTACAACATAATCCTGTCATTGTCCATGTTATTGGAGTCTAATGTAGCACAGGCAGAGGTAATCCATCAGCTGAGAGGTCGCTTGATATGGCCTTCACATTCTGATGATTCATTTTCACAGTCCAAATGAAAGCCTTCACCAGAAATGGAATGTTTTATTTATTTGTTTTTTAAAAATGTATTATATAGTGTGTCTTGTCAGTGCTGTGATACAAATATCATTTTTTTGAGTTTTGTTTCAGGTCCATTTCCTTTGGTTTCACATCAAGGACGTCATCAAGACCTTCGAGACCTTTGAAAGGTATTGTGAAATATAATGAACCAGTATTTTGAGATTGTCACAACCCATGCACGCCTCTCGAGCCTAAGGTATGTTTAGGTTATGCTCATGTCCATTTCTCATTGGTGCAATTCAATAAAACAGTTGATGAGTTTATTTATCCTGTTATAAACATTGTACTAAATTAAAGTGTCAATGTAAGATCATATTGTTTCATGTGTGTTTCCCTCAGATTTGGCGTCATCCATGCAGTCTTCACCAACCTGCTACTGTGGTGCAACGGTGTGATGTCTGAGGCTGAGCACTTCCTAAACAACCACAAGAGAAGGCTCTCTTCCCTGGGCTATGTAAACCTCACCATAGGTAAGGGGACCAGGGGTCGAGTGGCTGCTTGTACCCAAAGAAAAAAAGGACAATAGTTCACTTGAGAAGCTCACTTCATTGGATGAAAGACAGGGGTGCGAGGGGGGTTGGAGGGGAAAGTGGGATGGATTAGGCAGTCCGGCAGGTCTTGTTTGTGTCGAACGCCTCTCTCTTCGGTTTCACGAGACATGCACGGTCGCTGGCCCCCACCACCCCCCCAGCTCTAGCGACCTCAGACGCCTTTGTCCCAGGCCGGGCTGCTCCCGAGGGCGCTGCAATTACAGTAACTGATACATCTTAAGCCGTGGCTGCTCCACCGGCCCCCTCATATCCGGCCGACTGTGAGGCTGACTGTGCCGCTGTTGTTCCCTTTTTAATTAAAGAGAGCAGGGCCGTAGTGGTACCCTTTGGGGAGGGGGTCGTGAGTGGGTAGAGATAGTGGTGCTTCAGGGTTGAGTTTTAAAAGCAGTCTCTAGAGGGCAGCACTAGGAAAGAGTAGTACAAATGGTAGGGGCTTTCAAGTACAAAGGGAAGCATTATTTTGAGGAAAGACTGGAAGTCATTGTATACCATTTTGCGGAATTGTGTATTTTGGTGTTCAGAAGGTTGATTGATATACTTGATCCACCAACCTGATGATCCTCATCACACATGTGAAGAGCAGTTGTGGGAATATTTATCAGACCACCCACTGGTACATGAAGGATTGTCAAAGTTGAAATGACTAGGACATTGAGCTGGGAGGCCCAAACAGGACATTTTCTCTATATTCAAGTCCAGACCAATTCATTTGGTAAATATCTGAATTCTAAAGTCAATTCAAAAGTGTATTTAAAGTGTATTGTTGCTTTAGACTCTGATGGCACATAATTGATTCATTATGTTACATAAGACACAAAGAAAACAACTGGCTTCATGCAAACAAACTTTGAAATATACTTTATTGTCATACATAATTTATTTGGTTATATTTGAATAACTTGGGAGTTTATATCCTCTGTGTAGTCTATTTGTATACACAAACTGGAGGCCACTGTTTTGTAAGGTACATTATGGTTGCAGAAGTGGGATTTCACTGTGCTTGAAACTGACAAGATATTGTTTATTTTTAATGTGTTTCAGTGGATATGGAGCCTCACTGTAATTGCACTACCAGCGCCTGCTCCATGTTCTCCAACAGCCTCTATTACCTATACCCCTTCAACATAGAGTACCACATCTTTGTCTCTGCAATGCTCTTCGTCATGTGGAAGAACATAGGGCGCAGCATTAACCTCCAGTACAACCGGAAAAGGCCGGCTACCAGGACCCAGGGGCTGGTTGTCGGCCCCATCCTGGGTCTTGTCGCCCTGGCCAGCACCATCGGCGTGCTGGTGGTCTACATCATCCACGTGGAAGAGTCGGTGGACACCCGGGAGTCAGCCATCGCAATGTTCTACTGCTACGGCATCGTCATGCTGGTGTTCATGTGCTCGGCCGGGGCCACGGGTCTGCTCATATACCGTGCCGACCCTATGCCCATGGACACCACCAAGAACCCCTCGCGGACGCTGGACACAGAGATCCTATTCGGATCGTCGGTGGGCTCCTGGCTCATGTCCTGGTGCAGCGTGGTGGCTGTGGCAGCCTCAAGCAGCAGCCCGAGCTACCGCTGGACCAACCTGATGTACTCACTGCTCATTGTCCTGGAGAAGTACATCCAGAACCTGTTCATCATAGAGTCCCTCTACCGCCAGCGGGAGGACGGTGAGAGGGAGGACGCTGAAGCGGCGGGGCCTGTGCCGGAGATCTTCTCTGTGACCTCCTCCTTGGCTCCGCCCTACAACGGCATCATCAACCGGGCGTACGAGAACCCAGACAAGGGTTGTGTCACGCTGGAGAACGAGCAGGTGGAGAAC
This sequence comes from Oncorhynchus gorbuscha, assembly GCF_021184085.1. NCBI lineage: Eukaryota > Metazoa > Chordata > Actinopteri > Salmoniformes > Salmonidae > Oncorhynchus > Oncorhynchus gorbuscha. Next base: position 24,098,874 of record NC_060190.1, on the reverse strand, counting down.
GGACAGGTGTACGGAACATTCAGCTCACGGAAACATTCGGCGGTGCCCCTGCACGCCGGGAGCAACGTGGCGGAGACCCCGAGCAAGAAGAGGCAGATTCTGAAGAACATCGCTGTCTTCCTCTTCATGTGCAACATCTCAGTAAGCTTGCTGTTTTTTTTAAACTTATGATTTATTTATTGACAATAGTCAGCATTGATGTTATTGTCTCATAACTAGTTCGCAAACACATAGGATTCCCCATTTCATACCCTACTAACTACTCTTATTCTCTACCTTCAATGCAATGTTTCAGTAGGGAAATGTATTGTGTGTGAGTTTATGAAAATACAAGGCGTATTCACCACACACAAAAACAAAACAAAAAAACAACAACAAGGTAAGTTTAACCTTATTTGGTATCTCCTTCACTGCAGCTCTGGATCCTTCCTGCCTTCGGCTGCAGACCCCAGTATGACAACGGCCTGGAGCAGGAGACGTTTGGCTTCACCATATGGACAACAGTTCTCAATTTTGCCGTGCCCATGAACCTCTTTTACCGCATGCACTCTGTGGCCTCCCTCTTCGAAGTCTTCCGAAGGGTGTGACAAGACGAAGAGGGACCCGACGAGATGACGCAACATGCACAAGAACACTTGTCACCAAGGGCTCCATAGAGGAAATTAATAGCAACACAGGTCAACCTTTCAGGAGGAGCTCTTGTCATGTACTTTAGACTTCTAAATAAGCATTGAAACATGTCAGTGTAGGGGGATTATACTAGATGAGATGTCCCTTGTAGCGATGCATCTTCGGAAACATTTTGTAGCACCAGATATAAACAACAAATTACATTGATATCAGACCCTGGATTCAAATAGTATTCGGAATCTTTCAAATACTTTAGCTGTGCTTGATTGAGCTGGCCTGGCACAATGTAACCAATGGAATAGCCCCAAATGTGCAAGAACTGATCCCCCCCGCCCCGGGAGGCTCACCCAAAACGCCAAAGTCTTTGAAAGATTTCAAATAGTATTTGCTTTGTTGTGTGTTGCTGCACTGGCAAGTGAAATTGACATTTGAATTTAGGTCTCTGTTATAACAAGTGTTTGGGTTTGTCTTTTGATGTTCAATCACATTGTTGTTGAATGCGTTATTAAAACGCGTATGTAATAGTTTAGCGTCGAGTTGCCTCTCAGACCTAGTACAGATGTAAGCCAGGCTATGTATGAATGCATCATGAGAGTGGAGCATGATAAGTGATGATACACGATGAAAGTAGATGGCGCAGTGAAACAACTTATATCGAAAAGCCATGCCACATTCATTTTTCAAATCCCGTATCATGGTGAGACTCGTGGGCCTCATCCCCGGTTGTGCTGATATCACACACACCACTGTGTTTGCAGCAGTACTCCAACATCACAGAGAAGCCAAAGAAGCTCTCTCGGTCTCGATTATTCAACGTCACATAAGAACTGTACTTTGGATTGTAAAGATGAGGTGCAACTGTAAAAGCCTTATAAAGGTTTTTTGTGTGTGTGTGTGTGTGTTGCCATTTTTATGTATATTTCAAATGCACAGTGTCATGGAGGATGTTCTCAGTGGTCGGAAAAATACACAGGAAACTCAATACTTCTGTGTCAAACACTTGAACTACTTGGCTGGCCACATTCTAGAGTCCTACATGTACTGTAGTATAGGGCAGCGCTAGACTTTGATTGCTCTTCGTTGTAACATTGGACTGTAGTTCTCAGAATCTCCAACAAATGAACACTGGACTGTAAGTTCTCACGATCTTTCGCAAACGTCTCATTGTATTGACTGTTCTCGATCCTGACTTGTTGACATCATTCCGTGTATATTTGATGACGATCACATTCAGTTGAATGCTGTACAGTGTTGACTGATCTTTAATGCTAGTAGCTCTGCTTTTCTTTTAGTTATATCTTTTCTTCTTCTAATGAACCTGAAATGTGGTTTTCCTTAAATATATTTAACATTTCAATAATTGTTATGGAACTCAATTTCACTAAGAAACCGCCTGGGAGTATGTGAAGCGTGCTCCAATCCACACTGATGTATTCCCTGGACCCATATTAAGTCTAGTTCTGGACTAAAACAAATGCTCAATGGAGAATGTCCATTGAAAGTGTCCGTAAACTGGCCACCGTGCCCCATTTGCTCTCTCGATCCATAATGTTGGTGAAGAGACTAAGTATGCACTCTGCATTTTAAAGGGACAATCTGCAGTTCAAACAACACCAAAGTTCTTTTTCCACCCTGCCACTGTTTTGGTAAACAGCAGAAGAATAGGGCGGTTATTATGTTATTGAAAGGGGAAACAATACAATATTTGCACAGATCAGTATATACTGTATTGACTGACATGCATTTTCCAAAAAGCAAATATGTTGTTTTAAACTGAAACAACTCTGAAACTGAACCAAGTATCTTGATTGATGTTTTGTTTTGAAAAGTAAGCATTGACAATCATCTTAACCTGTGATGTTGTTGATCGATTTTGTGATGAATTAGTGAAATGTAGTGCTACTGTATGGTTCATTTTTGGACAACATATTTAGGCTGTAGGGACTATCAGAAAACTGTGAGTTCTACATTGGTGCTAACTACTGTACTTGTTTTCAGTTGTACGTGCCAATCTGTGGTCAATGCTTATTGGTAAACCTGCACCAATACTATATCCTGTACATATCTGAACGTAGATTAAAGTGAATGTACATAAAGGCTCCTGGCTCTGTAAGAAAAATGATTGAGAAACGGACATTTTAAGTTAAAAGAAATGACATACATTTGGTCTATTATCTGCAGTGAAGTTATGAAGATATAACTCAAATAAAACATATGTACGTGCATGGGTCCTATAACCCACTGCTGGTGGGGGATCCTGGTCTCTCTCGTTCGATCTTTGCATGTTAGCTAAAAGTTAATCAATTCACTGTGGACCCCTTCATCAGAGCACATAGGCCTATGTAGCATAGCGCAATGCTCAAATAGCAGAAGCTATCTTCTTTCACCGCAAGAGTTAAAACCATATTTTTGGAAACAAGATGAATCAATTTGCCTCGTTATAGAACTCTGGGAATATAGGCCTAAAGTTCTCACCCCCAGTCTCAGTTGATCCTGCTAATTATTTGAATTTTTGTAACCATTTTCTAACTTGCTAAAAATGTCGTCTTGGTGGAATAGCTGGCCACATGGTGGCGACAAATGTTAACTTTCTAGCGGACTATGCGTTAGTGCATAAAACCTCGGAATCAGATACATTGCAAAGGTTGTTGCCCAATTCCAAGCGTGCTATGTTATCTTTGTATTCAACTCAGCGAATCTGAATTTGTATTTGTATTTAGGTCAGCGAATCTAAAATTTTGCGATCGCCCATTTTTGTCAGTTAGCCTAGTCCCATTGTTTGTTGGAATGAAATGGCTAAATAATTTCAAAACCATTTGTGACTATATTCCCTAGTTTTATTTTTTTATTTTTTATTTTTTACAAATGATTGGTATATAGCCTATTTATTATCTGAATTATGTCAATCATAATTTCAAATGCAGAGTATTATCTGAATATAACTCATGCTCTATAGATAAGCATATGCTAGCCTATTATAAATAGTTAACATTAAAATGTTCAAATTGTATACATCTTTGTCATTGATTGACACTGTGCAGGTAGGGCACAGGGGCTGACAAATCTCTTTTGTTTGGTAAACGCTCACTCACTATATTCAAGGAAGGTGAAAGTTTAAAAAAAAGACTGATCATCATATGCACAAATTCCCACGAATGAAAGAAGTAAATCATGTCAGAATTCGACATAACATATCCTAGATTTTACTCGACAGAATTTTGCAGGACGCTGAGAGATTATGTAGATGGAGCATCAGATCGATTTGACAGGCATGTTGTTGACACACCTAAAAATAAAGATGACGTTTAATGGACGGAATCTGCCAACGCAAGAGAGGATACACTGCAACTGCAGATGTTGCACTGAGTGCACTGAGTTATTGTGTTTCTACTTTCACGTCGAGTGTGAGAGTGGATGTCTAGCCTGAAGTTGAAATTAAACTGAAAACATCACGCTCACTCCAAACGTGTCGTGCATAATTTGGAGAGAGCTGTACTATCAATTGCTCACAACGTAGTCTAGTGATGACCTTAATAAATGTATGACTTATATGCAATGTTTGTTTTCACACAAACAACGTCAATTAACAATACAATTCCATCCACAAAAGGCTAATTCTAAAAGAAGTATCGTGCGTAAAATTCGCATTCCTGAGGGAGAGTTGTCTCATGTGCAATTTCAGCACCACTGACAGCACCCCTGGATACTACTATTCATTATCCCCACAGCAATGAAATGCTCCATATGTGTTTCACTGTTTATAGCAAAGTAGAGTTTACATGAAAAAAAACATTCACTCATGCCTACATTTTGCAAATTGGATTGTTGCTTTTGAAGAACAGGAACCTACAACTGGAGTGTGCAACCTAATCCAAAAATATAATCCAAATAGAAAGCTCATTGGTATGTGTGTGTGTGTGTGTGTGTGTGTGTGTGTGTGTGTGTGTGTGTGTGTGTGTGTGTGTGTGTGTGTGTGTGTGTGTGTGTGTGTGTGTGTGTGTGTGTGTGTGTGTGTGTGTGTGTGTGTGTGTGTGTGTGTGTGTGTGTGTGTGTGTGTGTGCGTGTGTGTGTGTGTTGTGTGTGTGTTGGCTCAGGGGACTCCCTCCCTCCTCAAAGCGCTCACGAACTCAAAATAGCCTCAGTGCTGTGCTGTCAGTGCTGCTGTCTTACTTTGGCAACGCAGGTCAGACGACACGCGAGGTAATAACATGCGGTCGCCAACGCGCTTCAATCTTTTGGCGCACCGAACACCCAGTTCGGTTCAGCGGGGATGCAACACATTTTGTCGCAAATTCACTTAGCAATCTCAAATCCTTTGTTTGTATATTTATTTCAAATAGAATGGCTGACGAAGGGACGACAGAGCACCGTGAGTTGGTTACTACTGCGTCCTCAGACGCGCATGGCGCTATGGACTGGCTTTCCACTTGAGAGGACACAGAGAACCCTGCGAAATACAACTCAGTGCATAAGAACCACTCCGTTCCGTTATCTCTTGGGGAGATTATGTGGAACTCGACCGAATCGGAGGGAACATCCGACGGTGGAAAGGAACTGGTCATCCGGACAGTGACGGGCTGTTTGCTCTCACTGCTCATCCTATGGACACTGCTGGGAAACCTTATGGTGTGCTCTGCCGTGCTACGAATTCGGCAATTACGAAGTAAAGTGACCAACATTTTCATCGTTTCTTTGGCTGTGTCGGATTTATTCGTTGCAATTCTGGTGATGCCATGGAAAGCTGTGGCTGAGGTGGCGGGTTATTGGCCATTTGGCACTTTTTGTAATTACTGGGTGGCGTTTGACATTATGTGCTCAACTGCGTCTATCCTCAACCTCTGCATTATCAGCGTGGATAGATACTGGGCCATATCAAGTCCGTTCCGCTACGAGAGAAAAATGACCCAACGAGTTGCCTTTGTGATGATAAGCGTCACGTGGACTTTGTCTGTTCTCATTTCATTCATACCAGTCCAACTGAACTGGCACAAAGCCAGCGAAGACGAAATAGTCCGAGCGCATAACGCCTCCTTGGGTGAAGTAGAAGAAAACTGTGACTCTAGTCTCAACAGAGAATACGCCATATCGTCATCTTTAATAAGTTTCTACATACCCGTAGCAATTATGATTGTGACGTACACGAGAATCTATCGGATTGCTCAGATCCAAATCAGGACTATAGCGTCCCTAGAGCGCGCGGCAGAGCACGCCACAAGTTGCAGGACCAACAGACTCGAGTGCCAACACCACAATACATTGAAAACATCTATTAAAAGGGAAACAAAAGTTTTAAAAACGTTATCGATCATTATGGGTGTTTTTGTGTGTTGTTGGTTACCTTTTTTTATTTTGAACTGCATAGTTCCATTCTGTGACAAACCACAGACTGACCAAGATGCAAGTCTCCCCTGCGTCAGCGAGACAACATTTGACGTCTTTGTGTGGTTTGGCTGGACTAATTCATCCATGAATCCTATTATTTACGCTTTTAACGCAGAGTTCAGAAAAGCATTTGCCAGTCTGCTGGGTTGTCGTAATTTCTGCTCCAGCACACCAGTTGAAACAGTGAATATTAGCAACGAGTTGGTCTCCTACAACCAGGACACACTTGTCCATAAAGAAATCGTGAATGCCTACGTCAATATGATCCCCAACGTAGTGGAATGCATTGAGCACGAGGACACGTTTGACAGGATATCACAGCTAACTCACAACAATGAAAATGGCACCGACTCCGTTTGTGACTTGGACGACTGTGAGGAAGAGATTAGCATCGACAGGATGACACCATTTACCCCCAATGGTTTACATTGAATTCACTTGTCTCACCTCGTGCGTAAGAGGATGTATTGCTTCAATCAGATATGTGAGGTGTGGTGTTGTTGTCCCATGCTGAAAAGTGACGTAAATTTGTGTCTTATAAGAGAAGACACCAGTCTTTGTTTATTCTTATGATCTTTAAAAGTTATAGCTTCTATGTATTTGGAGCAGCAGATGTATTGAAACCAGTTGCTCCAATTGGTACAAGTTACCCTTGATGGTATTCAGAAATGACTGCTTATCATTATCCGGTCAATGACAGTGGGACCACCGTCCTCCATACTATGGAAAATATGGTAAGCCATACAGGCGCAGTGTAGCCACATGCAGTTGTGTAAATGCCTTATTTATTCTGGGAAAGAGTGCAATATCATTTTAAAAACAAGGGGAATGTTAAAGGATTACAAAATGTTTAATTTACATGAGGCCAAAATAGTAAAAGTGCTTACACGCTCTCTGATGTCTCGCGCGCACAAACAAACACACACACACAAATAGCCCTGCTCTCCACGTATTGAAGTAACTGCACAGTAGGCAAAGCATTCTCAATCGAATTATGCTCCTGCAGCAGCAGACCTCTTATAGGCTTGACTTTATCCATAATAAACCCACACCGGTCCAAAGCTAATTAGGAATTCCTTTGAGTGATTATGGCGAACACCAAGTATGACAAGCTTACGGCCAGGTACCACACCCTAATAGGGTAACCCCCCCTACAGTTGAATGTGGACACAATTATAATAATTTTATGTATATATTTTTCTGAAATATTTTATTAAAATACGCAAATTGGGTGGCCTCGTTAAATATTTTGCATATCACGGAAATCAATTTTTCTGGACACTGGATGAAGTCGGCCTAAATATTTTGGTTTCATTTTGTTAAAACTCCAGGATCGGTAATGTAAAATAAATATTGGCTCATTTTTCAGAAGAAAATGTAATCGAGAAGAAACATTTGACAACATATCAGCAATTCCCTATGTATAAGTATGGAGAATACGTCTAAGGATAACCACACACAATTTGGTGAATGCAGATGCGTCTGAGGCTGAAAAAAATGAGTTAGCATGTGGGAAGAGTCTGACTTTCGGCAAATGGCAGTTAAAGACAAGTAGACTGAATTTAGCCTACCAACCCACTGGGCACAGATACCAATTCACCATCTATTCCACGTTGGTTCAAGGTAATTTTATTGAAATTACGTTGAAACAACGTTGATTCAACCAATGTGTGCCCATGAGAAACGCCAAACACCTACATTATTTAGACCCAATCACCATCTCTTCAAAATAAGTTACTACATACAGTCCGGTTTGTAATATTGTCTATGAAATGGGGTTTTATTAAATTATGTGTGATTCAATGTTGTGAGCTTTGCAATGATCGATGTATGGACATTTAAAGCAGGTTACAATTCAATAACTTATGATGGTAGTATGATAAACTAACGAAAATATACATTTTCCTCAACCTATTTTAGAAATACTAATATTATTGGACTAAAATACAACAAAAAAATCTCCAAATTGCTAGGTAGATGAAAAAATGTAATTTCAGTTTGTGGTGCCTTACCTTAAGGGATGTTCTATTCTACCTCTCTATTTGGTGAGAAAAATGGCCAAGACACACAAATCCAACCACTCTCCATTCTCTATCATACAGCATCCATGTTAAGAAGTCCACCAAACACCATTCGTAAAGCTAATTCCCACTTGACAAAAACTGGTTGAATCAACACAGTTTCCATGTCACTTCAACCCCACAAATCTATGTGATAACGTTGAATGTGGAAAACTGATTGGATTTGCAACAAGTAATAAACATAAGGGCATTTCATATTTTTAATCACCCACATTTGAACCTAAAGCCAATGACATGGTGAATTTTCTGTTTTTGTTTTCACGCTGAGTTCACCTTAGTTGACAACTCAACCAAATGTAAATCAAAACTAGATGTTGAACTGACGTCTGTGCCATGTGGGTTTAGCTCTATGAATCTCCCCAATTCCCAGTTAACAATCAGCTTTTCAAGATCACATAATACGTGATATGACATACTATGTAGACAAATGAATCAACAATTACAATTATGTGCAATGGGGTAATACAAATCTTGGTGTGAAATTCCACAGTGGGACCATGGTCAGCTTGATTTCATTTAATTTGAGCTACTTTACATATCTTGAAAATGTACAGATGATATTCAATGTATACTGCCATCCAAACAGTGAAGTGTGTCACCATTTTGCAATAAAATACTCTCGAGCAGAGACTCAATTTATTCTAGTGGTCACTGTTCTTGTAGCCTGACTACCCATCTAACATCACTCTGGCCAAATGCCACGCCCACTAGCGTTTCTTCTTCATGATGAGTCTGGATTTGCTTTCCACCCTGACATCTTGTAGAATGCAAACACATTCTGATCATTTGGGTTGGGCCAGAGCCGGCCTACATGATGATGTTATCAGCTTTGATACTCTGATTGGTTAGATTGGTTAGAGATGATCCAATTGCTGACGAATTTGTTTTGTACAACACCGCTCATTTTGAAGTCAACATAAGCGACTTCCAGGATGTCAGTTTCAGACTGAATGTATGTTTGAGCGATCGATAGAGCTTCAGAATTCAATTCAGGATAAGTCGTCAGGCAACTGTTGTCATAGAATGAAAGGGAACAGTTATACTGTGTCCATATTATGACAGCCTCAGAGTAACAAGGAGTTAGTCAAGGAACTGCTTTGTGTTTTATTCCCTAGTGGGAAAACAATGTTGTATTTGAAATTGGCAATCTTTAATTTAACAAGTTCTTAGTTAATAAGCAGAATACCATTCAAATCTATTTATATGATACTGCTAATAGGCCTATACAAAAAATACAGTTAAATGCTTAAGTGTTTAAATACTTTTGGTCTTTGGGAAAAAGTTGCACCATTGTGTTGTTCAAGGTCTCCTTTCAGAGTTGTTAAACATGCCACCATCGCAGGCCCTCCCAACCAACCATTCATGTATTAACTGTCAGCAGTAAATTTCCAGTTGAAAAGATCGACTTTGCTCAGACAAAATCACCCAGAGGGAAAACTTCCAGACATTTGCCTCACCTTGCATCTCCGTAGAGTTGTTTGAGTCTTCAGTTGTCGCTATTTCCTTCCTATAAAACAGAGTTTAGTTATACAGTGAATTGTTCTTTTGTCTCTGAAGAGTAGAACAAAACCTAGGGAGATGGCTACGTGCCATGCTCTTGTCTCAGTGAAACCACATGGGCTTAGCGCTGTGGCTCGTCCTCCCCTCCCCGCGCTGAGGAGATGTGAAAGGTAGTTGGTCATGATGTTCTGCGATGACAGGAGGTTTGAAGAGGAAGCAGAGGCAGGCTCAAGGGGGTTTCTCTATCGGTCACTACATATTCATCAAAAGCCTCTATTTCCATAGATTCTCTCTCTCTCTCTCTGACATTGTTGTTTACTCACCTATAATTCACTAATTTGAGTCAATTGGAGGTGTACCTGTGGATGTATTTCAAGGCCTACCTTCAAACCCAGTGCCTCTTTGCTTGACATCATGGGAAAATCAAAAGAAATCAGCCAAGACCTCAGAAAAACAATTGTAGACCACAAGTCTGGTTCATCCTTGGGGGCAATTTCAAATGCCTGAAGGTACCACGTTCATCTGTACAAACAATAGTACGCAAGTATAAACACCATGGGACCACTCAGCCATCATTAACGCTCAGGAAGGAGACGCATTCTGTCTCCTAGAGATGAACGTACTTTGGTGAAAAAAGTGCAAATCAATCCCAGAACAACAGCAAAGGACCTCGTGAAGATGCTCGAGGAAACAGGTACAAAAGTATCTATATCCACAGTAAAATGAGTTCTATATCGACATAACCTGAAAAGCCACTCAGCAAGGAAGAAGCCACTGCTCCAAAACCGCCATAAAAAAGCCAGACTATGGTTTGCAACTGCACATGGGGACAAAGCCTTTTGGAGAAATGTCCTCTGGTCTGACGAAACAAAAATACAACTGTTTAGTCATAATGACCATCATTATGTTTGGAGGAAAAAGGGGAAGGCTTACAGGCCGAAGAATAACATCCCAACCATGATGCACGAAGGGTGGCAGCATCATGTTGTGGGGGTACTTTGCTGCAGGAGGGACTGGTGCACTTCACAAAATAGATGGCATCATGAGGTAGGACAATTATGTGTATGTATTGACGCAACATCTCAAGACATCAGTCAGGAAGTTAAAGCTTGGTTGCAAATGTGTCTTCCAAATGGACAATGACCCCAAGCATACTTCCAAAGTTGTGGCAAAATGGCTTAAGGACAACAAAGTCAAGGTATCGGAGTGGCCATCACAAAGCCCTGACCTCAATCCTATAGAAAATTTGTGGGCAGAACTGAAAAAGTGTGTGCATGCAAGGAGGCCTACAAACCTGACTCGGTTACACGAGCTGTCAGGAGGAGTGTGCCAACATTCACCCAACTTATTGTGGGAAGCTTGTGGAAGGCTACCTGAAACATTTGACCCAAGTTCAACAGTTTAAAGGCAATGCTACCACATACTAATTGAGTGTATGTAAACTTCTGACCCACTGGGAATGTGATGAAAGAAATAAAGCTGAAATAAATAATTTTCTCTACTATTATTCTGACATTTCACATTCTTAAAATAAAGTGTTGATCCTAACTGACCTAAGACAGGGAATTATTTACGAGGATTAAATGTCAGTAATTGTGAAAAACTGAGTTTAAATGTATTTGGCCAAGGTGTATGTAAACTTCCGACTTCAACTGTATATATACTATACAAATATGTATTGTAAACTCACTGTACTGGAAGTCGTTTTGGATCAAATTGGGTTATTATATTCTGTTTTGTTATTGATAGGTAGTATTTACTCATTTCATCATTTACTCTCTCTCTGCTTTAGCTTTTTTTTCTAACCTTTCTTCCCACATCAGGCTCCGTCTCTCCCCGACACCGTGCTTGATTCAAATGTTTACGCCTTGCTGTCCGTATCTCCTCTCCGTCTCTACCAGACGTTTGATTCACGTAATAATTCCCATTGGTCATGTAGGGGAATGCAATTGCTGTCCACTTTCGTAGAGTCACTTGGACTACTCCGTTACATCTCTTCTAGCTCTAGGCTTTAGGGCTCTAATTCAGTCTGTAACGCTGGAAGCATTACCGATTCCACGCTAGAATATTAAAGGTAGTGTCCGATTGAGCCGACATATGCAGTGTTTACCGTGAATGTCGTCTCCGCTAAAACGGAAACATTGCCTTTTCAATCATGCTGCAAAGCTGAACTTCTGCAATTCGGATTGACTGGAGTCCTACATCTGGGTGGGAACTGAGAAGAAGGTATGTAGAAGGCATCAGCACCTCCCTGATACATGCTGTGGGTGAGTCCCACTACTTCCTCCCTGTGAGCCATTAGAAAGCATAAATGATGGATTTCATTCTAACGAACAGTTAACTCGTAGGCCGTGCGTGCACACTACCTCCCTGAAACACACTAGATTACATTTCAAAATTCAACATTTTGCAAAATGTACTATTATATTGTTGTGCGTTGTGCACACTTACAATCCTCAAAGATGCCGTGTACTTCAAAATTCTAATAATTTGCAGATCCTTGTACATCCCAGGGAGTACTCATAACGTTTTTGGACCGACTGAACATATTGTCAATGACTTGTCATATCCTCAATACATCTGAAACGTTTCAGTTTCGAACCTCAACCCGGTAACATGGCTAAATAAATGCTCTAGCCTCTCTTTGCATCAACAACACCGTCATTTAACAAACATTGAATACATGTTGGTTGTTTATAAGTGCTTGAATGGAATGAGCAATGCCTATTCAACTATGAAACCATTTCAACCATACACATTCAAGACACCACACATTCACTACTGTTGTACATTACCTCCTGGATATGGTCACTACACCAACAGCATGGTGCTCCCCAAAAGGTCAAAGGGCAGCAAGGATGACCCTTATTTCTTGTAGAGGTCCTTGTTAAACATTGACTCTCAGTTGGCCTCTTGTTTTCTCTAACTTCACAGACCTGAATTCTATGTACGGTGTCATAGTCATAAGCATGCCCATGTCCCTTCCTCCTGTAAGGGGGTAACTGATCTTTAATAAGGGAGCATCATCGTGCTTCTGGTGTATTCTGACCATTAACCATGATACACTCCATTTACAACAGAGTCGTATTCAATAGGCACCAACTGGAAGAAAATATATACGGAAACAGTGAGGGACTTCCTGAACTTCTCCAATAAGAAATGCTCATTTTAGTTTTCTTTTGCCGAACCTTTTGCTACAGTGTGCCCTAATGAATGAGTCAAGTAAAGTTAAAATAGTATGTCCAATATGTTTATGATGAATTCAGTTGCTTTTACAGCAAGACGGCTCAGAGATATGCAATGAATTAAGCAGGAAATGATAAAAGGAAGGACATTGGCATAAAGGATAGTTATTAAATATTGTTTCATGTCATACTTCTGTACAGTAATTGAAAATAAATGATTCTCATGTCACTGTCACCTTGAGATAAATGTGGGGATTTGTGTATTTTTGGCCTTGTACGTCACACCACCCTATAATAAGTGTCCATCCATTTAAGGTTGTCTTCAGATGTCACTATTATCGCCATACAGCTCTAATTGATGCAAATTAACTGAAGGCCGCTGTGCTTCTACACCTGCATTGCTTGCTGTTTGGGGTTTTAGGCTGGGTTTCTGTACAGCACTTTGAGATATCAGCTGATGTACGAAGGGCTATATAAATACATTTGATTTGATTTGATTTGTTAAATGTCATTCTTATTCAGCGAGAGTGAATTTAAAGTGGAATTGTAATGCATAAGTTCGGAACTCCATTAGGATACATAATGCAGGGGGGAGTTTAATTTTATATCCCTATATCAAAATAGCAAAAAAAGTTTAAATGATTGAGTGACAGGTTGGCGCCCCAAAACATCGGTATCTCCGCTGCACTGTGTCAGTACAATGGACAGGGCGTGCTGCAATGTGTGTAGGCAGCCTGGTTTCATAGACTAGATCAGTGGTTCTTAACCTGGGTTCGATCGAACCCCAGGGGTTCGGTGAGTCAGTCTCAGGGGTTCGGCGGAGGTCAAGACACACATCCGACTCATATGATTCGTGATGACACGCCCCGCTTGGCCATCATTGGCTGCAGGTGATCACGCTACATCGCTTGGCCTATCTGTGCTGCAGGGAATTTGGTGTGCTCAGTAGTCGACTTGTGACTGTTGTGATGGTACGTCTTGTGATTTCTTTCTTAATATTTTAATCCCTTCATACTTATTATGTCGAGCAAAAAAATAATGTGTTCGGACGAATATGTACAATATAAATTCACATGTATAACGGAACGTGATGGGAGTCAGCGTCCTAACTGCATGATTTACAATGCCAAGTTGAGCAATTCTCGTCTAGCACCGGCAAAACTACGAGAACACTTCTGCATGACATGGAAAATACAAGAACACAACGCTCGCTGAATTCAAGGTGAAGAGAGCCAGATTTGATGAAAAGGCTACTCTGCCTGTTCTCGGCTTTGTACCCATCAACAAACCGATCCTCACAGCATCGTACGAAGTTGCTTACCTGATTGCAAAGCAGGGCAAACCACACACCATTGGTGAAACACTCATAAAACCAGCTATGTTGAAGATGGTGAATATCATGCTGGGAAAAGAGGCTGAAGTTAAGTTATCCCAAATTCCTCTTTCAAATGACACCACCAGTGACAGAATAGAGGACATGAGCAAAGACATCTTGGCTCAAGTAGTTGCAGATCTGATTTCAAGCCCGGCAAAATTCTGCCTTCAACTCGACGAGACCACAGACATTTCCAATCTAAGCCAGCTTGCTGTATTCGTGCGCTATGTGAAAGACGACTTGATAAAGGAAGATTTTTTATTTTGTAAGCCTCTTACAACAACAACTAAGGCAGCAGATGTGAAGAAACTTGTGGATGACTTCTTCAAAGACAACAATCTTTCGTGGGATATGGTTTCTGCAGTTTGTTGGGACGGAGCTCCAGTCATGCTGGGAAGAAAGTCTGGTTTTGGTGCGCTAGTGAAAGCCGATGCACCACACATCATTGTTACACATTGTATTCTGCACAGGCATGCGTTGGCAACAAAAACCTTGCCTCCAAAACTGTCAGAAGTATTAAAAATTGTAGTGGAATGCGTGAACTATGTGCGAACTAGTGCTCTGAGGCCCCACATCTTCAGTGAGCTGTGTAAGGAAATGGGCTCTGAAATCGAGGTACTTCTGTACCATTCTAACGTTCGGTGTTTATCCCGGGGACAGGTGCTGAATCGTGTTTTTGCCGTGCATGTGGAATTAGCCCTGTTTTTGCAATAGCACCAACATTGTCTTGCAGATTGCTTCAAGAATTCTGAGTTCATTCTCATTTTAGCGTACATGGCCGATATCTTCGCAGCTCTCAATCATCTCAATCAAAAGATGCAGGGCGGTGGAGTCAACATCATCGAAGCGGAGGGAAACCTGAAGGCTTTTCAAAAAAAGCTACCGTTATGGAAACGACGAACAGAGAACAATAACTTCGCAAACTTTCCCCTGCTGGACGACTGTGTAAGTAAGATCAAAGATGTATCTGGAATCGGAGACATTTCTGTACCCGCTGAACTGAAGCAAGCAATTGACACAGTCTCTCGACGGATACTTCCCTACAAGAGAGTCATATCCAGCATAGGTGAGACAGCCGTTCACGTGTTGAGACAGATGTCAATGATGAATACCTCGATGAAATCATTGAAATTCAGCAGAGCCAGGTTCAACAGCAACTCTTCAGAACAACAACGCTTTCAACGTTTTGGTGTCAACAAATGGTAACGTACCCTGTTATTGCTAAGAAAGCTCTGGAGATTTTCATACCGTTTGTTACAACACATCTTTGCGAGCAATCCTTTGAGGATGCTGGACATAAAAACGAAGAAAAGGAACAGAATTTGTTGCGAAAATGACATGAGAATGGCACTTGCCAAGCTGAAGCCGTACATTTCTGAACTGGTCTCTGAAAGGCAACAGCAGAAGTCACACTGATTTGCAGTAAATATTCATTATTATATTTTTGTTTGAAAATAATGTTTTGATGATTTTGTTCTTTGAACACAGTGATGTTGATGCACGGTTCATTTTGTGCACCAGTAAAATATATACCTATGTTTTGAGTAAAATAAAATATTTTTAAAATATATTTTTTTAAATAATATTTTATTTTTCCAATTAAGAAGGGTTCGGTGAATGCGCATATGAAACTGGTGGGGTTCAGTATCTCCAACAAGGTTAAGAACCACTGGACTAGATGTAATATAGTAAATGTAAATCTAAAACACTCAAATTAGTATGAATGTTACGTTTGGTATGGTTACATAAGACAGAAGGTTACTTAAAGGTGCAATATGCAGAAATCGCGCCGCCATTTTCTGGTTGCTAAATTTAGAATAGTTCGGCTAATTTCAGTTTATATGACAAAACAAGCAGTCATTGTGTAGAGAATCATTATACCATCTAAAATGCTGTTAAATATATTTTCCATTACCAAAAATATTGTATTTCAGCTGTTTGAAGCTGATGTACAAAACCGAAAGTAAAAGACGCTAAAACTAAACTTAAGAACGGGAAGCATAGTGCACATAGAACAGATCGACCACTTCTTAGACTTGCTTTCAATAAGAATTTATAACTTGGTCAGGTCGTCGAAAAAGTTACATATTGCAGCATTAAAGCAAAAACGTATTGCATGCTTTGCAAATTCGTAACATATCATACATGGATTTATGTACAGAAAAATAGAAAATGCTCTGAGACCAGGTTGCGGCAGGGGGTCTATGGAAAGCCACTGGGCAGTTAGGTATGAACCCATTTGTGTTATTGTAAAAAGCGGAGGAAAAATGCTTCTCATCTTTCGTCTCTTTGGTATTTTAGGAAAATTAGGAAAGCTAAGGAATTTATCTGTTGAAATGGTTGCAACCCCTATTACTAGCCTATTCAACCTCTCTTTCATATCATCTGAGATGTAGTAAGATTAGGGAGGTATGGCAATAAATAGGCCATAGTGGCAAAATAATTACAATTAGCAGTTAAACACTGGAGTGATAGATGTGCAGAAGATGAATGTGCAAGTAGAGATAGTAGAGATACTGGGGTGCAAATTAACAAAAATATAAATAACAATATGGGGATGAGGTAGTTGGGTGGGCTATTTACAGATGGGCTGTGTACAGATGCAATGACCGGTAAGCTGCTCTGACAGTTGATGCTTAAAGACAGTGAGGGAGATATAAGACTCCAACTTCAGTGATTTTTGCAATTCATTCCAGTCATTGGCAGGCGACTAATGGAAGGATAGGCGGCCATAGGAGGAGTTAGCTTTGAGGATGATCAGTGGAATATACCTGCTGGAGCACGTGCTAAGGGGTTGGTGCTGCTATGGTGACCAGTGAGCTGAGATAAGGCGGGGCTTTACCTAGCAAAGACTTATAGATGACCTGGAGCCAGTGGGTCTGGCAACGATTATGTAGTGAGGGCCAGCCGATGAGAGCATACAGGTTGCAGTGGTGGGTGGTACATGGGGCTTTGGTGACAAAGCGGATGGCACTGTGATAGACTGCATCCAGTTAGCTGAGTAGAGTGTTGGAGGCTATTTTGTAAATGACATCGCCGATGTCGAGGATCGGTAGAATAGTTAGTTTTACGAGGGTGACAGCGTGAGTGAAGGGGGCTTTGTTGCGAAATAGGTAGCCAATTCTAGATTAAATTTTGTATTGGAGATGTTTAATATGAGACTGGAAGGAGAGTTTACAGTCTAGCCAGACACCTGGGTATTTGTAGTTGTCCACATATTCAGTGGACAACATAAGTCAGAACCGTCCAGAGTTGTGATGCTAGTCGGGTGGGCGGTTGCTGGCAGCGATCGGTTGAAGAGCAAGCATTTAGTTTTACTAATGTTTAAGAGCAGTTGGAGGCCACGGAAGAAGTGTTGTAAGGCAATGAAGCTCGTCTGGAGGTTTGTTAACACAGTGTCCGAAGTATGGCCAGATGTATACAGAATGGTGTCGTCTGCACAGAGGTGGATTAAGGAATCACCAGCAGCAAGAGCGACATTGTTGATATACAGTGCCTTGCGAAAAGGTGAATGAGGACCAAAAGTGCTTTAGTGTAAATCTACAATCATAAAGCATAATTCCACTCGTAATGTACGAGAACAGACTGGAGACTCGATCATGAGCAGGTTGCCTCGGGAAGGCACTTGAACTAGGACTCAGATGACCACGCAGCATCTGAAACAAAATGACACAGCACGGAACAATAGACAAGGATCCGAAGGGCAGGAAAAAACAAGGGGAGAAATAGGGACTCAGCAGGGGAAGACTAAATGATTGATTAGGGGAATAGGAACAGCTGGGAGCACAGAAGGAAAAGAGAAAGGGAGAGACGGCCCCCTTGAACTTTGCGACCTTTTGCCACATTTCAGGCTTCAAACATAAAGATATAAAACTGTATTTTTTTGTAAAGAATCAACAACAAGTGGGACACAACCATGAAGTGGAACGACATTTATTGGATATTTCAAACTTTTTAACAAATCAAAAACTGAAAAATTGGGCGTGCAAAATTATTCAGCCCCTTTACTTTCAGTGCAGCAAACTTTCTCCAGAAGTTCAGTGAGGATCTCTGAATGATCCAATGTTGACCTAAATGACTAATGATGATAAATACAATCCACCTGTGTGTAATCAAGTCTCCATATAAATGCACCTGCACTGTGATAGTCTCAGAGGTCTGTTAAAAGCGCAGAGAGCATCTATTAAGAACAAGGAACACACCAGGCAGGTCCGAGATACTGTTGTGAAGAAGTTTTAAGCCGGATTTGGATACAAAAAGATTTCCCAAGCTTTAAACATCCCAAGGAGCACTGTGCTAGCGATAATATTGAAATGGAAGGAGTATCAGACCACTGCAAATCTACCAAGACCTGGCCGCCCCTCTAAACTTTCAGCTCATACAAGGAGAATACTGATCAGAGATGCAGCCAAGAGGCCCATGATCACTCTGGATGAACTGCAGAGATCTACAGCTGAGGTGGGAGACTCTGTCTATAGGACAACAATCAGTCGTATACTGCACAAATCTGGCCTTTATGGAAGAGTTGCAAGAAGAAAGCCATTTCTTAAAGATATCCATAAAAGTGTTGTTTAAAGTTTGCCACAAGCCACCTGGGAGACACACCAAACATGTGGAAGAAGGTGCTCTGGTCAGATGAAACCAAAATTGAACTTTTTGGCAACAATGCAAAATGTTATGTTTGGCGTAAAAGCAACACAGCTCATCACCCTGAACACACCATCCCCACTGTCAAACATGGTGGTGGCAGCATCATGGTTTGGGCCTGCTTTTCTTCAGCAGGGACAGGGAAGATGGTTCAAATTGATGGGAAGATTGATGGAGCCAAATACAGGACCATTCTGGAAGAAAACCTGATGGAGTCTGCAAAAGACCTGAGACTGGGACGGAGATTTGTCTTCCAACAAGACAATGATCCAAAACATAAAGCAAAATCTACAATGGAATGGTTCAAAAATAAACATATCAAGGTGTTAGAATGGCCAAGTCAAAGTCCAGACCTGAATCCAATCGAGAATCTGTGGAAAGAACTGAAAACTGCTGTTCACAAATGCTCTCCATCCAACCTCACTGAGCTCGAGCTGTTTTGCAAGGAGGAATGGGGAAAAATTTCAGTCTCTCGATGTGCAAAACTGATAGAGACATACCCTAAGCGACTTACAGCTGTAATCGCAGTAAAAGGTGGTGCTACAAAGTATTAACTTAAGGGGGCTGAATAATTTTGCACGCCCAATTTTTCAGTTTTTGATTTGTTAAAAAAGTTTGAAATATCCAATAAATGTCGTTCCACTTCATGACTGTGTCTCACTTGTTGTTGATTCTTCACAAAAAATACAGTTTTATATCTTTATGGTTGAATCCTGAAATGTGGCAAAAGGTCGCAAAGTTCAAGGGGGCCGAATACTTTTGCAAGGCACTGTAAATTAGAAGCTCGAACTGTTTGGGCATAGACCTGGAAAGTATGACAGAACTTTGCAGGTCATCTCTGCAGTAGATTGTAACTCCTCCCCCTTCGGCAGTTCTATCTTGACGGAAAATGTTGTATTTGGGGATGGAAATCTTTTGGTGTCCTTCCAAAGCCAGAATTCAGACACAGCAAGGACATCAGGGTTGGGGAGCTTCGTGGAGTTTAGTAACTTTCTCAGTACTTGTTGTCTTTTTAAGTACTTTCTGTGAAGGATCCTCAGAAGAGTTTTTATTGTCACAAAAAAAGATTGAAGATATTGCTAAGGCTCTAAAAACACACTATGTGCTTGCTCACATCTTATAAAATAAAACCGCTCATAAAACTGAAAGAAAGTAAAAGATGCTAGTTACACCTTTTGTTTGGGATACTTGACCCGTCAATTACATTGACCCAATTGATGCCTCTGGCAGCCCTGTCTTGACTATTATTTGTAGAATACCTCTATCCCTATAAAATCAAATTAATATTATATCTCTGTAAAACCCTGATGAAGGTCTATTGATCGAAATGTTAGTGATAAGTGATGAGATCCATTAAATTTGTTGACCAAATCCAATAAAATGATGCTTTAAAAAACCTGTATCATCACCTGATGATGTTCATTGTGATTGACAAGACTAGAATAGACTATACTAGACAACCCTTGGCCATCGATGACGAACAGGGTCTGTCAATCCTCAGTGACATGTGCAACCTACATCAAATTATTACTGAGTGTCTCCCCTTCAGGGACCCTTGTGATTACACAATCAATCAATCAACAGAAGGTTTCCGTGGGTGCTGGTTTGAATGCCAACATGCTAGGGTGACACTCTAACCCAACTCCCCAGGACTCTTTGACCTCTAACTGGCATGCAGCATCTGGCTGCCTGAGGTCAATACTTTCCTGTCTTGGAACATATCCTGACATATTCATATCCTGAGATATGTTGGTGAAGTGTAGACTGAAGTGAAGTGAGGACTAACCTGGCTCTGAAGCTACCCTGCCTATGGTGTTGCCCAGCTTCTCTGCCCTTAACCCTGCCCTTCCTCAACAATGCCTTGGCTTTGTTTTAGGTTGTCTTTGCAGTTTATCAGATCTCACAACTCCTGGTGAAGTATTTAAAAAGATTGAACTGAGGTTTTCTAGTACTTTTAAGCCAGTAGTTCTGAAGGTATCGCTCAAGAGCCTAAAAGCGTCCCCAACAATTGTGCACAATTGTGTACAACGTGATCACGTCATTCGTCTCGAGCCCCTGTAGCGTGTGCACAAAGAGAGAAAAAAACTGTGGTGTGCATGTTGGGCTCACCACACAACCTCATTGGACAATACTGTGCCAGCCTGATCCCGCCTCCCACTTTAACCTTGCAACCTCATTCCACCTGCCAATCAACATTGTCCTACACGTTTGGTTGTTGCAGGCTAGTTCCCATTGTTGCATGCATTGTCTCATCGGACTTGTATGGCAAACGTGATACTGTCACTTTATACAATGGAAAAGTTATACTTACAGTACAGGTTTGCATCAAATGTCCTGCTCCTTGAAAGTTATGTATTGATTACATATAGCATAATCCTATGTGATGGATGAAGATGATCTCTGGCAATCAACAACTGTAGTGTTGGAGGACACCGCTCAACTGGCATCCGGGGTCAGCCCACAGGCAACCGGCCAGCCACAAGGAGTCGCTAGAGCACAATGAGCCAAGTTAAAGCCCCACCGGCCAAACCCTTACCTAACCCGGACAACGCTGGGCCAATTGTGCGCCGTCCTATGAGACTCACGACCATGACCAGTTGTGGCACAGCCCAGGATATGAACTCAGGGACGTAGTAACGCCTCTAGGTATGCAATGCAGTGCCTTAGACCGCTGCGCCACTCGGGAGCTCTACACAAACCCCAGCTTTACTGATCATTCCGTAGAACAAAAATTGATTTAATTATTTATTTACTACTACTAAATGATAAAACAGGATACACACACACGGTATAGGTTATTGATTAGAAACTTAATACGATGGAAACAGGTCCCTAGCGGACAAACAACAACATGACTGCTTCTTTATCAAAAGAGGGAGGAGTAGAGAGGAACGAAGGGAGAAAGAAAGAGAGACAGACTTATGCACTTGGAACTACGCTCACTGTAATCATGATACGTTGCCCCAAACCACCGCCCATTTGGGGTATGAAATAGTTAATGTATTTATGTGTTTGAATGTCTCCCTTCATCGTTTATCTCTGTTGGACTCAGGCCTTTGTGGAAAGGGTTCCGTTGGCCTTCTCCTGAGCTCTTAAGTATAAGGCTCTGATCTTCCATAAGAGGTCACAATGTCCTTCTTCTTAGTTGTCCATGGCGTCAATGCCTTGTCCTGTAGTCTAAAGCAGACTAACAGGGTGGTAATTTACTTTCACTCCCAGGAAGAGAGATTCTCTGAAGATATCTAATCAGCCATGTTGATGGTCCCCAGTGGGGTGATGTGAGCAGTATAGTTGACTATGATTTGAAGAGAGTATCCGGATGGTCCTACTTAAATGAACTTTCTTAGATACAGTAATTCGAACAGCTACTCAGCAGTAACATTGATTGTTAGAGAGGCTACTTTGTCGTCTTCTGATATGTTAATTCTCAACTCATTCTTTATGCACACTGGTAAAAAGGGGTGTGTGCTTACACACTCTCTGAGATCCCTTGGGTATGGCTACTTACTGGGGCAAAGCATCATCAAAACTATGATCCTTTTAGAAAACTAAAATCACATTCATATCTTAACATAAATATTCTCATCATCTTTGATATTTCCTACACAACGTAAAGGATGAAAACCTGACATATACAGTGTGTATACTGTTCAGGTTACAATATTTTAGTTAACATTTTAATATAATTTTTAATGACATCACAAAATCGACATTAGTTTCTCATCATTCCCCACATTTGGATGTTAGGAATATTGTTCCAGTGTCCACTTTTGGACGTTAGAGTTTTTGGGTGGCAAAAACTTTCTGTTAACAAAGGCCATTCCAATCACCAATGCTAAAAGCTAAAAAGAGTCCTCTGTTGCATACAATTTACACCGGGGCGTGAGGTGTCACAAAAACCCCACATGAATCCCTCCTCCACTCTAAGGGTGAGAGCGATCTGGTAGAAGTTGATCCCTTGTAACCTTGTCTTTGGATCCTCATCGGAGAGTCATGACACAAGTTGTGGGTGTTGTGTCGCGATTCACGAACGAGATAAATGGATGGACGCTAGCTCTCAAACTCTAGGCGGCATTCTGCCTTCTCCCTACATTTTTCAGTGGTTAGCTTCGCCTACAATTGGCTCAAGTGAACAAAAATCTTGACGCTGCGTTTTAACGTTTAGAAATATCAATAATCATCGCTTGTGATACAGCTTTTGAAATATATGGCCCTTAACTTTCATCAGCAAAAAATAATACTTCAAATAAAAAAGAAACACTTATGCCGCACTTGTCTGTGTAGAGTATAGGCTGAGTATCACAATAGAATCCGTTTCGTTTTGTTTCGGTATGTTGCATTGAAAGTGGCTAATATTGCATTGATTCGAGAACAATTGTCACAGTAAAGTAACTAACAGGGAAAACTCTAGAAAGTTGAGTGAAGTTCAATCTTGTGCTTCTCTCCGTGGGCTGATATTTCGTCTGTACTCTACTGCCAGGCGAGCTGCTTGTCAGTCTCGGGGCTACTGCGCACCTGCGCACGCACGCAGCTTAAAGGAAACATTACATTTGAGTCGTAAATGACGGACTGTCCTTTATCACTTGTCCTCCTCAGTCACTTCAGAGTCCTAAAGGGAGCAGTTGATTTGTCTTGTGATAGGCTTCAAAAGGGGGCCGTCAAATACAGAGCGGTAAACGCTTGGCCTGGAATGTGGTACTTAGGAAACTCTGTTCTACATGACTTACTCCACCCCGATCATGAGCGCTCTGCCGCAACATACGCTATAAGGTATTTCCCAGGCATTCTCAGTTCCATTACATTATAATACATTAATAGGGCTGCAGCATATGCAAATAGATCATTGCCATGTATGGATCTGTACCATTTAATTGAACTAGACTGTGTACACAGCCATGGTCATGAGTAGATTCCTTCTTTTGAGATCAAAGCACATTTTCTTCATATCCTTTGCCCGTTAGTGAGTTATTAGCCCAGTTATAGGTACTTTGTAGTCAGCAATAGGAGAGTGTTTGCTTCCTTCAACTGCAGACAAACGTGTACATTTATAGACATCCTTGAAAAGCAAGTCATCTGGTTAAGAGCATTTTTTGGGGCTTAAAGGGAAAGTGTTGTATTTTGAGACTTGCTTGAATAAGCTAAGAATCCAATAGGCAGAGGGTAGCATCATTTGTCTGATTGTCTGTAATAATTGTATAGGAATAATAATGCATTTTATTTTGTAAAGTGGTTTCTTCCACCAAACAACACAACATTTTCAGTCACCTCCTTCCCTGAAGGACAAGTGGCTAAACCGGTTAATGTCAAGCCCTGCATGCTTTTTTCAAAACTTTCATGGAATGTAGGCCTACATTGAAGACAACACATTGGCTTCTGCTGTAGGCTGAATGATAGAACAGATATTTCCATGTTAAAGTGTTATGGGATGCATGTCCATTGTTTTTGATGGTAGGCCACTCTGATAGGCCTAGATTATGATCAAATAGCCACAGTAGCCTACCTGGCTATTGTTAAAACTCTAACTTAAAGCGGGTACAGCCTCAGTGTTCAAAGTAAACGTGTTAGAAGTCAGCACAGAATTTTCACAACGTTCAAGTTTGCGCTCAGCAGACCTGAAATTTGCTCAGTGCCTAATTTTTCACGACCACATAAAAAGACAAAACAGTAGTAGTTGGTTGTTGTTAGCTAGCTACCGTTTTTTTACAATCCCTAATGCAATCATCGTCCATCCTTCGACATCCTGCCTTTCATAGCCCTTATGCTGGTACCATCAGTAAGTTGAACTTTCCTGTATGTTTTATGAATATTTTCATGTTGTTGAGCCGTTTTATATAACCTTTCTACCACATCAAAAAGATTGCTAGCCAAAATGGTCTTGAGTTTAGCCTAGCTGTTTGCTAGCCCCATTGAAATGTAGCTATGTAGCCTCTGTTTTATGTCTCGATCACACCGATAGCGTCATTGCATTTTGGTACACCAGAAGTTAATTCATTTCCAATGGAACGCTGCATTTTACTTGCAGCATTGCGTTGCAGAGGCAGTTGCAGTGCGTTCTGTGTGGCGCATACGTTGGATTGATCGAACGTATGCGTCACACTGTATGCGTAGACGGCTTGGCGGAAATGGTAGAAGAAGGTGAATGTTGAACTTTTGTTGCACACATTTCCAGTAGATGTAGCGTAACATTTTGTGCAATAACGCTGTAGGTGTGATCAGGGTGTTAGCCATGCTAGCAAATAAGTACGTGTGTTTGTATGAAAATGTGCGGGTATGTTCATATCGGTAAACTTAACCACTCCACTTCCCTCTTTTGACCTGTTGCCAAGGAGGCCCTCGACTTGCCTAGTTAAATTTTAAATTAAAAAAAAAAAAAAAAATAAGAAGACTGGAGGCCATTGTTGGTAAGATTAACATTGTTTATCAAATGTTTTCCTGCGTTGTCTTATATGACCTATGTTAGCATAATGATTGATAATGGCTTATAATTGGTTGTCCAAGTAAAAGGTTATTTGGTGGAGAAATGTGGCTGCAACAAAAAAAGATGCAATTGAAGACAATTAAATCAAAGCTGAACGAAGACAAGGCCTCAAAGGGATTAACAAAAAAAGTGTAAATATGTCATTTAATATGTAATGAATTAAATGTAACTTATTGTTTCTTGTTTGATGATATAACTACAGTTACAAACATAAGGAAATAACTTAGTACAATAGTAGTAGTGACACAGTAGTGCAACACGATGTCAATAGTTATTTTGAATTGACAAACAGTAGTAAATGTGTTCGTTTTCAATAGTAATTCATAAAGGTTTATCTAGGACATTAAAAAGGATTAGGAGCAATGTGCCTTTCTCCGCTGGGAGAGGACTGCATATGGTTTATTGTACATGTATGAGCCATACATTGACACGTTAAGTCCAAAACAGGAGGTTTTAACAAGGTACTTTTCAATTCTCCATAATTTCACTTTAAACATCTCAGGAGCCACATTCAAATACGAGCAATCTTATAGTAATCTCCAACCTGCAACGCAATCTACTGGGCAGGGCTGGCCTGGTCCTCTTTGGCTTCCCTTGGGTGTTGGATTTGAATTGTCATCATGTTATTCTGTGAGTGGGTGTTCCAAAGGGAGTTTTTCATGTTGATCTTTAAGGCTTGTGGGACTGTCTGTGTACAATAGAGGTCTCATGATGAGGTTCTCTCTTCTTCTTTTTTTTGATCCCTCTCTTCTTTTGTCAGTTGAAAGGGTGAAGCAAAATCAATGCAGTGGCATCAAGCGCTCAGCTAAATCTGACATCACAGAGAAGAGCCCCCCCCCCCCCCATCCAAATGTCTGCCCCATAAACACTTTGGTGCTTGATCAACAGCACAGGGCATAGTCAAACGCCAATCAGAAGACATCAGAAACATCTTCACAAGAACAGCCTCTTCAAACTCTTCAAGCTTCACTCGCGGTCCAGTGCTCTCATTCCACCTTTTAATTTTGTTCTCCACCTCTAGCCCTTCTAATTTTATCCTCTCCCCTCTCTCTTTCTCAATACTTCTATCTCTGATTTAATCTTTGTATCTTTCATTCCCTTTCCAGACTTTATTTTTTCTTTCTTTGTCTTTACTCTGTTCTCCCTTTGTTTCTGCGCTCTCTATCTTAAGCAGTATCTCCCCTTCTCCGGTCCAGTCTCTTGGGCTTGACCAAAGCCCCCTCTGTAGCTATATTATGACTATGAGGTATATACAGTACATTCTTCTCCCCACACTCAGCTCTGTGCTGTGTCTTGTATAACAGCGCAAACTAAGTTAGGAGGGGAAATCAATCTCCTAAAAAATGGAATAGAATTGAATATTGTTCCCATAAATTCAATTTGCGGGTCCCTGGACTGGAAACTGGTGTGGAAGTGGGCAACCCAAATTCCTTCATGGTCTTTTCTGTTTGGGCAAGAGAAGCTGGGTCCTATGCCGGAATCCACAGTTTTGAAGTCAAACTGCAAATTGTTTGCTCGCAGCAGCGGAATTTGGGGCTCTGACCTATGCAGAAACGAGGATCAGCATCTACCCAGATCTGAGCGCCGAACTGCTAAAACAGAGGGTGACCTACAACAAGGTGAGACCTGCTTTTTGTTTCACATCCATGGGCTTATCAACACTAAAGATAACCATTACATTAAGAAATAATACATTTTAAAACAATGGCAACGCTTGCCATTCTCTCTTGGAATTCCAAACGTTCCAGCTGTCTTGATATCCTAGCTAGAAATCGTGTTGATATAGCAATGCTCCAAGAAACACACCTGCTACAAAAGGACAAATAGAATAGAGAACAATGTGTACAACTGCCTACTTTTTCATCAGCCCCAAACAAAATGTAATCATAATGATACATTAGAAACTCAAAATTACCATCTTGGGTAAAGGCAAAGACCAAGAAGGCAGAATCAATTTCCTTAAATGTATCCATAATGGAAAGAAAATGGCCTTTATTAATGTGTATGCTCCAAATTCATATGATCCTACTTTTTTGATTCTCTGAACAGCATATTGTTAGAATTAACTGAATTCCATCTGGTTATTGGGACAGACATGAATGTCATTTTGGATATGCGGGAACAATCTATTAAGACCAACTACAATTCGCACTCAACAAAGGCTCTCCAACATACAGTCTTTGATTACAACCTCATTGATGCCTGGCGAGCACATAATCCTAAAGCAAATGAGTACACTTCCTACTCAGGCATAAATCATTCTCACGAATTGATTTCATACTATTATCTACACCTCTATTATCTTGAATTAAGAAAATAGAAATTTGGCATATGAGCTTGTCTGACCACCATGCTTACTACTGCCAACTTCAAATTTCAGAATCTTCTAAGAGCCACAACATGGCGCGTCAACATTTCATTACTACAAAATCCTACATTCTGTGATTAATTTGAAATGTAACCAAACTATTTCATAATGATCAATAAAAATTCAGTCGATGACCCCATATTATATGGGATGGCACCAAATGTTTTACAAAAAAAGAATACAACTGCATTTGCAACTAGGTTGAAGAAAACACAATTAAGGAAGATATACCCAATTTTGAAATGTTTTTAACTCTGTTAGAGTGTTCTCAACAAACACTCTTGTCAGACCAGGTAGCTATTATTCTTTGTAAAGTCAAGACATAACTTCATTTATTGTTATGACAGAGAGCAGAAGTTGCCATCCACCGAGTACGACTCCACGGTAATCGTCCCAGTTGTTTAGTTTCCAACAACTTACGCAGTAATGATACATTTGTTTACAAATACAACTACAAATGAATCCATCAAACATTCTACCTCTTCTATAAAGAACTGCACACCTCTGATTGTAAATCCACACCAAGTCCGACTAAGCCCTTTCTAAAATAATTAAGAACCCCTCTCTTCTCAACAGAGGAAGCCACCTGGCTGGGAGCCCAAATCTCTCTCAATGAACTCAAAAGGGCAAAAGAATAGCATAAATAAAGGCAAATCACCTGGATGGGACGCTATTCCTCCAGAGGTCTATTTAACATTATGGAATCAATTTGGTCCACTATTCCTCGAAATAATTAACCCTTTGAGACGTATGAACACACAGGTCTGATCTTTATATAGTGGTCCCTAAAGCGTACGCTGAAACTGGTGGAATTTTGGATGCAGATGTTCCCGACATTGACAGAAGTAGCAATTCTCTTTGTCTGAGGAAATAGTGAGCTAACACAAGGGATCATATTTAGCTATCTCCTGGCTGACAGAAACCATCATTTGAATTATATAGCAGCAATTACTATTTATCACATGACGCTTTTCCGCTTTTCTGCATAAACCGAAGACAAGACTAGGTGACAAGATGAGTTGGGTCTGTTTGCAGTATGCATATTGAAGGTGAAGGGGGTGTGTCAACTACATCATTTGCTTCCCAGAAGTTTACTCAAAAGACGAGTGAACCATCCCTTTACCTCATTGGTCTGACAAACGTTTACGTGACACCAGAGATCTGCATATAATGACAAGAGGCACCTGTAGCATACTCCTGGGCTACAATACCCGGGCCCACGACCGGTCTATCGATGTCACCGCATGAAGAGGAATAAACAGACTCACCCCATCGTGACGTCGCCCAAAGGCTAACTCTCTAGCCCTCGCTATCTCCCTGCTTGCTAATTCGGCCTGCTAACTGCTAGCTTGTCTAGCTCCGGTCCGCTAACTGCTACCTTGTCTAGCCCGGGCCTACGAACTGTTAGCTTGTTAGCACAGGCCTGCTAACCGTCTGAATCGCCGCGTCCCAAACACTCACTAGACCCATATTTACATCTCTTTTCGATTTTTAATTTGTTTATACCTTCCGGAAACCTGCCTCACCCAATGTGATACGGAATCGCTATTATTTTAATTTTTTTTAGAACACACTCAAGAACCTCCAGACGCTAACCAGCTAACTAGCTACAAGCTATTTAGTCATTGTTAGTTTTTTTTTTTACCTGGATAACACTTGCCAGTCCAGCTTCCCTGCCCATCCACCGCTGCCCCCTGGACACTGATCTCTTGGCTACATAGCTGATACACGCTGGACTGTCCATTAATCACGGTACTCCATTCTGCTTGTTTTTTTATCTGTCGGCCCCGTTGCCTAGTCAATGCCATTTTACCTGCTGTTTGTTGTGCTAGCTGATTAGCTATTGTTGTCTCACCTACTGTTTTAGCTAGCTTTCCCAATTCAACACCTGTGATTACTGTATGCCTCGCTGTATGTTTCTCTCAAATGTCAATATTCCTTGTATACTATTGTTCAGGTTAGTTATCATTGTTTTAGTTCACAATGGAGCCCCTAGTTCCACTCTTCATACCCCTGTTACCTCCTTTGTCCCACCCCCCACACATGCGGTGACCTCACCCATTACAACCAGCATGTCCAGAGATACAACCTCTCTCATCATCACCCAGTGCCTGGGCTTACCTCCGCTGTACCCGCACCCCACCATACCCCTCTCTGCGCATTATGCCCTGAATATATTCTACCATGCCCAGAAACCTGCTCCTCTTATTCTCTGTCTCCAACGCTCTAGGCGACCAGTTTTGATAGCCTTTAGCCGCACCCTCATACTACTCCTTCTCTGTTCCGCGAGTGATGTGGAGGTAAATCCAGGCCCTGCATGTCCCCAGGCACCCTCATTTGTTGACTTCTGTGATCGAAAAAGCCTTGGTTGCATGCATGTCAACATCAGAAGCTTCCTCCCTAAGTTTGTTTTACTCACTGCTTTAGCACACTCTGCTAACCCTGATGTCCTTGCCGTGTCTGAATCCTGGCTCAGGAAGGCCACCAAAAATTCAGAGATTTCCATACCCAACTATAACATCTTCTGTCAAGATAGAACTGCCAAAGGGGGAGGAGTTGCAGTCTACTGCAGAGATAGCCTGCAAAGTAATGTCATACTTTCCAGGTCCATACCCAAACAGTTCGAACTACTAATTTTGAAAATGACTCTCTCCAGAAATAAGTCTCTCACTGTTGCCGCCTGCTACCGACCCCCCTCAGCTCCCAGCTGTGCCCTGGACACCATTTGTGAATTGATCGCCCCCCATCTAGCTTCAGAGTTTGTTCTGTTAGGTGACCTAAACTGGGATATGCTTAACACCCCGGCAGTCCTACAATCTAAGATAGATGCCCTCAATTTCACACAAATCATCAAGGAACCCACCAGGTACAACCCTAACTCTGTAAACAAGGGCACCCTCATAGACGTCATCCTGACCAACTGGCCCTCCAAATACACCTCCGCTGTCTTCAACCAGGATCTCAGCGATCACTGCCTCATTGCCTGTATCCGCCAAGGAGCCGCAGTCAAACGACCACCCCTCATCACTGTCAAACGCTCCCTAAAACACTTCTGTGAGCAGGCCTTTCTAATCGACCTGGCCCGGGTATCCTGGAAGGACATTGACCTTATCCCGTCAGTTGAGGATGCCTGGTCATTCTTTAAAAGTAACTTCCTCACCATTTTAGATAAGCATGCTCCGTTCAAAAAATGCAGAACTAAGAACAGATACAGCCCTTGGTTCACTCCAGACCTGACTGCCCTCGACCAGCACAAAAACATCCTGTGGCGGACTGCAATAGCATCGAATATTCCCGTGGTATGCAACTGTTCAGGGAAGTCAGGAACCAATACACGCAGTCAGTCAGGAAAGCTAAGGCCAGCTTCTTCAGGCAGAAGTTTGCATCCTGCAGCTCCAACTCCAAAAAGTTCTGGGACACTGTGAAGTCCATGGAGAACAAGAGCACCTCCTCCCTGCTGCCCACTGCACTGAGGCTAGGTAACACTGTCACCACCGATAAATCCATCATTATCGAAAACTTCAATAAGCATTTCTCAAAACGGCTGGCCATTCCTTCCGCCTGGCTACTCCAACCTCGACCAGCAGCTCCACCCCCCCCCCCCCGCAGCTCCTCGCCCAAGCCTCTCCAGGTTCTCCTTTACCCAAATCCAGATAGCAGATGTTCTGAAAGAGCTGCAAAACCTGGACCCGTACAAATCAGCTGGGCTTGACAATCTGGACCCACTATTTCTGAAACTATCTGCCGCCATTGTCGCAACCCCTATTACCAGCCTGTTCAACCTCTCTTTCATATCGTCTGAGATCCCCAAGGATTGGAAAGCTGCCGCAGTCATCCCCCTCTTCAAAGGGGGAGACACCCTGGACCCAAACTGTTACAGATCTATATCCATCCTGCCCTACCTATCTAAGGTTTTCGAAAGCCAAGCCAACAAACAGGTCACTGACCTTCTCGAATCCCACCGTATCTTCTCCGCTGTGCAATCTGGTTTCCGAGCCGGTCACGGGTGCACCTCAGCCACACTCAAGGTACTAAACGATATCATAACCGCCATCGATAAAAGACAGTACTGTGCAGCCGTCTTCATCGACCTTGCCAAGGCTTTCGACTCTGTCAATCACCATATTCTTATCGGCAGACTCAGTAGCCTCGGTTTTTTGGATGACTGCCTTGCCTGGTTCAACAATTACTTTGCAGACAGAGTTCAGTGTGTCAAATCGGAGGGCATGCTGTCCGGTCCTCTGGCAGTCTCTATGGGGGTGCCACAGGGTTCAATTCTCGGGCAGACTCTTTTATCTGGATATATCAATGATGTTGCTCTTGCTGCGGGTGATTCCCTGATCCACCTCTACGCAGACGACACCATTCTATATAGTTCCGGCCCGTCCTTGGACACTGTGCTATCTAACCTCCAAACAAGCTTCAATGCCATACAACACTCCTTCCGTGGCCTCCAACTGCTCTTAAACGCTAGTAAAACCAAATGCATGCTCCCGCATGCCCGACTAGCATCACCACCCTGGATGGTTCCGACCTTGAATATGTGGACATCTATAAGTACCTAGGTGTCTGGCTCGACTGCAAACTCTCCTTCCAGACTCATATCAAACATCTCCAATCGAAAATCAAATCAAGAGTCGGCTTTCTATTCCGCAACAAAGCCTCCTTCACTCACGCCGCCAAGCTTACCCTAGTAAAACTGACTATCCTACCGATCCTCGACTTCGGCGATGTCATCTACAAAATGGCTTCCAACACTCTACTCAGCAAACTGGATGCAGTCTATCACAGTGCCATCCGTTTTGTCACTAAAGCACCCACCACTGCGACTAGTATGCTCTAGTCGGCTGGCCCTCGCTACATATTCGTCGCCAGACCCACTGGCTCCAGGTCATCTACAAGTCCATGCTAGGTAAAGCTCCGCCTTATCTCAGTTCACTGGTCACGATGGCAACACCCATCCGTAGCACGCGCTCCAGCAGGTGTATCTATCTGATCATCCCTAAAGCCAACACCTCATTTGGCCGCCTTTCGTTCCAGTTCTCTGCTGCCTGTGACTGGAACGAACTGCAAAAATCGCTGAAGCTGGAGGCTTTTATCTCCCTCACCAACTTCAAACATCAGCTATCTGAGCAGCTAACCGATCGCTGCAGCTGTACATAGTCTATTGGTAAATAGCCCACCCATTTTCACCTACCTCATCCCCATACTGTTTTTATTTATTTACTTTTCTTCTCTTTTGCACACCAATATCTCTACCTGTACATGACCATCTGATCATTTATCACTCCAGTGTTAATCTGCAAAATTGTAATTATTCGCCTACCTCCTCATGCCTTTTGCACACATTGTATATAGACTCCCCTTTTTTTCTACTGTGTTATTGACTTGTTAATTGTTTACTCCATGTGTAACTCTGTGTTGTCTGCTCACACTGCTATGCTTTATCTTGGCCAGGTCGCAGTTGCAAATGAGAACTTGTTCTCAACTAGCCTACCTGGTTAAATAAAGGTGAAATAATTATTTAAAAAAAAAAACTTTTCCTAACCTTAACCTCATTCTCTTAACCTCCTACGTTAATTCACCTAACCTGTTGTGTTAGTTAGTTAGTCCCTGATGTTATGAAAGGGTAGGCGTTCGTTCTGTCAATACATTCCCTCCAAAAAGGCAAAGGTTTCGGGGTCTAGTTCTTTGTTATGTGCAATGTGAAGACAGAATTTGTCCAGGACATTACGGTCTACACAGGGTCCACCACTGACATCCAACATTATGAGAAGCTTGGTGTGTCCAGTTCCGTGGTAATGACCATTCTGGCTCCTCATCTCGGGAAGTGCCACATGGACAATTGATACAGCAGTCCCACATTATTCCAGCATCTTCTCTCCAACAGCACAGGGGCCTGTGGCACAGTCCAGACTAACAGTAAGAGGATTCCGGCATTCGGAAGCAGGAAGATGCAACGGGGGGAGGTGGAGTTCAAGGAGAACGGTCAACAGCTGGCAGTAAAGTGGCATAACAAACAATACGTCCATGTCATCTCCACTGTCAATGTTCTCTCCATACAGCAACCATGTCGAACACTGAGAAGATGGACCAACTGACAGGAGAGAGAAAGATCGGACCAGGTGTGTGCTTGACTATATTCCACATGAGGGCGGTATTGAAGCCATGGAACATTTTCTTCTGCAACATGACCCTAATGAACTACCTTCCAGTGCATGTTTATTATAACATTGCCTGAAATAGTACTCACACACAACTATTTCAAGTTTCTAAATGATTTCTTTATTCAGATGAAGGATACTGCTATGGGATCCCCTATGGCTCCTAACTATGCTAATTTGCATGTGGGTTACATAGAGAAACAGTCAGTTCTCAATCCTTTCAAAAAGAAATTCTTGCCTAACATTCTGATTTGTTCCATGGAGGGGTGATGCAACACAGCTCGAGGCATTCCATGCTTTTCTTAACTCTTGTTCTAAGCACCTGAGATTGACTATGCAATCTGACACACGTCAAATCAGTTTCCTTGATCTTATGACTTTGTGTGAGGATAATGTTCTATACACTGATCTTTACAGGGAACCTACTGATCCTAACAGATTGTTGAGGGCTGATAGCTGTCACCCGCTTCCCTTGAAAAACAGTTTGCCGTACAGCCAATTCTTTTGAATCAAAAGAATTTGCAAAAAAACAATCAGATTTCGACAGAAATATGGCTGAGATGCAAAGACAATTCAAGGAGAGGGGGTACCAACATTTTCAGATTAATGCTGCCATTGAGCAAATCCATAGGACAGTCTCGCAAAAAGAAGAATTCTTGCTTTCTTACTACCTGCTATTCAAAGTGCTCTGAACAAATTAAGGGAATCGTTCACAAAGATTGGCACATTGTAAGTTCTAATGACAGTATCGGTATTGTGTTTTCGGACCCTCCCTTGGTCGTATTCTCACGGGGCAGAAATCTCAGAGATCAATTGGTAAACTCTGATTTACCACCCCAAAAGAACCTGCACAACGTCTATTTGCGCCTCTACCGGATGTAAACTACAAGTGTAATGGCTGTGCTCAATGCAATGGCACTTACAAATGTAGATTCTTCAAACACCCTCAAACAGGGAAACAGATCCCAATCGAAGGTGTTATCATGTGCTCCACTAAGGCAGTTATTTATCCTATAGCTTGTCCTTGTGGTAAAAATGATGTGGGTAAAACGAGGCGTGAATTATAAGTAAGAATCTCTGGGCATCGTAGGACCATTAGGTGCAAAAACTTGTCGTCCCCATTTGCGGACCACTTTTTTGGAAGCGAACCACTCTATTTCGTCCCTTCGTTATAGTGGCATCGAACACGTCACCCTCCCTAGGAGAGGGGGTGACCTGGAAAATTCATTGTTAAAACGAGAGACTGCCTGGATCTTTAATTTAAAGACCCTTGCTACCTTTGGTCTCAACGTAGACTTTGATCTGAAGCCATTCTTGTGATATTGCTATTCATTGTAAATGTTTGTAGGCCTTTGTAGCCAAATTGTATCTATGATAGTATGCTATCCATTCATGCTTTTTTAAGTTCTATTTACGAGAAGGGGAAAAAATAAAGAAGGAACCCGCACACTGCTCTTGATAGTATCACTGCTCTTCAATAAGCTTCATGTATCAGCCTCACGTCCTTCGTCAGAGGTAAAACAGATCCGACGAAGGCCATGAGGCCGATATATAACGCTTAAAGAGCATTTATACTATCAAGAGCAATGTGTGGGTTCCTTATTTTTTCTGATTTTATTCAACTGTTACCATCCACCTGCAAAAAAGATAGCTCAGATGTGCGAGTGCATTTAGAATTTTGAATGCAGTATATGTTAATGTTGATGTTCAATGTTGATCATTGAAAAACCCTTTTGCAATTTTGTTAGCACAGCTGAAAACTGTTGTCCTGATTAAAGAAGCAATAAAGCTGGCCTTCTTTAGACTAGTTGAGTATCTGCAGCATCAACATTTGTGGGTTCGATTACAGGCTCAAAATGGACTTGTTCTGAGAAATGAAGGCTACTCCATGCGAGACATTGCCAGGAAACTAAAGATCTCGTTCAACGCTGTGTGCTACTCTCTTCACAGAACATTTACATTTACATTTACATTTAAGTCATTTAGCAGACGCTCTTATCCAGAGCGACTTACAAATTGGTGCATTCACCTTATGACATCCAGTAGAACAGTCACTTTACAATAGTGCATCTAAATCTTAAAGGGGGGTGAGAAGGATTACTTATCCTATCCTAGGTATTCCTTAAAGAGGTGGGGTTTCAGGTGTCTCCGGAAGGTGGTGATTGACTCTGCTGTCCTGGCGTCGTGAGGGAGTTTGTTCCACCATTGGGGGGCCAGAGCAGCGAACAGTTTTGACTGGGCTGAGCGGGAACTGTACTTCCTCAGTGGTAGGGAGGTGAGCAGGCCAGAGGTGGATGAACGCAGTGCCCTTGTTTGGGTGTAGGGCCTGATCAGAGCCTGGAGGTACTGAGGTGCCGTTCCCCTCACAGCTCCGTAGGCAAGCACCATGGTCTTGTAGCGGATGCGAGCTTCAACTGGAAGCCAGTGGAGAGAGCGGAGGAGCGGGGTGACGTGAGAGAACTTGGGAAGGTTGAACACCAGACGGGCTGCGGCGTTCTGGATGAGTTGTAGGGGTTTAATGGCACAGGCAGGGAGCCCAGCCAACAGCGAGTTGCAGTAATCCAGACGGGAAATGACAAGTGCCTGGATTAGGACCTGCGCCGCTTCCTGTGTGAGGCAGGGTCGTACTCTGCGGATGTTGTAGAGCATGAACCTACAGGAACGGGCCACCGCCTTGATGTTAGTTGAGAACGACAGGGTGTTGTCCAGGATCACGCCAAGGTTCTTAGCACTCTGGGAGGAGGACACAATGGAGTTGTCAACCGTGATGGCGAGATCATGGAACGGGCAGTCCTTCCCCGGGAGGAAGAGCAGCTCCGTCTTGCCGAGGTT
This sequence comes from Oncorhynchus gorbuscha, assembly GCF_021184085.1. NCBI lineage: Eukaryota > Metazoa > Chordata > Actinopteri > Salmoniformes > Salmonidae > Oncorhynchus > Oncorhynchus gorbuscha. Next base: position 24,062,232 of record NC_060190.1, on the reverse strand, counting down.
CAGCTTGAGGTGGTGATCCGTCATCCACACTGATATGTCTGCCAGACATGCAGAGATGCGATTCGCCACCTGGTCATCAGAAGGGGGAAAGGAGAAGATTAATTGTGTGTCGTCTGCATAGCAATGATAGGAGAGACCATGTGAGGTTATGACAGAGCCAAGTGACTTGGTGTATAGCGAGAATAGGAGAGGGCCTAGAACAGAGCCCTGGGGGACACCAGTGGTGAGAGCGCGTGGTGAGGAGACAGATTCTCGCCACGCCACCTGGTAGGAGCGGCCTGTCAGGTAGGACGCAATCCAAGCGTGGGCCGCGCCGGAGATGCCCAACTCGGAGAGGGTGGAGAGGAGGATCTGATGGTTCACAGTATCGAAGGCAGCCAATAGGTCTAGAAGGATGAGAGCAGAGGAGAGAGAGTTAGCTTTAGCAGTGCGGAGCGCCTCCGTGATACAGAGAAGAGCAGTCTCAGTTGAATGACTATTCTTGAAACCTGACTGATTTGGATCAAGAAGGTCATTCAGAGAGAGATGGCGGGAGAGCTGGCCAAGGATGGCACGTTCAAGAGTTTTGGAGAGAAAAGAAAGAAGGGATACTGGTCTGTAGTTGCTGTTAGAGACAGCGCAAACTGTCTCTAACCAGAATAGAAAGAGGAGTGGGAGACCCCAGTGCACAACTGAGCAAAAGGACAAGTGCATTATTGTCTAGTTTGAGAAACAGACGCCTCAAAAATCCTCAACTGACAGCTTCATTAAATAGTACCCGCAAAACCCCAGTTTCAACAGTGAAGAGGCGACTCCGGGATGCTGACCTTAAAGGCAGAGTTGTAAAGAAAAACAGGTCCCAGCAACCTTGATTATAGCTTGCGCACACTGGCAGGGCTCAGAATTATTTGACCGTTGGTTTGCCTGTGTTGGCAGTAATGTTAGCTACTCGTTGAAGCTGAAGAAGCTATTGTTAATTGTCAAATTTGGTAATTATCTACTATTATTACATCTAATTGTCACTGAATTTAACTAGCGACATATTTGTAAATGCTGACTAATATTAACATTAAAATATAGTTAACGTTATATAATTTACTGTAGCTAGCTAGCTAGCTAAATTTACCGTGCCATCGGTTGCCTATAGCTAACGGTAACGCGTTAGTTTAGCTATAGCTGCAAATTGATCTAATGTGGTAGCTAGCTAGCAAACTATCGCACAGATTAGATTAAAATACAATTACGTTAAATCAATTTGATAGAGTTGTAATGGTAACGTTAAAGTTAAATTAAGTACAGTTGCTAGCTACAGTAGCTAACGTTAGCTAGCTAGCTAACACTGGTGTTGTGCAGAAAATTTCCCCCTGCCAGAATTATCCCTCTCTTCGCAGGGAATGCGCACACAATCAATTCTTCATTGCTGCGACTTGCTTGCTAGTTGAGATTTCTGCTCTTCATAAGACAGAGCTACATGGAGACAGAACAAACAGCTGATCGTCCTCGCTGTGGCAGACCACGTGTAAACAACACCTGCACAGGATCGGTACAACGGAACATCACACCTGAGGGACAGGTACAGGATGGCAACAACAACTGCCCGAGTTACACCGGGAATGCATAATCCCTCCATCAGCGCTCAGACTGTCCGCAGGCTGAGAGAGGCTGGACTGAGGGCTTGTAGGCCTGTTGTGAGGCAGGTTCTCACCCGACATCACCGGCAACCCACTGCTGGGTGCAATTCACGCTCAACAGTTTCCCGTATGTATCAAGAATGGTCCACCACCCAAACGACATCCAGCCAACTTGACACAACTGTGGGAAGAATTGGAGTCCCTGTGGAATGCTTTCGACACCTTGTAGTCCATTCCCCAACAACTTGAGACTGTTCTGAGGATAAAAGGGAGTTCAACTCAATATTAGGAAGTTATGCCTAATATTTTGTACTCTCAGTGAATGTTGTGTGTATGTCCTTGAGGTACTGTAAGATTATTTTTATTTGATTTTTAAAAATATTTTCTTTTTGCATTTTCCAATTAAGAACATTCAAATCAAAAGTGAAAAGATATTAGACAACGATAGGACAAAGTGACAGTAACAGACGAACGTAACAAAAATAAATTATAATTATAGTTATTTAAACAAACATACAATAATAAAAAATAAAAATATATATATTTTTAAAAATAAATAAATAACGAGACATTGGATCACCTGCCGTAGGCTACATAATATACATTACATGTGAAACATTATGTGAGGATTATATATAGATTCAATCAATGAGATGTGGGAGAGAGATTCTCCATATAGTCAATAAAAGGTTGCCAAATTCTGTAAAATGTCTTTAACTTATTCCTCAAGCAGTAAGTGATTTTCTCCAAAGGGATACAACTATTAACTTCCGAAAGCCACATTGCAACTGGCAGGGAGGAATCCAATTTCCATTTCAAGGCAATACATTTCTTGGCAATCGCTAGCAATATTTCTGTTAGCTTTATAGTATGGCTTTGCCTAAGATTGGTGTTAGTAAAGTTACCCAGTAGACAGACCTCCAGGTCTAAAGGGAATGCAACTCCGTGAATTGAGGATATGGTATCGCATACCCCCTGCCAGAAACTATGTAGTTTTGAACACTGCCAAGTGGAATGGAGGAATGTTCCTTCATCTGAGCCACATCTAAAACATAGGGAGGAGATATCTGGGTTGAACCTGTGCAGTCTAGATGGGGTGATATAGAGCTGATGGAGGAAATTAAACTGGATCAGTCTGTATCTGGAGTTCAATGTGGATGTAACCCCATCTCTGCACAGGTCACTCCATAGATCCTCATCAAGATCAATACCCAGATCTCTCTCCCATCTAAGTCGGGGTTTATCTAGCCCAGGCAGTGTTAGTCCTGACATAAGAGCATTGTAAACACGGGAAATGGTCTTGAACAGTGGTTGGTCTGCGTGGCAGAGTTGTTCAATAGGTGACATCTTAGGTAGGTTCCATTGTCCCTTGAGAGTCACCCTAATAAAGTTTTGTAGTTGTAGGTAGCTAAAGAAGTCCCTGTTAGGCAAGTGGTATTTCTGTTTCAGCTGATCAAAAGACATAAGAACTCCCTCCTCGTAACAATGTTCCAGAAGAGTGATCCCCTTATCAAACTATGGTCTAAAGTTACTATTCTGGAAAAACATAGGGATCAATCTATTGTTCCATAAAGGGGTTTTAGGGGAAAGGAATCCCCCTCGTCCGAACAGCTCATGCAGTTTGCACCATGCCAGGACAGAATGTATGATTAAAGGGTTGTCTGTGATGGTTTTTATAGATTTTCTGTCCCATTTGTAAAACAAATCTGCCCCAGTGTCATCATTTACCTCAAGCTTTTCAATGTTCAACCATGAGGGAGAGGGACAATTGTCAAATCTCTGAGCCAGAAACCTAGACTGTGCATCCCAGTAGTACATTCTAAAATTGGGGAGGTTTAAGCCCGATAAACCGTCTGGTCAGCTTGTCGAGAGAGGAAAAAAATGCTGCGGGAACAGGGATAGGGAGATATTGAAACAGATATAGAAACCTGCGCAGGACATTCATTTTAATTACATTGATTCTACCCAGTAGAGTGAGAGGTGAGTCCATCCATTTACAAAGGTCAGCCTCCACCTTTTGCAACAAACTGGCCAGATTGAGTTTATAGAGGTTGTTCAGATTACCATCCACCATTATGCCCAAATATGGGAAGCCCATAGGCGACCATCTAAAAGGAAACTTGTGCTTGATGGTATGATGGTCAAAGACAGACAACGGTAAGATTTCGCTTTTAACAAGATTGACCTTATATCCAGAGAAAGAACTATAACACTGTAGTAGGATCTGCAAGTGAGAGAGGGAGTGTTCTGGGTTTGTTAGGAATAAGGTAAGGTCATCCGCAAAGAGTGATAATTTATGGGTATGGGGGCCCACCTCAAAGCCATGTATGTCAGGGCACGTTCTAATAGCCTCAGCCAACGGTTCGATGGCGAGGGCAAAGAGGTGGGGGCTAATTGGGCAACCTTGTCTGTTCCCCCTATAAAGAGGGAAAGAGGAGGAAGTAATCCCATTGGTAGCAATCCTAGCTTTAGGAGATTTGTAGAGTGATTTTATCAAATTTACAAACACGGTACCTAAACCGAACTTTTCCAAGATGCGAAAGAGGTATGGCCATTCAACCCTATCAAAGGCCTTTTCAGCGTCGAGGGAGACTGCGACACCAGGTATTTTGTTTTTGTTATTACGGTGAATTATATCAAAGAACCTTCCGAGATTATTGGAGGACAATCTATTAATTATGAAGCCAGTCTGATCTGGGTTGACCAACAGGGGAAGACATGACTCCAGTCTCTTAGATAGCATCTTGGTGACCAGTTTACAATCTGTGTTAAGGAGAGAGATTGGTCTATAGGAGGCGCACTTTAGCGGGTTTTTCCCTTTCTTGTGGATTACAGTAATCACTGCTTGAGAGAAGGACTCTGGAATGCAGTTACTGTAAGAATATTTTAAGATAAATACACAACGCAGAGGACTAAAGGTCAAGAGGGAAATAATAATCAATGGAAAAAGCTGTTTTTCTGAAGATTAATGGGTCAGAGACACGGGAGGAATTTCAGTCCAGGACTCATAGCTACATGTGGAAGTTCTCATTGGTCCGAATTGTCTGTACATTGAGCCTGAAAGGGGATACTTTTTATTTGGCCATTGGAACGATTTTATCGCAAGGACTTCTAATTGGTCAACCACAGGCAAGGGATGGGTTATAAACTACATCCTGTCTCTATGTTCAGAGGAGAAAACACTGAGGACAGTGAAGAATGAACATCTACCATCTACTTTCCAGCATAACAACTATGATTTGTTCTCTTTGAATAAATATATTTTTTCTCCCCCTGATTTGCTTTGAGGTCTGTGTTATTGATGAATAACATCAACTGCTAACACTTGGTGCCGTGACCTGGAACAATTGGTCTTGACCAACAAGATTATTTCAGCTATAATCCATTGTATCTCAATTCCAGTGGGTCAGAAGTTTACGTACGCTAAGTTGACTGTTCCTTTAAACAGCTTGGAAAATTCCAGAATATTATGTCATGGCATTAGCTTCTGATAGGCTTATTGACATAATTTGAGTCAATTGGTGTTGTACCTGTGGATGTATTTCGAGGTCTACCTTCAAACTCAGTGCTTCTTTGCTTGACATCATGGGAAAATCAAAGGAAATCAGCCAAAACCTCAGAACAAAAAATTGGAGACCTCCACAAGTCTAGTTCATCCTTGGGAGCCATTTACAAACGCCTGAAGGTACCACGTTCATCGGTACAAACAATAGTACGCAAGTATAAACCCCATGGGACCACTCAGCCATCATACGGCTCAGGAACGAGACGCGTTCTGTCTCCTAGAGATGAACGTACTTCAGTGTGAAAAGTGCAAATCAATCCTAGAGCAACATCAAAGGACCTTGTGAAGATGCTGAGGAAACAGGTACAACGGTATCTATGTCCACAGTAAAACGAGTCCTATATCCGCTCAGCATGGAAGAAGCCACTGCCCCAAAACCGCCATAAAAAAGCCAGACTGTGGTTTGAAACTTACATGGGGACAAAGATTGTACATTTTGGAGAAATGTCCTCTGGTCTGATTAAAGCAAAAAATAGAACTGTTTGGCCATAATGATCATCGTTGTGTTTGGAGAAAAAATAGGGAAGCTTGTAAGCCGAAGAACACCATCCCAACTGGGAAGTATGGGGTGGCAGCATCATGTTGTGGGGGTGCTTTGCTGTAGGAGGGACTGGTTCACTTCACAAAATAGATGGCACCATGAGGATGGAAAATAATGTGGTTATATTGAAGCAACATCTCAAGACATCAGTCAGGAAGTTAAAGCTTGGTCGCAAATGGTTCTTCCAAATGGACAATGACCCCAAGCATACTTCCAAAGTTGTGGCAAAATTGCCTAAGGACAACAAAGTCAAGGTATTGGAGTGTCCATCACAAAGCCCTGACCCCAATCCTATAGAAAATTGTGTGCGAGCAAGGAGGCCTACAAACCTGACTCAGTTACACCAGCTGTCAGGAGGAATAGGCCAAAATTCACCCAACTTATTGTGGGAAGCTTGTGGAAGGCTACCCGAAAAGTTTGACCCAAGGTGAACAATTTAAAGGCAATGCTACCAAATACCAATTGAGTGTATGTAAACTTCTGACCCACTGGGTGTCACGACTTCCGCCGAAGTTGGTCCCTCTCCTTGTTCGGGCGGCGTTCGGCGGTCGACATCACCGGCCTTCTAGCCATCGCCAATCCACTTTTCATTTTCCATTTGTTTTGTCTTTGTCTTACACACCTGGTTTCAATCCTCCAATTATCTGTTCATTATTTAACCCTCTGTTCCCCCATGTTTGTTTATGAGTGATTGTTTCTATGTAGGAAGGTCCGTTATTGTGGGCTCTGTTTTTGTATTGCATTTATTATATGTTGAGTAAAATATGTTTATTTACTCATATCTGCTGTCCTGCGCATGACTCCTATACACCAGCTATACACAGATTTCCTTACACTGGGAATGTGATGACAGAAATAAAAGCTGAAATAAATCATTATCTCTACTATTATTCTGATATTTCCCATTCTTAAAATAAAGTGGTGATCCTAAGACAGGGTATTTTTTCTAGGATTAAATGTCAGGAATTGTGAAAAACTGAGTTTTAATGTATTTGGCTAAGATGTATGTAAACTTCTGACTTCAACTGTATAAATATATGGATGAGCGATGGCCGTGCGGCATAGGCAAGATGCAGTAGATGGTATAGAACAGTATATACATATGAGATGAGTAATGTAGGATTTGTAAACATGATTAAAGTGGCGTTATTTAAAGTGACTAGTGATACCTTTATTAAGTACATTTATTAAAGTGGCCAGAGATTTGAGTCTGTATGCTGGCAGCAGTCTCTCTATGTTAGCGATGGCTGTTTAACAGTCTGATGGCCTTGAGATAGAAGCTGTTTTTCAGTCTCTCGGTCCCAGCTTTGATGCACCTGTACTGACCTCGCCTTCTGGATGATGGCAGGGTGAACAGGCAGTGGCTCGGGTGGTGGTTGTCCTTGATGATCTTTTTGGCTTCCTGTAACATCGGGTGCTGTATACGGGCAACACATAACAAAACCACAGGGTTGAGTTTGTTTGAGGTCACCACAGGTTGATCCATGTCACTACCAGGCACGTTAGATTTGAGAAAGGCAGACGTAAACTTTATGAGTGACACAATGCTTAACTATTGCATACAACTTTCTAATGCAGTAAGTAGGTTTAAGCAGACAGACAAGTAAAAGGCCTTCATATTGTTGCTTCTCAAGCTAAAGCAGGGAATCTTGCTAAATATCCTGTCATCACAACCAGATGTGTATTCTGTGAAACACTGGCTCCGTGATGTACAGTAGTAGTAGTAGTAGGCTATAGCTGTCTGGGAAACGTCATAGATGAAAACTGCAGAGGTGAAAACAGAACTTCAATTTGTGAAAACAACCTCGAAAGAGGGTTTGGTACGGTAGATGTGGAGCACTGTCAGTCTCCAATATTGTACAAAATATATATCAAAAAGTATGTCATTTGTTTATAATGAGCAGGGAGGGGAGATCCTCACGACACCAAGCCCGTAGGTCCTTAAGTGCATCACCTTTGTCACGAGTCCGACCGAGGGTGGTTTCCCTTCCCGGTCGGGTGGCGCTCGGCGGTCGTCGTCACCGGCCTATTAGCTGCCACTGATTGTCTTTCCTCTCCCTTATTGTATGTTTATTGTTAGCACTTGTTCGTGAGTCATTAGTTGGGCTTTATTAGACAGCCGGCCCGCCTGTTTCTTTGTGCGGGATGAATTATTGTGACCTTCAGTTCTGTAGTAGAGGAACGTGTTTGTTCCTGGTCGTGTATTTCGGTTGTACTAGTTTCTTCCCCCGTGTTTGGGGCAGTTTGATTGTGAGCAACCTGGGTTGAGTTTGTGCATTAAAGAGCACAGCATTACACTCTTTGTTTCCTGCGTCTGACTCCACACGCACGACACCCGGAGCGTTACAACCCTACAGAGTTCCTGAGTTTCTCAGAGCTCAAATGACAGTAGGAAAGACATTTTCCTATGGCCACAGATCAGATTGTTTCCTAACCAGTCAAATGAACACAGTGAGAATCCTTGACCTATATTGTGACACTACTGATAAGAGAACAATTCTATTTTCTTTGGCTCTGCTCCGGCAGACAATAATGTTGAGATAAGTGAGCATTCCAGCAGCTCAATGGATGGATCAATTCTCTGAGTTAAATAGAAAATGAGCAACTCAATATTTTCACTCAGAGTGCCACTCTCTAATTTTACACCACGACAGCCATCACTATTTAAGATGGTGTTAGAAAATGACTCGTAAAATTGTAATCAGAGGAAGTGGACAAAGGTAAGATTTACGCTAGATCTGAAAACGTAACCAGTTTGAATAAAAGTTTTTTTTTCACGGTCATTGTCCAACTATATTAGTGCTGGTTGTAAAGATGGCTGAGAGGCATTGCTATTTTTGACACTAAGCCGTTTGGAAAGATGTTCTTTCGGCAGTGTACAGAATATCCTATTGACAGCTACAACCTGAAAAGGAACCTGAAAAACAATTATTTCTCTGGGGGAATGAATGTTATTTATAATAGGGGTTACATGGAGAAAATCGGGCCTCTCTGAAATGAAAATGGATGGCGCTCTCTTCAGCAAAATATATTTTACCTAAAGCCTCCATGAACGCTTGAAAAAAAGTGACCCTCCCCTATACCCAAAATAATAATTTAAACAAAGTGGATAGCAGAGAATATGTCTACCATTTACCCTCACTTCTTGGACAAACCAGAGTCTTAGATATGCAGTTTTAGAAACTGTTCTCGGTCCTGTAAGCATTACATGGTACTTTAATAGCGCACAGGGCTGCGAGCCAGAAGGTTGTGGGTTTGCAGACCACCATGGACAAGAGTAGGGGTGTAAAGATCTCCTTTATAGTAAAAGCATTGCATGAATCTATCATCGTATTTGCAGGTCCGAGAAAAAATAGCCTTTTATAAACATTTTATGCAATTCTATGTAATTTAACATATTAGCGGAATATTTTTGTTAATACCACACAAATTACCTAAATTACAGGCTAAGAATTACAGGCTAAGTATGGACAGAAAGATATCCCTATGTCTTCATCATATTTCTCCAATGCCAAATCTGTGTCTGAGACATCATTATGAATCTGAGCACGGTACTTCAACATTTAGGCCTGCTTTTCCAACCCAGACAGAGGAGACCTACCGAGACAGAAAAATGTCAGCTTTATCTGCTGGGTACTCTTCTTCCGTGGTTTAACCCAATGAGAGAAGGTCACAAGTGTTTCCCTTAAAGCTGTCTGGGTTTAAACATCTTCTATTGTACAGAAAGTGAATAGCTTATTCAATTGATAGTGACAGAATTAGATTACTGTACATGCTAAGCAAAATCAGCCTCTGAATGTCAAAGAAATTAACCAATCACTTAAAAAAAAAAATATATATATATATATATATATACAGTATATATACATTTAAAAAAACATTTATTTTAACCTTTATTTAAATGAAAAAGTCAATTATGGACAAAGTCTTATTTACATTGACGGCCTACCCCGGCTAAACCCTCCCCTAACCCGGACGACGCTGGGCCAATTGTGCGCATCCCCACATGCATCAGCTTCATGTCTGACCAGGGTATTTTCAGCTTGTTTCAAGCAAATCAAAATCAAATAAAGTGTTATTGGTCCCATACACATGGTTAGCAGATGTTATTACGAGTGTAGCGAAATGCTTGTGCAGCAATATCTAACATCTAATCTAACAATTCCACAACAACTACCTAATACACACACATCTAAGTAAAGGAATGGGATAAGAATATATACATATAAATATATGGATGAGCAATTACAGAACGGCATAGACAAGATGCAATAGATGCTATAAAATACATAAAGCATTTATTTATTTTAAAAATTTTATTTAACCTCTTGAAGCTAGGGGGCACTATTTTTATGTTTGGAAAAATAATGTTCCCAAAATAAACGGCCTATTTCTCAGGACCAGATGCTAGAATATGCATATAATTGACAGATTGGGATAGAAAACACTAAAGTTTCCAAAACTGTCCAAATTTTGTCTGAGTAAAACAGAACTGATATTGCAGACTAAAACCTGAGAAAATCCAATCAGGAAGTGCCCCTGTTTTTGAAACCTCTCTGTTGTTATGCATCCCTATTGCCCATTTTTAAAGGGATATCAACCAGATTTCCTTTTCTATGGCTTCCCTAAGGTGTCAACAGCCTTTATACATAGTTTCAGGCTTTTATTTTGAAGAATGAGTGTGAACGACCACATTGCGTAAGTGGAGAGGTGGGGGCTCTGAGTGAGTTGTGCGCGAAAGAGAAAGGCGGCCATTGCTACTCCCGGTCCTAGTGAAAAGCCAACTGTCACGGTTGAGATATTATCAAATAGATATTTGAAAAACACCCTGAGGATTGATTATAAAAAGACGTTTGCCATTGTTCTGTGGACATTATGGATATAATTTGGAATTTTTGTCTGCGTTGTCGTGACCGCTCTTTCCGGTGGAATCCTGGGCATAATGCACCAAACTAGCAGAGGTATTTGGATATAAAAAATATCTTTATGGAACAAAAGGAACATTTGTCTCGTGAGTGAAAACATCCGAAGATCATCAAAGGTAAATTATTAATTTGATTGCTTTTCTGATTTTCGTGACCAAGTTACCTGATGCTAAGTGTACTTATTGTTTTGTCGAGCGATCGATAAACTTACACAAACGCTTGTATTGCTTTCGCTGTAAAGCATCATTTCAAAATCTAAGACGACAGGTGGATTAACAAAAGGTTAAGCCGTGTTTTGCAATATTGCACTTGTAATTTCATGAATATGAATATTTTCTAGCAATATTATTTGACTGTGGTACTATGCTATTCAGCGTTTGTTCAGGGGTGGTTCAGAGAGGTTAACCAGGCAATTCAGTTAAGAACAAATTCTTATTTTCAATGACAGCCTGGGAACAGTGGGTTAACTGCCTGTTTGGGGATAGAACAACAGATTTGTACCTTGTCAGCTAGGGGGTTTGAACTTGCAACCTTCCAGTTACTAGTCCAACGCTCTAACCACTAGGCTACCCTGCCACCCTACCGCATCACAGACCAAAGTGCTGTTATAGATCACTTTATATAATCATATTAGTTTTATTTTCTTAACTTAAACTAACAAGGGTAGGCCTTTAATAGAAGGTAGGCCTATGGCATACCCTCTCATACCCCCTCAATTCGAGCCTTGGTTTGAACTTAACAGCCCTTCACTGACACGAAGGTAGGCTATTAAAAGAGTGGATGAATTGCCCGACACATCTATGGATATAGCGGCCTATAGCCTAAATTCATCTGTCAAACAGGTAGACAAACTCTCCTTGAAAGCGGCAGCTCTACCCTTTAGCTCAGAGCGGCACTTATTGATGAAGCCAGTGACTGATGTGATGCACTCCTCAATGCCATCGGAAGAATCTCGGAACATATTTCAGTCTGTGCTAGCAAAACAGTCCTGTAGCTTAGCATCTGCTTCACCTGACCTTTGTTATGAACCGAGTCACTGGTGCTTCCTGCTTTAATGTTTGCTTGTAAGCAGGAATCAGGAGGTTAGAATTATGGTCAGATTTTCCAAATGGAGAGCGAGGGAGAGGGCTTTGTACGTGTCTCTGTGTGTGGAGTAAAGGTGGTCTAAAGTTTGTTTCCCCTCTGGGTGCACATGTAACATGCTGATAGAAATTAGGTCTGCAGCAGTGATTCTCAACTGGGGGGTCGCGACAGGAGGATTTTAAGGGGTCGAGGGTGCAAGTAAAATAAATACAATAAACATTATTTTGAAAGGATACTGCCGCACCCCTTATTGTTATTGACTTTACACGTGACCAATACAATAACGTTCTTGTCCCCCACACAAACACACTGATCCAATGAAATGACAGATTTCTCCACACACACACACACACACACACACACACACACACACACACACACACACACACACACACACACACACACACACACACACACACACACACACACACACACACACACACACACACACACACACACACACACACACACACACACACACACACACACACACACACACACATCCAATAAAACTGTTATTCTGCAACATTGTTTCGTTTTAAATGTGACAGGTCCAATCAGATAATACAGATCTTCTTCTGACCGCTAGCTTGATTGACAGCTAACTATGCAGATTTGTTCTGCAGTTATTGCACATGTGGATAGTTAGCTGTCCTTTAACTCATGTAGGCTAGCTGTCAAAGTAAAATCATGGACAAGTTTTTAAAACGGGCAGCTCCCTCTTCATATACTGCTGCTTCCAATGTCAACAACAAGGCAGACAACCCGGTCCCTGTCAAGAAGAGAAAATACGACCTCGACTTCATCAAATATGGTGCATTCGTAAATTCTCTCTGGCTATCTACTCAGATTTCAGAGCACTCTCGTCTGTGTGCCAGAGCGCAGAATAACTTATGAATTTACGAACACACCCATATATAGAAGACAGACAGGGTGAGTAGACCATAGTGTGCCACGAGCTGTTAGCTAATGAGAGCATGAAACCCTACAAAATGAAACGTCATCTGGGCACCAAGCATCCAAGCCACAAAGATAAAACACCTGATTTTTTTCTAAAGGGAATTTCAATAATAGAAGGCCTCACAAGATTAATTGAACAAGGCATGCATGAAAAGGCATTTTGCGCATCATACCTTGTGGCCCAGCGCATTGCTATGTGCAAAAAAGCCCACAACAGCAGCAGAGAATCACATACTCCCTGCTGCGATTGATATGTGCATTGAAATCTTGGGAGAGTCAGCCACCAACAAACTTAAAACCACCCCCCTATCAAATGACACCATGAGGAGGAGAATCCAGGACATGTCTGAGGACATAACGCGCCAGACATTAGAGAGCATTATTGCAATTGGCCATTACGAGGGAAGGCAGGTGTGCGTGATGGATAGCAGGAGTGCGTGATGCAGGGTAATCTGGTGCCCTCAAGCGCCAGGGGAAAAGAAGAGCGGGAGCAGACGTGACAGTACCCCTCCCTCTTGGGACGCCACCCGGCACCCCATCTGGGCGAACTGGCCGGGACATGGGCGCTGGGCAAGCCGGTTGGGGCGTGAAAACCCGACGAACCGGCAGGAGCGTAAGAGCCTGGCGAGCCGGCCGAGGCAAGACGCCTGTCGATCCCGCAGCAGAAGGGGAGCCCGATGATCCAGTGGAAGCCGCCGAGCCTGGAATACCTCTCGAGCCAGGCAGGGTGTGAAAGCCCGAAGTATAAACACCTTGGGACCATGCAGCCGTCATACCGCTCAGGAAGGAGACGTGTTCTGTCTCCTAGAGATGAACGTACATTGGCGTGAAAAGTGTAAATCAATCCCAGAACAACAGCAAAGGACCTTGTGAAGATGCTGGAGGAAACAGGTACAAAAGTATCTATATCCACATAACCTGAAAGGCCGCTCAGCAAGGAAGAAGCCACTGCTCCAAAACCGCCATAAAAAAAGCCAGACTACGATTTACAAGTGCAAATGGGGACAAAGACCATACTTTTTGGAGAAATGTCCTCTGGTCTGATGAAACAAAAATAGAACTGTTTGGCCATAATGACCATCGTTGTGTTTGGAGGAAAAATGGGGAGGCTTGCAAGCCGAAGAACACCATCCCAACTCTGAAGCGTGGCAGCATCATGTTGTGGGGTTGATTTTCTGCAAGAGGGACTGGTGCACTTCACAAAATAGATAGCATCATGAGGCAGAACAATTATGTGGAAATATTGAAGCAACATCTCAAGACATCAGTCAGGAAGTTAAAGCTTGGTTGCAAATGGGTCTTCCAAATGCACAATGACCCCAAGCATAATTCCAAAGTTGTAGCAAAATGGCTTAAGGACAAGAAAGTCAAGGTATTGGAGTGTCCATCACAAAGCCCAGACCTCAATCTTATAGAACATTTGTGGGCATAAATGAAAAAGCGTGTGCGAGCAAGGATGCCTACAAACCTGACTCCATTACACCAGCTCTGTCAGGAGGAATGGGCCAAAATTTACCCAACTTGTGGAAGGCAAGCCAAAATGTTTGACCCAAGTTGAACAATTTAAAGGCAATGCTACCAAATACTAATTGAGTGTATGTCTGACCCACTGGGAATGTGATGAAAGAAATAAAAGCTGAAATAAATAATTCTCTGACATTTCACATTCTTAAAATAAAGTGGTGATCCTAACTTGACCTAAGACAGGGAATTTGTACTAGGATTAAATGTCAGGAATTGTGAAAAACCGAGTTTAAATGCATTTGGCTAAGGTGTATGTAAACTTCCGACTTCAACTATATGTGCATTTAGCTCGTCCAATTTATTTACCAGCAATTGTGCTTTGGCCAGTAGTACAGATGGCAAGGGTAGATTAGCCTCTCGTCGGCGGATCCACACAAGGCACCCAAATCTCATTCTGCAATATCTTTTCTGTCTCTTTCTCCTGCGAATGTTTGGGATGAGGGCCTGTACGGGTGTCTGGAGTAAATCCCTCTCGTCCGACTCATTAAAGATAAATTCTTTGCACAGTCCAAGGTGAGTAATCGCTGTTCTGATTTCCAGAAGCTCTTTTTGATCATAAGAGATGGTAGCAGCAACATTATGTCCAAAATATGTTACAAAAAATGCGGAAAAACAAACAAAATAGCACGTTTGAAACTGCAGCCATCCTCTCTGGCGTCATTACGACGTAATTTACCTGAAGCTGGCTTATTGTGAGGTCAATAACTCTGATAAGTACAGTAGGAAGCTATCAAAGTCTCATCTTCACGATCTCCTTCTGAAATTGAACAGAACATAGTTCATTTTTAGGACTAGGCCAAATCCAAAATGATTTTCTGAAGAAACCTTTGACTCTCCTCCTGAACTGCCACCATAGCCCTACACAGCACAGCCATTGGTTATTAAGCAGCACACACTTTTTTTGTTGTTGATCATCAAGAGCAGGACCGGCTGGAGCTCAGGGCTGCAGCGTGTAATGCATAGATTCACGCTGCAGTGTGTAATGCACTGTGTAATGCGGCCTAGTTGTATTTACACCATTGCTCTGTGCTTCTCCAAGCAGGCACTTTGTGGCCTATAACCTCTGCATCTTCTTGGTGAAACGGCGTCAGTGCTAAAAGGTCAGCTCCACCGCAAAGTTCCAGGGACATTTTTTTTCCCCAACAACTCATTCTTTGATTGTGAAATAATAGGCCAGCCACCAAGCAGATTGTGGACAGTAAAATCAGAAATGGTCGTTTTAATTCAATGTCTGACCCACCATTAACAATCTGATGTGAGAAACTCTTTAATAGACAGATGAAATGGATCCAAGAGAAATTTGATTATTTCATGAGCTTGATTATCAGTTATGCAAATATCCTACTCTGATTGTGTAGACTATTCAAAGTTCGCAAAAAAGCATAAATCTGTCCGAAAAGACAGACAGGTATTTTAGTGAACTCGTTTCAACTGACACTAGGGGTTTAGCTATTTAAGCAGCTGATTTGTCTTGTGTCATCATAACGCTTGGGAAGAGAACCGGGTGGAGCTGTGTTGACTAATCAAAAATACATATTTTGACACAAAGATTATGAGGAAATGTGAGATGATTCAGTTCTCAGTAAGTGGGGGTCTGACTTTTTTTGGGGGGGTTGTGGATAGCAGCCAAGGAGAATAAATGTGTCGGTTTTGGAGATTTAGATCAGCCCCAAGGTAGAAGCTTCCATTCCCACTGAATGGTGACTTTGGCTAGCACCAAATGACGCAGTAATAGTGCTTGTTTCAATGAATCCCAAAGAAAGAGAAAAGTAGTTATTTGCTGTGTTTTTACAATTTCACTGTCAAAAGGTGAGTGAAAACCAGGTAAAATAAAAATGAACCTGAAAAATAAATGATAATACATACATCAGTGTTCCCTAGTGTCATTTATACCGAGGGTTCTACATGGAATTCAAAAGTGTTCTACCAGGAACCAAAAAGGTTCTTCAAAAGGGTTCTCCTATGGGGACAACCAAAGAACACTTTTTAGGTTCTAGATAGCACCTTTTTTCTAAGAGTGTAGCTACAGGGTAGTTATAACCCTTGAACTGCACTGTTGGTTAATGGCTTGTAAGTAAGCATTTCATGGTAAGGTCTACACACTGTTGTATTTGGCGCATGTGACAAATAACATTTGATTTGATTTGTAGTTAATTTTGTTCCTACACAAGTGGCAGGCCTATCATTTGGGATGAAACATAGAAAAACATTTAAATATATATACTTTTTTTCTCTAGTCTGCCTGAAGTGCCAAATGTGCGGGGTTTGTAAGACTATTCAATTCATTCAAGCTAAATATTTCAAATGATTTCAAATATTATTTAAACCCAGGTCTAGTTATTATATCAGTCTGGCTGCAGAAGATTTCTATTGAAATGAACATATTGTTATTCATCTAATTAGCAGTTAATGTAGTCATTGCTGAGACTATGAAGCATGTTGAACACCTCTTTAATGGAGGCCAGGTCCTTAGAGATCAAGAGCAAACAGGTTCTTTGCCACAGGGCCTTGAGAGAGGTTAATAGTGATAGATTTGATTTATTCAGCTAATGTCCCTAAGTCCCTAAGCCAAGCAAAGAGAGAGCATACTAGGTACAAGGTCATGGAAAACTACATTAATTAAAATACAGAAGGGAATAATGAATTTTGCAGATGGTAGTCAGGTCCAATATGTCTTCCCGTTGAGTGCTAAAACCAACATTCAGCTGTTAAGACCATGAAATAATGTGGTAGAGCTCAAAGAAGAGCTATTAACACCCTCTGAGTGAGACCGAACTCCAATGCAGATGTCATTTCCTGAGACTGAAATGTGATGGAATTAGATGGTGCGTTCCTTTCCCATTAATTTGGGACTGAACCATGTACGTATGGGGACGTTCACTGGAGTAGATACTGTGTCTCATGCATAGTATATGTAAAAAGAAAAAGAAAAGCCATGTGCTAGACTTGATACCAAGTGAATATGTTACAACAGCTTTAAACCACTGCACTGGACCCAACGCAGGTAAAATATTGGCCCCATGTAGGGCTGCCCACATTGGGCCAATGAGACTTTGCTCATCGGCTCCACACAAAGGGCGGCCCTCACTTCGCCTAAAATAAGCCCACCCTTTGGATCAGCTGTCTTTATTCGGCCAATTTGTCCCAAATATGAACTTATGGTATTTTCCCTATGTGTATTTCCCAACATATGCCAATTTATCAGTTGTATATATTATTTAATAGGTATTAATTTATTACAATTTAACTCAATGCATACATTTTATATTTTTTTTGCCCCATTACATTTGTTATTGTTTTTGTTTTGTTTATGAAACATTTGCAAAATATTCTCTGATGTTCTGATATCGACTGGCTTAGAAATGCTGTCTGTCTGTCTGTCTGTCTGTCTGTCTGTCTGTCTGTCTGTCTGTCTGTCTGTCTGTCTGTCTGTCTGTCTGTCTGTCTGTCTGTCTGTCTGTCTGTCTGTCTGTCTGTCTGTCTGTCTGTCTGTCTGTCTGTCTCGTCCCGACTCCCGACACGTTCATTACCATGGGACAGCTGGAGATGGAAATTTGAATTTTGAAACAATGTTGCAAAAGTCGGAGAGAGAGACAGCAATCTTTATACAAATCTTCACGGTTGAAAACTAAAGGTTAGTCTAAAATAAATGTGGGATAATGTCGAGATGCTTTTTATAGTGGAGATCAAGTTTACATAAATTGCTTGGCTGGGCTGATGAGAAAGTTGTCCTTATCTTAGGCCCTGATATGGCTATGTCATATGGCTGTGGGGCTACAGTAGTTCATTTAAAGGTTAGTCTAAAATAAATGTGGGATAATGTCGAGATGCTTTTTATAGTGGAGATCAAGTTTACATAAATTGCTTGGCTGGGCTGATGAGAAAGTTGTCCTTATCTTAGGCCCTGATATGGCTATGTCATATGGCTGTGGGCTACAGTAGTTCATTTAGCAGATAAGATTAGCTTATAATTCCCTTTGTATTATTTAATACTACTTTATATTAAGAAGAGTACAATTTAACATATCTGAATAAAATAGAAAAACAATTTCCAAGGGAGTGTGCACATGCGGCTATTCTGTGTTGAGCAGTCCTCCAATAAGTGCTATATTGTTTCTTGCACAGGCTGCACAGACTTCATCAGTCTCTCATTCACAATTTGACAACCACTTGTTAATATTCTCACCATCATATTATTCTCAATTTAATCTGGTCTATACATATACACTAGTACTGTATATGTGTGGAATGCGTTTTTATTTAGAATGGCCAATCAGTTGTGTTGTGACAAGGTAGGGTGGTATACAGAAGATAGCCCTATTTCGTAAATTACCAAGTCCATATTATGGCAAGAACAGCTCAAAGTGTGGCTACTTTGAAGAATCTCAAATCTCAAATCTAATATTTTTAGGTTACTACATGATTCCATATGTGTTATTTCATAGTTGTGTTGTCTTCACTATTATTCTACAATGTAGAAAATAGTAAAAAAAATAAAGAAAAACCCTGGAATGAGTAGGTGTGACCAAACTTTTGACTGGTACTGTATACAGTGCCTTGCGAAAGTATTCGGCCCCCTTGAACTTTGCGACCTTTTGCCATATTTCAGGCTTCAAACATAAAGATATAAAACTGTATTTTTTTGTGAAGAATCAACAACAAGTGGGACACAATCATGAAGTGGAACGACATTTATTGGATATTTCAAACTTTTTTAACAAATCAAAAACTGAAAAATTGGGCGTGCAAAATTATTCAGCCCCTTTAAGTTAATACTTTGTAGCGCCACCTTTTGCAGTGATTACAGCTGTAAGTCGCTTAGGGTATGTCTCTATCAGTTTTGCACATCGAGAGACTGAAATGTGTTCCCATTCCTCCTTGCAAAACAGCTCGAGCTCAGTGAGGTTGGATGGAGAGCATTTGTGAACAGCAGTTTTCAGGTCTTTCCACAGATTCTCGATTGGATTCAGGTCTGGACTTTGACTTGGCCATTCTAACACCTGGATATGTTTATTTTTGAACCATTCCATTGTAGATTTTGCTTTATGTTTTGGATCATTGTCTTGTTCGAAGACAAATCTCCGTCCCAGTCTCAGGTCTTTTGCAGACTCCATCAGGTTTTCTTCCAGAATGGTCCTGCATTTGGCTCCATCCATCTTCCCATCAAGTTTAACCATCTTCCCTGTCCCTGCTGAAGAAAAGCAGGCCCAAACCATGATGCTGCCACCACCATGTTTGACAGTGGGGATGGTGTGTTCAGGGTGATGAGCTGTGTTGCTTTTACGCCAAACATAACGTTTTGCATTGTTGCCAAAAAGTTCAATTTTGGTTTCATCTGACCAGAGCACCTTCTTCCACATGTTTGGTGTGTCTCCCAGGTGGCTTGTGGCAAACTTTAAACAACACTTTTTATGGATATCTTTAAGAAATGGCTTTCTTCTTGTCACTCTTCCATAAAGGCCAGATTTGTGCAATATACAACTGATTGTTGTCCTATGGACAGAGTGTCCCACCTCAGCTGTAGATCTCTGCAGTTCATCCAGAGTGATCATGGGCCTCTTGGCTGCATCTCTGATCAGTCTTCTCCTTGTATGAGCTGAAAGTTTAGAGGGACGGCCAGGTCTTGGTAGATTTGCAGTGGTCTGATACTCCTTCCATTTCAATATTATTGCTTGCACAGTGCTCCTTGGGATGTTTAAAGCTTGGGAAATCTCTTTGTATCCAAATCCGGCTTTAAACTTCTTCACTCGGACCTGCCTGGTGTGTTCCTTGTTCTTCATGTCTCGGACCTGCCTGGTGTGTTCCTTGTTCTTCATGATGCTCTCTGCGCTTTTAACGGACCTCTGAGACTATCACAGTGCAGGTGCATTTATACGGAGACTTGATTACCCACAGGTGGATTGTATTTATCATCATTAGTCATTTAGGTCAACATTGGATCATTCAGAGATCCTCACTGAACTTCTGGAGAGAGTTTGCTGCACTGAAAGTAAAGGGGCTGAATAATTTTGCACGCCCAATTTTTCAGTTTTTGATTTGTTAAAAAAGTTTGAAATATCCAATAAATGTCGTTCCACTTCATGATTGTGTCCCACTTGTTGTTGATTCTTCACAAAAAAATACAGTTTAATATCTTTATGTTTGAATCCTGAAATGTGGCAAAAGGTCGCAAAGTTCAAGGGGGCCGAATACTTTCGCAAGGCACTGTATTTAAAGGCAATGTTCCCGCGTTAGCAGAGACTGCATTCATGGAAAACACTGCATATGTTGGCTCAATTGGAAATTACATTTACATTTACATAACATAATCTGTAATGCTTCAGCGATACAGATTGAATAGAGCCCTTGAGCAGAGTTTTTTGGGGGGTCTGAACATTGCATCTGTGCACAGTCCATCACTGTGCTGAGGGTCCCAGGATGCTATTCATTTCTCCCTCTCTCCCTCCAGCCCTCTCTCTCTCTATTGCTGTCTCTATCTTTCTCTCTCCCTCATTCCCTCTTTGGTTGAATTTGTCTTTGATATATTACCGCCATTTATTAGTGTTTGTTCTATGCCCCTCACTTTCACGTGATGAGAAGATACAATGTAAGTGTAGGTGAACAACAGCTCGTTAAACAACTGTATTGTGTGCAGAGTCTGTGGTCTAGTGACAGCACACCTGATTTAACACACACTTAATAGTAAGTGTGACCCTGGCGAGAGGGGTTCGACACCTGTGTCCACTCTTTCTCTATCTCTACCATCTGCATAAACATGCGAAATTTTAACTTTTCCTTTTTACTTTAGCGACATTCTCATGAGTAAAAAAAAACGCACCATCTGGACATTTCAATTCACCTAAACTTTAATGGGTATGCAGCCTCTGCAGTGCATACAGTATGCGTCCTATCCTATTGACTGGTTTTCCAGCATCCTCCTGAAATGTAAATCAGTCCCAGAACATGATGTAGATTTTGATGCCTTATCTATCTCTTTGTGCTTCCATTCTAAATCATCTCGGGGATAAAATACACACGATTTAACTCCAAGCTCTCCGCCTCTCAACCGGTAACTGTAATGGATGAATAATATGGACATTGCTATAAAATACTGTCCTTGATCTTTCAACAATTACACTAACAGTTACTAACGAGTGTAATATAACATACATAGTAGATATAATACTCCAATTTACTGTATAATCACCATGTCTGATATTATGGCACCATGTACACGTGTGGGTGGGGTTATATCCTTCCTGATTGGCCCTGTCCGGGGGTGTCCTCGAATGGGGCCACAGTGTCTTCTGACCCCTCCTGTCTCAGCCTCCAGTATTTATGCTGCAGTAGTTTATGTGTCGGGGGGTTAGGGTCAGTTTGTTATATCTGGAGTACTTCTCCTATCCTATTCGGTGTCCTGTGTGAATTTAAGTGTGCTTTCTCTAATTCTCTCTTCTTTCTCTCTCTCGGAGAACCCGAGCCCTAGGACCATGCCCCAGGACTACCTGACATGATGACTCCTTGCTGTCCCCAGTCCACCTGGCCGTGCTGCTGCTCCAGTTTCAACTGTTCTGCCTTATTATTATTCGACCATGCTGGTCATTTATGAACATTTGAACATCTTGACCATGTTCTGTTATAATCTTCACCCGGCACAGCCAGAAGAGGACTGGCCACCCCACATGTGCTCACTCTAATTCTCTCTTTCTCTCTTTCTTTCTTTCTCTCGGAGGACCTGAGCCCTAGGACCATGCCCCAGGACTACCTGACATGATGACTCCTTGCTGTCCCCAGTACACCTGGCCGTGCTGCTGCTCCAGTTTCAACTGTTCTGCCTTATTATTATTCAACCATTCTGGTCATTTATGAACATTTGAACATCTTGGCCATGTTCTGTTATAATCTCCACCCAGCACAGCCAGAAGAGGACTGGCCACCCCACATAGCCTGGTTCCTCTCTGGGTTTCTTCCTAGGTTTTGGCCTTTCTAGGGAGTTTTTCCTAGCCACTGTGCTTCTACACCTGCATTGCTTGCTGTTTGGGGTTTTAGGCTGGGTTTCTGTACAGCACTTTGAGATATCAGCTGATGTACGAAGGGCTATATAAATACATTTGATTTGATTTGTGTAGCAACATAACGGAGAGATAGCCTGCACATCACACAACTCTGGGTTTGAACTTTTTCCCCAGAGATTTCTAGAAAAAAAAGTGTCCGTTATCCACAAAAAGGGTATTTACTTAGCCACAGAACCAAACAATTATTGTAAGCCTCGTCTATAATATATTGCACTCGTTGTGGGTCTTAAAGTAAGCCTTTTATCGTTTTTGAATGAAAGATTAGCACCCACAGGAATAAAACAAATCTGATGTTGTATTTACTTGGCTGTATTTAATTGTAAACAAACTCTTTCTATACAGTTGTAAAAAAAAAGAAGCTGCATTGTGGTTTCAACTGTGGACGAGACCCCCACATTTAAACTGACTCAGCAGCTTAGGCAAGATTTACAGTGTCTTCATAACATATTCATACCCCTTACGAATTCCACATTCTACAGCCTGAGTTCAAATGGATTAAATATATTTTATAAGTATTCACACCAAGTACTTTTTAGAAGCACCTTTGGGGGCGCTCGATTACAGCTGTGTGTCTTTTCGGATTGTACAATATTTGCCCGTTATTCTTTTTAAATTCTTCTCGCTCTGTCAAGTTGATTGTTGACCATTGCTATTTTCATTGCAATTTTCAAGTCTTGCCAAGCCGATTTAAGTCAAAACTGTAACTAGGCCACACAGGAACATCCAATGTCGCCTTGGTTATCAACTCTTAGGTTATTGTCCTGTTAGAAGGTGAATTTGTATCCCAGTGTCTGTTGGAAAGCAGACTGAACCAAGTTTTCCTCTAGGATTTTGCCTGTGATTATAGCTGTATTCTGTTAGTTTTTGTATCTTAAAGAACTCCCTAGTCCTTGCTGATCACAAGCATACCCATAAAATGATGCAGCCAACACCATGCTTGAAAATATGAAGAGTGGTACTCAGTGATGTGTTGTGTTGGATTTGCCCCAAACATGAACTTATTTAGGCTTGCCACAACAAAGGGGTTGAATGACTCAAGACATTTCAGCTTTTCATAGTTAAATATATTTTTTAAATGTTCTACATACAAAATTCTTTGACATCAGGCTCTAACACAACAAAATTGTGGGAAATTAAAGGGTTTGTGAATACTTTCTGAAGGCACAGCATAAATTAGAAGCCTTGTTGTAATTTGTTCCATACCCTGCACTAACCTAAGATCCATTTTTGTGCTCATTCTAAACACAAGGAACAAAACACTGCACTTTTCATTAAGGGCATTTAGTTTATTTCTGCAACACAGCCACTAGAGTAAATTACCACAATTGTAAACACATTTCTGAAGTAATTGTAAACATGTAGCAACATTAACACTTTCAAATAGAAGGCATGCTTTTTGTCCTACCAGGTCCATGAGAAGCTTCTAGCTAGTGTTTCCATTGAGTGTATCCCTCTGTCCGACTGTTGGATGTGGATATCTGGTTTATCAGGTCCCAGGCTCCTGTTTGGATTTATTTACTACATACTACTACTTGCAATTTGCTCTTTCGTGCCGTCTGTATAGTACCTGATAGAGCAGATCCAGAAGATCTGAGCCCAAGGACGGTCCATTTACTTTGTGCTGTGATCTGAAACCCTTCAATCTCATTGGTGTAGTGCAGTGCCATTTGAAATCATGTAATAGCTGGCAATGCAATCCAAGCACTGGACGGCAGGCCCTGGCACCCGGAGCTGCTGCTGGCAGAGTAGTAGGTAACTGAACAGCTTGTTTAGAAGAATATGTTTTTTTTTAATGAGTAAAACGTACATACTTTTACCACACTTTTATGAACATAATTCATGAATTATATAAACATTTGTTTATACCAATCACAAGTGGACTAGGTTGCAACATAAGGATCGTGGGTTAGATTCCCAGGTTCACTAGAAGGTAAAAAATGTATGCACACATTGTAAGCGGCTTTGGATAAAAGCGTCTGCTAAACAGCATTTTTATTATATTACCATATATTATAAACTGGGTGGTTCGAGCCCTGAATGCTGATTGTCTGAAAGTCATGGTACCTGTATATCAGACCCTATCATGGGTAGAAAAATATATATAAAAAAATACTGTTCTAATTATGTTGTTAAACAGTTTAATAGCAGTAAGACATCTCAGGGGTTTGTGGTATATGGCCAATATACCACGGCTAAAGGCGGTTTCCGTGCATAAGAACAGCCCTTAGCTGTGGTATATTGGCCATATACAACACCCCCTCGGGCCTTATAGCTTAATTATATATCCATCAGACTTTAGCACCTATTTTTGGTGTTGTTAAAATGTTCTAATAATTTTGGGAAATGTATTTGTACCATTTATTTATACAAGTAAGTCAAATAAGGACAAATTCTTATTTACAATGACGACTTGTCAAACACATCAATAAACATAAATTACACTATACTGTCATGTCTATATAAACATCAATTACACTATACTGTCATGTCTATATAAACATCAATTACACTATACTGTCATGTCTATATAAACATCAATTACACTATACTGTCATGTCTATATAAACATCAATTACACTATACTGTCATGTCTATATAAACATCAATTACACTATACTGTCATGTCTATATAAACATCAATTACACTATACTGTCATGTCTATATAAACATCAATTACACTATACTGTCATGTCTATATAAACATCAATTACACTATACTGTCATGTCTATATAAACATCAATTACACTATACTGTCATGTCTATATAAACATCAATTACACAATACATTAAAAGCAAACACGAAAAGCAAAACACAATCATATGAAACAAACACATTCTTCAGTAAAAAAAAAGCACTCTAACATCCATCTGAATTACCCTAGAGGCACCAAATCCACCAACTTTAAGGACTTTGAGATCATTCCACATGAGAGACACAAAATAACTAAAAGCAGATTTACCTAACAAGGTGAAGATTGAAGGGATCACCAGGGTTAGCCATCCCTGAGTCCTGGTCTGGTAACTTATATATCCGAAGGTTAACAATGAGGTAAGTTATGGCGGAAGTTTATGCAAGAGGGCTTTACAGACAACAAGAGGGCAACGCATTGATATACGAGACTTCAAGGAGGGCCTACTTTCTGATACAAAATGCAATAATGTGTACTGAATCTATCACCGTAATAAAGCGCAATGCACTATGATAAATTGCATCCAATGGCTTCAATACAGTGGCAGCTGCATTCATATAGACAATATCGCCATAGTCAATAACCGGAATGAATGTTGACTGAACGTTGTTTAACGGAAGACAGGACCTGTTCCTATAGCCATTTCAGTTCAACAAAGGCGTTCTGCTGGTCAATAAAGGCAGATTGAAGCTTTGACAGAGCCTGGCCACCTGTGGGAGCAATAGCACACACCACAGTGTCATCTGCATACAGGTGAAAGATGTTTCATTTTTTTAACAGTTAAGCCAATATTTGTTAATGTAAATAGTGAAAAGAACCAGACCAAGAAGCGATCTCTGTGGGACACCCTTTGTTACATCCAGAAAACCTGATTTCACGCAATCAGTAAATACACACTGCATTCTGTCCTTTAAATCCTTTTGAAACCAGCTACACACAGCCGGGTCCAGGCTAATTGATGAAAGTCCCTGAGTAAATAATGAATGATGAACAGTGTCAAAGGCTTTAGACAGGTCAATAAAAATATCTGTACAGTGTTTCTTCTTATCCAAACAATTAAGAACATTATTTCAAGTTGCAATATGTCATTTTGTGGGCAACCCGATGGAATTCACCAGCCTGGTCTCATAGGCTAAACATAACATAGTATATATAAATCCGGTACACTCAAATTAGTATGATATGTTACGTTTGGTATGGTTACATAAGATAGATGGTTACTTAAGGTAAAAAAACAAAAGTAGGGTTGGTCAGGGTGGATGGGTGGGCGTATAATGCGAACAACTAGCAAACCAAAAGTTGCAACTTTAGCATTTTAACTAATTAACAACTTTTCAACTACTTACTACTTTTTAGCTACTTTGCAACTACTTAGCATGTTAGCTAACCCTTCCCCTCGCCCTAACCTTAACCTTTTTAGCTAATCCTTCTCCTAACCTTAACCTTAACTTTTTAACCTAACTCCTAAACTTAACCTTAACTAACCCTAACCCCTAACTCCTTGCCTAGCTAACGTTAGCCATCTAGCTAACATTAGCCAACTAGCCAACTAGCTATAATTTGTAACATATCATACGTTTTGCAAATTCATAACATATAATACAAATTGTAATTCATAACATATCATGTGAAATGGGTGATGGACATCCACATATTAATGCATACCATATGAAACATAACATATCATACTAAATGGATTGTCACGGATTTACTTACAGAAAAATATGAAATGCTCTGAGACCAGGTTGAATTCACAATGGAAATATGAGTTAAAGATCGGTCATTCTCATTGAAAGCAAGTCTAAAAAGTGGTAGATCTTTTGTTTTTGTGTCTTTTACTTTCGGGTTTTGTAAACCAGCTTCAAACAGCTGAAAATACAATATTTTTGGTTATGCAAAATATATTTTACAGCGGTATAGATGGTACGATGATTCTCTACACTATACTTGGTTGTTTTGTCACATAAACGGAAATTAGGCAAACTATTAGAATTTTAGCAACCAGGAAATGGCGGAGCGATTTCTGTATTGTGCATCTTTAAAACCAAATAAGTAGCAAAGATGGTACCATGACCTGGTCTGAAACCTGACTTGTGTACATTTAGAATACATTTCATAGTTATAAAGGATCTAAGTTGAGTATTTGCCAAGGATTCTAGAATTTTTGCTCGGCAAGAGAGTTTGGAAATGGTGTGATAATTATTTAGATCACACAGGTCACCACCTTTGTGAAGGGGGGGGGGGGGTATATGGGCCGCCTTCTAGACCCTGGGAGTTGTACCAGAAATAATTGTAAGGTTAAATATGTGTTAAAGATTTTGCAATTAGAGTAGCAGAAGGCTGCAGCAGGAAAGGATCAAGCAAATCAGCCCCAGTGGATTTATTCAAATTGATCTTTTTCAAGGCGTCTAGCACATCACAAGTAGAAATTTGTTGAAATGAAAACAAAGATTCACTAGAAGTTGACAGAACTTCCATCGAGCCAACTAGAGGCTAGGAGAGGAGCAGTGTCACAACAGAAATTACAAGATTATGTTATAATGCTGTTATTGATTCAAATGGTTGTTTTATGCAACAGAATGAGGAATCGCCTCTGGGAGATTTAACACTGACAGAAGATTTACGATGTCTTTGTGTGATAAGCCTAACAAGACCGTATTCCATAGCATGAGTAAATGTTTCTGTTCTATAAGGTACCAGGGAGAGATGGCTCGGGCCAAACTGGTTTCTACACAACGGGAACAGTTTTTACAGCAGATACTGTCTGCTGTGAATTATAAGTATCTTTCATACGAACCTTAACCTTGTGACTCACTCCATACATCTGTTGTTTGTCATGAACATGCAGCAAGATGAACTTTGCTGGAAAATTGTGTGCCTCAAATCTGCTCGTTGAGTTCTCAGTGGTCACCTCCAGGTGTGATTACCGAACAGCTCCATTACTGCAGTAGTTAAATAATAAAGTTGACTTGTTTTGAAGAAATGTAAAAGTCTCTACTTTTGATTATGATAATTCCACGACAGCAGGCAGTCGACTGGCTGACCAGGGTCAATTAAACAATTGATTGAGGAAGTGCATCTATTTCTCAATTGCCTGAAAAGCTGCCAATCAGCAACAGACTCAGTTTTTCTAGCCTTGGCCCAGGCGTGATTTCTCATCATAACAAGATCTGAAAGTTCTATAGAGAACCACGTGAATTTGTTCTATTTTTTAATCTAAGGTGTTTAAGAGAGATAAAAATAGATGAGAGCGATGCTAAAGATAATTCAGGGTCAGGCATGCAGCTGATAGAGGAAAAGTCAGAGTAATACACATCACGAAGAAAACATTCTGGGGATATTTTGTTTACATTTCTCTTCATAATTATGCAAGGATTAGTGTTAATCTGTTTGGTATCTCTAATACATGCAATAAGACAGTGATCACTAAGATCATTAGCAAAGACACCACTGGACATTGTGGGGGCTATTTGTCAGAATGAGGTCAATCAGTGAGGAGTTTGCTGACATCTTTACATTATTCTGTGTAGGTTTTGCAATGACTTGAGTCAGGTTAAAGTCAAGACATGGTTACCTGGAGGTTTTGTCTAGTTCCCTGTTGGACCCGGGGACATTTTTAGGACGTTCTCAGAATGTCAGTGGAATAACGTCACACCGAAACCCTTAAGGGACCTAATGGAACATTGCCGGATGTCCTCAGGACGTCCCTTGTTTGCTTGGTTTAGCCAAAGAAATCCCATCCCCTGAGCACTACAGTACATTCTACCCAGCAATATACCATTTTTTTCTCGGTTATGCAAGCACTTAATTGGGGTCAAGGTGTACCACTTTCAAATGCATGAGATCAAACTGCTTTCATCTCATGTCCCCACTTGTAGTTAAGAGCCTGTCCAACTAGTTCATTTTGAGTAATAATACGAGTAGAAAAGGGGTTTAGTTGAGCAGAACATTCCCCACAGCACACAGACGAGTGATTAACCTGTCTTTAATACCATATTTGTCATATATTTGGTAATGTTGATGAACAGATCAATAAAAAAGAGAGGAAAGGACAGTATGTCTAAAAGGCAATTGATTGTATTGGAACCAGTGTGTGCATGTGTGCTGAGGCAGAGGCATGTGTGCTGATGCAGAGGCATGTGTGCTGAGGCAGAGGCATGTATGCTGAGGCAGAGGCATGTATGCTGAGGCAGAGGCATGTGTGCTGAGGCAGAGGCATGTGTGCTGAGGCAGAGGCATGTGTGCTGAGGCAGAGGCATGTGTGCTGAGGCAGAGGCATGTGTGCTGAGGCAGAGGCATGTGTGCTGAGGCAGAGGCATGTATGCTGAGGCAGAGGCATGTGTGCTGAGGCAGAGGCATGTGTGCTGAGGCAGAGGCATGTGTGCTGAGGCAGAGGCATGTGTGCTGAGGCAGAGGCATGTGTGCTGAGGCAGAGGCATGTGTGCTGAGGCAGAGGCATGTATGCTGAGGCAGAGGCATGTATGCTGAGGCAGAGGCATGTATGCTGAGGCAGAGGCATGTGTGCTGAGGCAGAGGCATTTGTGCTGAGGCAGAGGCATGTGTGCTGAGGCAGAGGCATGTGTGCTGAGGGAGAGGCATGTATGCTGAGGCAGAGGCATGTATGCTGAGGCAGAGGCATGTGTGCTGAGGCAGAGGCATGTGTGCTGAGGCAGAGGCATGTATGCTGAGGCAGAGGCATGTATGCTGAGGCAGAGGCATGTGTGCTGAGGCAGAGGCATGTGTGCTGAGGCAGAGGCATATGTGCTGAGGCAGAGGCATGTGTGCTGAGGCAGAGGCATGTGTGCTGAGGCAGAGGCATGTATGTTGAGGCAGAGGCATGTGTGCTGAGGCAGAGGCATGTGTGCTGAGGCAGAGGCATGTATGTTGAGGCAGAGGCATGTGTGCTGAGGCAGAGGCATGTGTGCTGAGGCAGAGGCATGTGTGCTGAGGCAGAGGCATGTCTGTTGAGGCAGAGGCATGTGTGCTGAGGCAGAGGCATGTATGTTGAGGCAGAGGCATGTGTGCTGAGGCAGAGGCATGTATGCTGAGGCAGAGGCATGTGTGCTGAGGCAGAGGCATGTATGTTGAGGCAGAGGCATGTGTGCTGAGGCAGAGGCCTGTGTGCTGAGGCAGAGGCATGTGTGCTGAGGCAGAGGCATGTGTGCTGAGGCAGAGGCATGTGTGCTGAGGCAGAGGCATGTATGTTGAGGCAGAGGCATGTGTGCTGAGGCAGAGGCATGTGTGCTGAGGCAGAGGCATGTGTGTTGAGGCAGAGGCATGTGTGTTGAGGCAGAGGCATGTGTGTTGAGGCAGAGACATGTGTGCTGAGGCAGAGGCATGTGTGTTGAGGCAGAGACATGTGTGCTGAGGCAGAGGCATGTGTGCTGAGGCAGAGGCATGTGTGCTGAGGCAGAGACATGTGTGCTGAGGCAGAGGCATGTGTATTTTAGCAGTTTGATAACTATAATTCCACGTCTATATGAGGGTGATGTAATTCCTAGGTTCAACAAAGCTGCTGAAATGTCAGTGGTGCCAGATTTGTATTATTTCTCAGTTGATTATATATATATTGTTCTTGACAAGGGAAAGGAATAGAAACATGGAAATCAATGTTTGCATCAATCTTGACCATTAACCATCTTTACTTGATTTATGTCCCCACTTGTAAAGTACCGGTAGTTATTTGTTGAGGACATACTGACTGTGCTGTCTCCTTAAAGAGTACATTCCTTTGAGGGGATTTAACTTACAATGTTATCGCTCTCTCTCCAGGGTTCTAACTAACTGTAAGTCATCCCCAGCTAATCAGCTGTTTTGCTGACTCAAAGCAATGGTAGCTCAAAGGGAATTACAAACCCTTGTGGGACCAGGAAAAGCAACTTTTGAAGAATTAGCTTGTTATGAATAGGCTCCAGGTTTTTTGGGGGGTTAGTCTTTTGGGTGAAGCCTTCATAAGCCGTTTATAAGGCCTATATAATAGCTTCATATATCTTTTTTTTTCTTAGCCACTGTTTACTATGCACTGAATTATGAGTCATCTGTTGGCCCTGAACCAAGCTTAGCAGGATGTCTCTGTTTTCTCACTAGGGTCTCCAGTACACAGATACATGAGTGATCCTGTAAGCTCTGAGTCAAAATACAACCCAAAATACAAGCCATTCCAAAGTCTCATCTCAATCATTATTCATGACATAGTAGGCTATACTCTATCCAGCCAGACTCAGGCCAGGATTCAAGCAAATCACAATGCGCCGACAGACCACAATTGACATTTAAAGGCAATTTCACTGATGTGCGCTGACATCACATGCGTGGTGAACTCCTGGATGTTGGCTGAAACACGAGTCAAGTGCAGAGTGATGTCAGCATTGCTGTTTGTTTGAATCCTGGCCTCTGTTGTTCCGAAACGAGATCTATGTTGTTTTACAGTTATTTGAATAACATGTTTCATTATGTCTTAACCCAATCAACTATACCCCAACAGTTCTGAGCTCTGAGCTTCTTGAGAGAAAGCCATATCCCACTGGGCACAAGCTGGTTGAATCAACGTTGTTTCAATGTCCTTTGTCAACATATTGTGACGTGGATTCTACTTGGAAAATACATTGGATTTGCAAAAAGTCATCAACTGTTGTTATGAGAGGGACATTTATATCATCATGGTAACACATCTTCAACATAATCAAACCTTGTATAAAATAAGTTGAATTTGCACCTTTCAAACAATGTCAGATCTTCAACATAATATCCAATATCAGAAAATAATTATAGGCTGGGTAGCGCATCCTACTGAAGAATTGATCTATCTACAGCTATCCATTGTTCTCCCATCCAGAGCTTTAACAAAGTCTATTCACTCAAAATGAAAAGTTAAAATGTCTTGAGTCAATAAGTACGCAACCCCTTTGTTATGGCAAGTCTAAATAAGTTCAGGAGCAACAGGAGTGCATAGAAAGTCACATTATAAGTTGCATGGACTCATCCTGCGTGCAATAATAGTGTTTACCATAATTTTTCTATGACAACCTCATCTCTGTACCCTACACATACAGTCGAGCAGTGCATTTCAAACATAGATTCAACCACAAAGACCAGGAAGATTTTTCAATGTCTCGCAAAGAAGGGCACATATTGGTAGATGGGTGAAAACAAACTTACATTGAATATCCCTTTGAGGAATGTGAACTTATTAATTACACTTTGGGTGGTGTGTCAATACACACCATTCACTACAAAGATACAGGGATCCTTCCTAACTCATTTGCCAGAGAGGAAGGAAACCACTGAGGTATTACACCATGAGGCCAATGGTGACTTTTACAGAGTTTGATGATAGGATAACACTGAAGATGGATTCCACAATACCATCCTAAATGACAGTGTGAAACGAGCATGTATCCTGTTTGCAATTAGGCACTAAAGTAAAACTGCAAAAAGGGTGGCAAATTAACTTTATATCCTGAATAGAAAAGCGTTATGTGTGGGGAAAATCCAACACAACGTAATCACCAAGTACCATCCTTTCATATTTTCAAGCTTGTTGGTGGTTGCATCATGTTATGGGTATGCTTGTTCCCGGCAAGGACTGGGGAGTTTCCTAGGATGAAAAGAAATAGAGCAGAGCTAAGCACAGGCAAAAAAAAAACTGTTTTAATCCATTTTGAATTCAGGCTGTAACAACAAAATGTGGAATATGTCAAGGGGTATGAATACTTTATAGTGTGTGTGATACTGTATAGGCCTTGGGTTTCAAGCTTTGGCTGATTTCAAATGTAATCTTCAAATTAATAATTCATACCTTGGATTACTGACAGTACTTATTGACAGTGCTAACAGTAGTCATAACAGCATTCATAGTCAGTATCACACTTGTCACAAGTTTAAATAATTGTACCTTCTGTAGGCTGTCTTGCTTCCTGATCCCTCCCACCCAGCCCCACCCTTTGCACCAGGGCGTGCGCCCGCACCCTCCTGTCATGGACATCAATGCAAAAGAATGGTGGATGCATTTTTATCAAAGCCGATTTATGCTTGATCCAGTAATGCGGTCTAGAGGTATCGTACAGAGGGTGTGAGGCAGTTACGGAGCCACAGGAGGTTTGCGGAGGCCAAATCAAGCTCCATACCGCATCGGCGTGCAATGGCAGGTGGGGGCAGTACGTCCTGTAAAAACAAAAACTCACTCCCTTAACAACCTGCTTCACAACAGCCCTGACTTCTGCAGAGACCGCATCACAGGAAATGCTATACAGCCAATGCAGATCTGGAATGACCACAGATCTATCACGTTTTAGGGAAGACACAGAGGCAGACAGTGTCGAAGTAACAAAAGTTGATTACTTCAACAGGGGGCAGGCAAAACAACAGTTCAAGGGCAGGCAGAGGTCAGTAATCCAGATCACAGTCAAAAGGTACAGAATGGCAGGCAGTCTCAGGGTCAGGGCACGCAGAGGTCAATAATCCAGGGTGGTGTGACAAGGTACAGAACGGCAGGCTGGCTCAGGGTCGGGGCAGGCAGAATGGTCAAAACAAGGAAAACTAGAAAACAGGAACTATATAAAAAGACAGGAGCAAGGGGGGAAAACACTGGTAGGCTTGACGGACAAAACAAACAGGCAACAGACAAACAGAGAACACCAATATAAATACACTGGGGATAATGGGGAAGATGGGCGACACCTGGAGGGAGTAGAGACAAGCACAAAGACAGTTGAAACAGATCAGGGTGTGACAAAATCAGCTTTAATGCGTTGGATAAGTGGAGCCACCGCATGGACCTCTCACAACGTCCACGCGAGAGAGTATTGGACCGCCCACCCCGGGGGAAGGGAACAGAGAACCAGAAACCGGCCACATAATCAATACGTTTGATCAGATATCATTGGGTTGTCATATGCCTAGATGGGAGGCTAATAGGGACTAGCCTCTCCTGAAGTCCACTCCAGGTGTTAAACGATTTCTCTGTTTCTGAAACCACATTGAGACATTCAGCGGAGTTTCATCTAGCCATGCCTACAGAATTGACAAATGGGCTGCATACAATAGTACTGTTAGGAGTTTTTTTTAAACGATTCTTCAGAGGCAGTTTGCTTGGATCTAGGCCTAGAATGAAATAAAGATGAGTCAGGGGTATCGTTTGTAACCCAAGAATTCCCTGAATCTCTTCTTTGATTGCTGTCCAAAAGGTTAATATTGGGGCCTGTCCATGACAGATGAAAGTAAGTGGCTCATTACATTTAGGACACATGGGGAATACAGTGGGTCATATTTAGATCTAGTAATTGGTGTAACATTTTGAATTGGATTTCATAGGATTTGTTAGAGCATGATATTTATTTGGCATTCAACAGAGCAGTTGGCCACACATCCCCCTTTTGATGCAGCTCAAATTCTTCATCCCGTGCCAATCTGCTGCTAACGGTTGATGCTTTAACATCTTGGAAGTTATCATTAATAGCGCTAATAATATTCGTTCATGTAGCAGTGGCTCTCAAGAGTTTTTCAGCTTGATTATTATTCAAGGCAGTTTTGTATTCAGGTACAGAGTTTCAGCTTCTGAGCTTCAAATATCGTAAGAATTGAGACTGCTGGGATTTAAATTCAGTTTAGAGTGGTTGGACCGATATGGATAGGGCTACATTGAAATGTTTCTTGCAGAAGAAATATGAAAAGCATAATGCATAACTCCGGTAGCAATTGAAAGGGAACCATTTGGAGAAATATGAAACCAAAGTTGAGAACACAACAGTTCACCTGACACAAGGTTGAATCCAAACATTGCATTTTAGATTTGATGTGCATTTTACGTTGGGTAGGTATACCATAAAGCTAAAACATTACAAGGGTTGGAGTAGGAGGACTGACTGCTCTCTCCATATTGTGCACAGTTCCAAAGCAATTTCAATGCACTTTTATTACTCAAAGAAAAGTCTTCAACTATAAGGTACTTTTGTTAACTCTCCTAGTTGTCCCTTTGAGGAACTAGAGCCATCACCCAACTACAGTGGTCGTTTACACAATCCAAAAACGGTGCATTATAAATCATAAACTGGGTCAGGTGGGCATCATTTGAAAGCTTGTTCTATTGTCAACATGACTAGCTAAGTAATAAAATACGATCTCACAGTGTTAGGCTTTCACAAGGTAACTCAGAGAAACAGATCGCATTTTTTTGCGCATAGAAAGGAGACATGAGTGCATTCAGGTCCATGTGCACCAGTGAATTTTCTTCACAATTAACAAACATAGGCTCATTCGGTTCAGAACAACTCAGGGTATGACGCCATGTCCTCTTGTAACTGTATATCAAACATAGTGATCCTAAATGTTAACAATGTATATGACATGAGTTTTATGATTTGGAACATTTACAAATTTGGACTCATGGTTGTTTGGCTTGCTTGTATGACATCAAAGCAGTATTTATTCTAATCGTCAACGTCTCATCTTTCAAAATACATTAAGTAATCTTAATTTACAGCATGTCCCTCACTTTGACAACAAAGAAACGTATTGCTCATGTTCAGAACAGCTGTCAGTCAAAACCCATAAGGTACTGTGAAGCGCAGTGCCAGAGCTCTGACATCATGTATAGCATGTTACTGTACAGCCACTACGTTCCAATTTGGGCGCCTATTAGTGTCCAAATCTGCCATTTTCAGCCCATATATGGTTACAGGTGTAAAGGGCTACTATCCCATTATCAAAAAGATCATAAATATTGTTGAACACCAGCATCATACTGCTGTGTCTTTACTATGGATTAAATTATATATGACATGCTGTTTTATCAAATCAATTGTCTGTAATTAATATTACCTGATTAAACTAATCATGTAAATGTAATTAACTAGGAAGTCGAAGTATGTATACAGAGCTGCTGTCTACCGAATAAACTCTTAAAGACCTGGTAATCTTTTATATATAGCTATGCTATTGTAACTACAGAATCTTATGCATTCTAAATAACCACCCATTCGGAAAAGGAAAATGCAAGAAATATGTTTACTCTGTGTTGCGCTTCGATAGATTTGTCAAAGATGGAAGGCTGGGTTTCCCAGCAGCGATCTTTCTTGTCCTTTGAAGAATATTTCTGGAAGGATACGTTGTAGTCTGTCGTCATGTGGTAGAACAGTTACGTTGTAGTACCCTGTTGTCGTGTGGTAGAATGGATACGTTGTAGTACCCTGTTGTCGTGTGGTAGAACAGTTACGTTGTAGTACCCTGTTGTCGTGTGGTAGAATGGATACGTTGTAGTACCCTGTTGTCGTGTGGTAGAATGGATACGTTGTAGTACCCTGTTGTCGTGTGGTAGAATGGATACGTTGTAGTACCCTGTTGTCGTGTGGTAGAATGGATACGTTGTAGTACCCTGTTGTCGTGTGGTAGAATGGATACGTTGTAGTACCCTGTTGTCGTGTGGTAGAATGGATATGTTGTAGTACCCTGTTGTCGTGTGGTAGAATGGATACGTTGTAGTACCCTGTCGTACTGAAGAGATTATTCGTCATTTCCTTGGCCACACACATTTACAGCTGGTGCTGATAACTCGACGTCTAGGATGTATCACTTCTTCGGTGAATAAGAGTTAAAATCGCCATCTCCACGTTGAAATTATCATTATTAATTATCATCCAGAAGGCGAGGTCAGTACAGGTGCATCAAAGCTGGGACCGAGAGACTGAAAAACAGCTTCTATCTCAAGGCCATCAGACTGTTAAATAGCCACCACTAACATTGAGTGGCTGCTGCCAACACACTGTCATTGACACTGACCCAACTCCAGCCATTTTAATAATGGGAATTGATGGGAAATGATGTAAATATATCACTAGTCACTTTAAACAATGCTACCTTATATAATGTTACTTACCCTACATTATTCATCTCATATACATATGTATATACTGTACTCTACAACATCGACTGCATCCTTATGTAACACATGTATCACTAGCCACTTTAACTATGCCACTTTGTTTACTTTGTCTACACACTCATCTCATATGTATATACTGTACTCGATACCATCTACTGTATGCTGCTCTGTACCATCACTCATTCATATATCCTTATGTACATGTTCCTTATCCCCTTACACTGTGTATAAGACAGTAGTTTTGGAATTGTTAGTTAGATTACTTGTTGGTTATCACTGCATTGTCGGAACTAGAAGCACAAGCATTTCGCTACACTCGCATTAACATCTGCTAACCATGTGTATGTGACAAATAAGATTTGATTTGATTTGATTTGAACATGAGATTAACCTGGATACTGTATACAACATGAGATTAACCTGGATACTGTATAAAACATGAGATTAACCTGGATACTGTATAAAACATGATGTTAACCTGGATACTGTATAAAACATGAGATTAACCTGGATACTGTATAAAACATGAGATTAACCTGGATACTGTATAAAACATGAGATTAACCTGGATACTGTATAAAACCTGAGATTAACCTGGATACTGTATAAAACATGAGATTAACCTGGATACTGTATAAAACATGAGATTAACCTGGATACCGTATAAAACCTGAGATTAACCTGAATACTTTATACAACATGAGATTAACCTGGATACTGTATAAATGCTCTCAACAAAATTTCAACAAGAGCCCATTACATCAAGCACTAAATTTGCTGACGGTTCAGGAAGAATTGCATTTTATGTCAGTTAGAGCAAAAGTATTGGTCCTTACCTGTACTAAGAACCCATGTTGCAGGGTGGGGGCTGACTTGCACTGAATAAAGGCTTGGGATGAGAACAGCAGCTCAACCAGCTGTTTAGTTGTGATGTGAGCCGGGGACTTGACAGCAGACACCGCCACCCTCTGAGGAGAGAAGACAGGACGTGATGTCACATGGGATGGATAGAAACCAAAACATGATGAAAATAATGTGGACACTGAAGATGGCTGATTTGAATGAGCAAATACACAAATAAGTTACAACAATTTCAAGCATTTTAGTGACCATATATGGCATTAGCTCGGTTCTGTATTTATTTGTGTTTTGTTGCCACAGCAATCATAGGAGTACAGAAACCAGGCTAACATGGCATTAATGAGACCTGCACTAAGAAAAACCTTGCACTATTGTAAAGTGACTGTTCCACTGGATGTCATAAGGTGAATGCACCCATTTGTAAGTCGCTCTGGATAAGAGCGTCTGCTAAATGACTTAAATGTAAATGTAAATGAAATTCGCCCTTTTAAACGTATGGACATCAGTCCTCACGTCATCGGGAACACAATGTTAATTTTGTTAGGTTGTATTCATTCAACCATTCACAACCAGAGCTTACGCTGTGGTTGGCTTAGTCTGCCATGAATTGGGTCACGGGGGATCTTATGGAAAGGTAGAAAATGGGTTGGTTCATCATTTCCAACCTATGCCTATTCACGTGGGCGTGGCCACTGAGTGAGCATATTTTACTTATGAAAACTATTATCTCATTTAAAAAACTAAAATTACATTTAATCTTTTCACAAAGAGTTTCATATTTAAACATTTAAATTGCACGACAATTCCATGTGAATCTGATCACTAGAGTGTGTAGACTTTCCAAGATACAATTTATGTCTTCCCATCATCAGTAATAATGTCTCAGACGACAACTGATCTGACATCATATTCTTTAAGTACCAACGGATACTTTCAACCGATTGGATTACCGAAATATTGTTCCGTTCCCAACCTTTTGATGTTACATACTCTCTCTACGTTAACAAAGGCCTTTCCAAGAGTCCATTCTGCAGAGTAGAGAGAGAGAAAAGAGGGAAATGTATTTATGGGGTCATAAACCTCACCAACAGGGCAACGGCATGACAATACCAACTCTTAAAACCTATATCAGACAGGATTATTCACAATTGGTGCCAGACAAGAATGGTGATTCTGCATTGCTAAATACTTCCATACTCGATTCCAAGATTTCAGGGTGTTTTTAATAATACTTTTCTTCTTTAAACCCTTAATTGTATTAACAATACAAATCAATTACATAGTTCTAGTCCTCCTTTTTGTACAGGTAGTTGTTGTTTCTGGAGTTCAAATCTTGGGTGCTTATTCATCCACACAACATTTGCATTTTATAGAGCATTCTGGGAAGTACATTCATTTTGATAATGACAATTCTTCCAAACATAGAGATTGGTTGAAGGGACCACCATTGAAGGTCTTTCTTGATAGTTTCAAACACAGGATTCTTATTCATCAAAAGAAAAAGAATGAACATTTCCCAGGTATTTGAACCCCCTGTGTGACAGCTGGGAGGAACGGAAGATGTGCTAAATCATCAGTGTCCATATTTTCCATTGATTTCCCAAAATGTAGCTTACAGCCAGAAAATAAGCTGAAGTCGTTAATTATTTGAATGAGCATAGGGACAGAGGATGTAGGTTTATTTTGAAACAGAAGAACATCATTGGGATACAGTGAGATCTTATGGGTTTTAAATTTGATCTATATGCCTGTAACTAGCGGATATGATTGAATGGCCTCTGCTAATACTTCCATAACCAAAGCAAATGAGAGGAGAGAGGACAACCTTATGCCTCTGCCTATAGGGAAGGGAGGCAATACTGTGCAATATAAACACCTTAGATAAACCCAGCAAAAAAAGAAACGTCCTCTCACTGTCAACTGCGTTTATTTTCAGCAAACTTAGCATGTGGAAATATTTGCATGAACATAAGATTCAACAACTGAGACATCAACTGAACAAGTTCCACAGACATGTGACTAACAGAAATTGAATAATGTGTCCCTGAACAAAAGGGAGGTCAAAATCAAAAGTAACAGTCAGTATCTGGTGTGGCCACCGGCTGCATTAAGTACTGCAGTGCATCTCCTCCTCATGGACTGCACCAGATTTGCCAGTTCTTGCTGTGAGATGTTCCTCCACACTTCCACCAAGGCACCTGCAAGTTCCTGGACATTTCTGGGGGGAAGGGCCCTAGCGCTCACCCTCCGATCTAACAGTTCCAGGCGTACTCAATGGGATTGAGATACAGGCTCTTCGCTGTCCATGGCAGAACACTGACATTCCAGTCTTGCAGGAAATGACACACAGAACGAGAACGAGGGTCAGGTCAGGATGAGCCTGCAGGAAGGGTACCACATGTGGGAGGAGGATGTCTTCCCTGTAACACACAGCGTTGAGATTGCCTGCAATGACAACAAGCTCAGTCCGATGACGTTGTGACACACCGCCCCAGACCATGACGACAGTGGGTTTGTGTCCATAGGCGACGTTGTTCCCGGTGATGTCTGGTGAGGACCTGCCTTACAACAGGCCTACAAGCCCTCAGTCTAACCTCTCTCAGCCTATTGTGGACGGTCTGAGCACGGATGGAGGGATTGTGCATTAATGGTGTAACTCGGGCAGCTGTTGCCATCCTGTAACTGAGTTTATTTCAGATGTAGTAAAACAATGTTTACCACTCTCATCCTTTAACCTTTGTGAATTGAGTTGTGAGAGGATCTGCTACTAATTAGATTTGTCAGATATCGTCCCAAACTCTTATTGTATTCATGCATCTTATATAATTTTGTTAATAGGATCTTTTCAGCTTTTTTCGGCATGAGAGTGTTCAATGCCTTCTGTGCCAATTAGATTGTGTTCCTGTTCTTGCAGTTTAATCTTCAGACGTCTTTGTCCCTTCATACATTTTTTTTAGTGCAGGAAGTATGACATAATAACACCGCTCAAGAAAACTTTAGTTGTTTCCCAGAGATTTGAAGGGTCAGTATCATCATTATCATTCACCTGAATAAACATTTGAAGTTCAGTCTTGGCCATGCAGCATAACTCTGGGTCTGATAGTACAGATATATTGCATTGCCAATTGAACCTCTGGGGGTTAGGATTGGAAATAAGAAGATTTAAGGAAACTGGGGCATGGTTGAAGATATGGATAGACCCAATAGTGCGTGCATTTCTTAACTAAATCAATGGAGATCCGGGGAACCAGGAGAGAGGTCTATGCTGGAGTATGACTTATGCGGATTTGAATAAAATGTAGTCACTTTTGGCAGGATTTAACAGTCTCAACACTCCCGATAGACCAACCTCATCTAACAATTGTAGTATTTAGCCTCTTTTTTTGTTGTTGAATTTAACCCTTTTTTCTCCCCAATTTCATGGTATCCAATTGTTTAGTAGCTACTATCTTGTCTCATCGCCACAACTCCCATATGGGCTCGGGAGAGCGTCATGCGTCCTCTGATACACAACCCAACCAAGCCGCACTGCTTCTTAATACAGCGCCATCCAACCCGGAAGCCAGCCGCACCAATGTGTCGGAGGAAACACTGTGCACCTGGCAACCTTGGTTAGTGCACACTGTGCCCGGCTCCCCACAGGAGTCGCTGGTGCACGATGAGACAAGGATTTCACTACTGGCCAAACCCTCCCTAACCCGGACGACGCTAGGCCACGGACCTCCCGGTCGCGGCCGGTTACGACAGAGCCTGGGCGCGAACACAGAGTCTCTGCGCCACCCGGGAGGCCGAGTATATTGCCGAGTATATAGCTTTTGACCTTGAGCATATATTTAGTGTAGTAGGCTTTGGTTGCTTGTCAAGATTCCCATCCAAGCACAGTATTCCAATCACCACCAACAATTGTAATGGGACAGCTATATTCCACAAACAGGTTTGTTAATCTAGTGAATAAGTTCAAATGTGCATTGGGAACAGCGTATGCATTTAAAATTGTTACTCTCTCACCATAAAGAGAGCCATGTAAGAAAACATAGCATCCACCAGGGTCATGATCATAATAATCAAAGTATTAGTCCTTTTCTTTAACTTTGAATGTTGGTTGAGATGGACACGTGAATCCAACATATCAATTATTAATTTGTAGACAAACTTGATATTGAATTGCGTTTGGTTGTCAATACAAGCAAATATCAGCATTTGAATGAGATGTACAGCATCTTCTGCTTGGATAGTTCCATCTGTGCCACTGACTTAGTCTGGTTTTAATTTCAGTTTGTCTACAAATTAACATTTGATATGTTGGATTTATGTACTTTTCTCATCCAAAAATCGAAGTAAAAAAATAGGACTACATCAAATTAACTTAAAATGCTCCTTAAATAAAGTTTTATTTATTTAGTCCTTCTTTAACTTAGATTTGTGGTTGAGAATCCAACATATCCATTAGTAATTTGTAGATAAACTTGAATGAAAGCCAGACTAAGTCAGCGGCACGAAAGACACATCTCCTTCAAATGTTGATATTTAGTTGTGTTGACAACCAAACACAATTCAGTATCACTTTTGTAATACAGTTAATATCTTAAAGTTAATGCTATCTTACAAACTAATGTAACAGTATTTTTCAACCTTAAAATTAGTAACACATACAGTGCCTTGCGAAAGTATTCGGCCCCCTTGAACTTTGCGACCTTTTGCCACATTTCAGGCTTCAAACATAAAGATATAAAACTGTATTTTTTAATGAAGAATCAACAACAATTGGGACACAATCATGAAGTGGAATGACATTTATTGGATATTTAAAACTTTTTTTAACAAATCAAAAACTGAAAAATTGGGCGTGCAAAATTATGTAATCATAAAAAAGCGTGCTATAATAGTGCTAGCTTAATCTATACAGAATCTCGAACAGCACTAATCACTTGCACTATGCACTATTAATGTAATCTGAACTGCAATCCAGGTCATTTGGTTTTGCTATTAGATTGTATTCCCATTTGAACTTTGTTGTGCTTTTAAATGGTTGAAAGTGCAGTGACTACACATTTAGATGACAACTCAACCACAAATCAGACATTGTTTTTCCATTGGAATTTGGTTGTGCTTTTAGATGGTTGAAAGCATGGTGATAACACATTGGGCTGTCTTTCAGAGTGGGCGAATAAAGGCTGAATCAACGTCTCAACCAAATATTACCCACATTTCCACAGTGAAATGGGCCCAGTGGGATGGCCCTTGTAGAGCAAGAAAAACAGCTACCAAGTAGGTTAAGTCTCAGGAGAAGTGACGTCACTTGCACGATGGACACTACAAGCGCACCTAGTTAGAGTTGCATTATGCATTAAACCTTCCAACAGCTGGACCAGAAAAATCTAAGAACTAAAAATCAAAGAGCTAGATGCTAATCCCCTCCATAGGTAGGTAGCTGAAAGCAGAACAGTGTATACTACTCTTCTCATGAACGTCAGCAGAAAAGGGGAACAACCACCTGGCATGAATATTCGGCATTGGCACTTATGGAAAACTATCAAGGGTATGAAAGGCAATCTTTGTGATGCACATCCCATTTAAAAGGAACCCCTGTGGTGAATAGATGGAGCACCTGGGCCAAAATCTATTTAATATAGAATCACCCCTTTATTCTCGTAGAGGAATTGTATTATGGCACGGCTTTAAAATTACTATTGTGTGGTAAAAGCCTCATTCCTGGTTCTTCAAATAGACTGAGGCAGTGAGATTTGAAAAAGTGAAAGAGCTTCAGGTTTTTTTTTTTTTTTTGATCTTCTTAGGGAAAAAAACATTATGGAGAAGACCACCCCGTCTCATGGTGACTATGCATCAAACATATTATTTGAAACAAATACATGTTTCTAATTATTGAAAAGAGGCAATCTATTTGTCTTTTGTTGTGGTAATCCTATTACGGATCTGAGTCGATATTGCTACTTATTTAATTTGTTTACCGGTAACTAACTTTTTTTCCCATAGTGGATATCCAACATGGATCTCAAATGCTTGTGAACAGTGGGTGATTAATTAAAACAATTCATTGTTTGATACTGAGTGTTTCTTTGTGCTTTAGTCTTGTTGAACCCCATTCCCCAAAGCTATTATTAACTAGGTCGCTAAAAATTGTAAAATCCTTAAAATCCTGGAGAAAGGAATTAGATGATCATTATTCAAAATGCTGATGTTCATGGATGTAGTTTTTATTGAAGGTCCTTCAACCACATTTTTCCAAAAAAATCGTGTCCTTTTGGAGGGACAGATTAAATAAATGACAGTCTCTACAATTATTGTAGTCGCAATATATGGTCAAAAGTATGTGGACACCCGCTCGTCGAACATCTTCCAAAATCATGGGCATTAATATGGAGTGGGTCCCTCCCTTGCTGGTATAACAGCCTCCAC
Source organism: Oncorhynchus gorbuscha (assembly GCF_021184085.1). Classification (NCBI taxonomy): domain Eukaryota; kingdom Metazoa; phylum Chordata; class Actinopteri; order Salmoniformes; family Salmonidae; genus Oncorhynchus; species Oncorhynchus gorbuscha. Next base: position 24,018,122 of record NC_060190.1, on the reverse strand, counting down.
TCTTCTGTGAAGGCTTTCCACTAGACGTTGGAACATTCTGCAGGAAAATGCTTCCATTAAGCCACAAGAACATTAATGAGGGCGGGTACTAATGTTGGGTGATGAGGCCTAGCTCGCAGTCCGAGTTCCAATTCATCCCAAAGGTGTTCGGTGGGGTTGAGGTCAGGGCTCTGTGCAGGACAGTCAAGTTCTTCCACACAAATCTCGACAAACCATTTCCTTCAACTGTTGACAAAAAGTTGGAAGCACAGAATTGTCTAGAATGTTATTGTATGCTGTAGCATTAAGATATCCCTTCACTGGAACTAAGGGGCCTAGGCCGAACCATGAAAAACAGCCTTTACAGTTGGCACTATGCATTCGGGCAGGTAGCGTTCTATTGGCATCCGCAAAACCCAGATGAGTTCATTGGACTGCCAAATGGTGAAACGTGATTCATCAATCCAGAGTACCTGTTTCCATTGCTCCAGTCCAATGGCCGTGACCTTTTAGACCATTCCAGCCGAAGCTTAGCATTGCGCACGGCCATGGAAACCCATTTCATGAAGCTCCCAACGAACAGTTCTTGTGATGACATTGCTTCCAGAGGCAGTTTGAAATTTGGTCGTGTGTGTTGCAACCAAGGACAGACGCACTACACGCTTCAGCACTCGGTGGTCCCGTTCTGTGAGCTTGTGTGGCCTACCACTTTGTGGCTGAACCATTGTTGCTCCTAGAAATTTCCACTTCACAATAACAGCACTATCAGTGGCCTCCTATGACTGTGCCATGTTGAAAGTGTCCACATACTTTTGTATATACTTTTGCATGAACTTGATAATGTCATTGAATAAAACAGAATTGCCTAATAGACACCAACTGGTGAAAGAGTCAATATTATCATCTAGCCATAATTATGATTTATTAATAATTGAGGACCTGGGGTACCTGAGGGATTTTGTCAGATGGCCTATTAATTTAGTCATGAATCAATAAAGAAAATAATGTGCGTTTACCGTGAATAAAGTCTCAATGGTGCTTTGGCGCTGATCTTTGGTGCTACCTATTAAATCTAGGCCTAAGTGATGCTCCCGCTTGTGTCATATTTCTCTCAGGGGCGGAGGTAAAGTCGGTAACTGAACGAGACAGAATGAAAGAGATCCATTTGAATTAAGAAGAAAGAACCAGACATAACAGATAGGCGGTACCCACAGACGCATGGATTCCATCTGTTCCAATCAGAGAATCAATTCCATTGATTAAACAGTACTCTTCACATTTGACCAGAAATACATCCGAGAGTGAATCTTGATCAAGCTCAACGGCGCTTCATTCATCTTTTCAACTGTAGTAATTTTACGCTCTCCGTCCATTTTTCTTTGTGAGACAATGGCAGCTGTTTCCTCTACAACAAAAGAGAGTGCAACTCACACGCTTGGATAACTTATTGCAGTGTGTTACAGGGATGTCAGGAATAAGAGACCAAAAATAATCATAATAGTACGACTAATAACTATTTATTACATTTGTATAGAGCTTTTCATTATGCCGAATAATCTCAAAGTGCATAAACTAAGACATTTAAACCAAATAGGATAAATAAATGGATACAACTAGACAGGGCAACTGACACAAAGAACCCAGCTGATGCTGCAAGGGACAACGACATTAAGAAGCACTGCTATCAACAGAAAGCCTTCCAAAAGAGAAAGTTCTTCAGGCTGTTATAAAGGAGCCAAGAGTCTGTGACCATCAAACTGACCATTAAACTGGACTATGGTATCTTTGATTCTGTATTCGCTGGGCCATGATGGACATAGTTCTTAGGAATAAAGGGGTAGTCCAGTACTTCAGTAACCATGAGCTATCTAGCTTCTTTTTTTAAATAAGTATATGATTTGTTTTTTATTTCACCTTTATTTAACCAGGTAGGCCAGTTGAGAACAAGTTATCATTTACAACAGCGAGCTGGCCAAGATAAAGCAAAGCAGTGCGACACAAACATCAACACAGAGCTACTAATGGAATAAACAAACATACAGTCAATAACACAATAGAAAAGTCTATATACAGTGTGTGCAAATGAGGTAAGACAAGGGGGGTAAGCCAAAACATAGGCCATAGTGGCGAAATAATGACAATTTAGCAATTAAACACTGGAGTGATAGATGTGCAGAAGATGAATGTGCAAGTAGAAATACTGGGGTGCAAGGAGCAAAAAAAATAATTAAAGTATTGGGATGAGGTAGTTGGATGGTCTATTTACAGATGGGCTATGTACAGGTGCAGTGATCTGTGAGCTGCTCTGACAGCTGGTTCTTAAAGTTAGAGAGGGAGATATGAGTCTCCAGCTTCAGGGATTTTTGCAATTCGTTCCAGACATTGGCAGCAGCGAACTGGAAGGACAAGTGGCCAAATGAGGAATTGGAGCGTGTGCTACGGGTGGGTGCTGCTATAGTGACCAGTGAGCTGAGATAAGGTGGGGCTTTACCTAGCAAAGACTTATAGATGACCTGGAGTCAGTGGGTTTGGCGACGAATATGATGCGAGGGCCAGCCATCGAGAGCATACAGGCCGCAGTGGTGGGTAGTATATGTGGCTTTGGTGACAAAACGGATGGCACTGTGATAGACTGTATCCAATTTGCTGAGTGTTGGAGGCTATTTTGTAAATGATATCGCCGAAGTCAAGGATCGGTAGGATAGTCAGTTTTACGAGGGTATGTTTGGCAGCATGAGTGAAGGATGCTTTGCTGCGAAATAGGAAGCCAATTCTAGATGTATTTTTGGCTTGGAGATGCTTAATGTTAGTCTGGAAGGAGAGTTTACAATCCAACCAGACACCTAGGTATTTGTAGTTGTCCACATATTCTAAGTCAGAACCGTCCAGAGTAGTGATGCTGGACGGGCGGGCAGGTGCGGGCAGCGATAGGTTGAAGAGCATGCATTTAGTTTTACTTGCATTTAAGAGCAGTTGGAGGCCACGGAAGGAGAGTTGTATGGAATAGAAGCTAGTCTGGAGGTTAGTTAATCAACACAGTGTCCAAAGAAGGGCCAGAAGTATACAGAATGGTGTCGTCTGCATAGAGGTGGATCAGAGAACCACCAGCAGCAAGAGCGACATCCTTGATGTATACAGAGAAAAGAGTTGACCCAAGAATTGAACCCTGTGGCAACCCCATAGAGACTGCCAGAGGTCCTCACAACAGGCCCTCTGATTTGACACGCTGAACTCTGAGCAGTCCAAGGCTGTTGAGTCTGCCGACAAGAATCTGGTGATTGACAGAGTCGAAAGCCTTGGCGAGGTCGATGAATACAGCTGCGCAGTATTGTCTTTGATCGATGGCGGTTATGATATCGTTTAGGACCTTGAGCGTGGCTGAGGTGCACCCATGACCAGCTCAGAAACCAGATTGCATAGCGGAGAAGGTACGGTGGGATTCGAAATGGTTGGTGATCTGTTTGTTCACTTGGCTTTCAAAGACCTTAGAAAGACAGGGTAGGATAGATATAGGTCTTTAACAGTTTGGGTCTAGAGTGACTCCCACTTTGAAGAGGGGGATGACCGCGGCAGCTTTCCAATCTTTGGGGATCTCAGACGATACGAAAGAGAGGTTGAACAGGCTAGTAATAGGGGTTGTAACAATTGTGGTGGATCATTTTAGAAATTGTCTAGCCCGACTGATTTGTATGGGTCCAGATTTTGCAGCTCTCTCAGAACATCGGCTGTCTGGATTTGGGTGAAGGAGAAATGGGCGAGGCTTGGGAAAGTTGCTGGGGGGGGGGTACAGGGCTGTTGACTGGGGTAGGGGTAGCCAAGTGGAAAGCATGGCCAGCCGTAGAAAATGCTTATTGAAATGATCAATTATCGTCGATTTATCGGTGGTGACTGTTTCCTAGCCTCAGTGCAGTGGGCAGCTGGAAGGAGGTGCTCTTATTCTCCATGGATTTTACAATGTCCCAGAAATTTTGGGAGTTTGTGCTACAGGATGCAAATATCTCTTTTGATAAAGCTAGCCTTTGCTTTCCTAACTTCCCTGAAAAGTTGCATATCGCGTGGGCTATTCAATGCTAATGCAGTAAGCTACAGGATGTATTTGTGCTGGTCAAGGGCAGTCAGGTCTGGAGTGAACCAAGGGCTATCTATATCTGTTCCTGGTTCAACATTTATTGAATGGGGCATGCTTATTTAAGATGGTGAAAGTACTTTTAAGAATTACCAGGCAACCACTCCTGACGGGATGAGGTCAGGATACCCAGGCCCGGTCGATTAGAAACGACTGCTCACTGAAGTGTTTTAGGGAGCGTTTGACAGTGATGAGGGGTGGTCGTTTGACCGCAGACCCATTACGGACACAGGCAATGAGGCAGTGATCGCTGAGATCCTGGTTGAAGACAGCAGAGGTGTATTTGGATGGCAGGTTGGTTAAGATGAAATCTATGAGGGTGCCTGTGTTTACGGAATTGGGGTTGTACCTGGTAGGTTCATTGATAGTTTGTGTGAGATTGAGGGTATCTAACTAAGATTGTATGATGGCCGGGGTGTTAAGGATGTCCCAGTTTAGGTCACCTAACAGCACAAGCTCTGACGATAGATGGGGGGGGGATCAATTCACATATGGTGTCCAGGGACAAGCTGAGGGCAGAAGGTGGTCTATAACAAGCGGCAACAGTGAGAGACTTGTTTCTGGAAAGGTGTATTTTTAAAAGTAGAAGTTCAAATTGTTTGTGGACAGACCTGGATAGTATGACAGATCTCTGCAGGCTATCTCTGCAGTAGATTGCACCTCCGCCCCCTTTGGCAGTTCTCTCTTGTCGGAGCTGTCACAGCTGGCATAATGTACAGATGGTAAGATGTGAATACAGTGGAGAGGCATTGAGTGACGATGAGAGAGGTATTGTGCCTAGAGACACCATTTAAACTAGGTGAGGTCACCCCATGTGTGGGAGGTGGAACAAAAGGTTTTAGCTAAGGCATTTGGAGCAGGGCTGGAGGCTCGACAGTGAAATAAGAAAATAATCACTTACCAAAACAGCAATGGACAAGGCATATTGACATTAGGGAGAGGCGTGCGTAGCCGAGTGATCATGGGGTCTCGTGAGTAGCTAGGCGAGCTGGAGACAGGTAGCAGGCCGTGGCTAGCAGGCTAGCAGAAGGGCCTTATCAAATCAAAATTAAATTTATTTATATTGCCCTTCGTACATCAGCTGATATCTCAAAGTGCTGTACAGAAACCCAGCCTAAAACCCCAAACAGCAAGCAATGCAGGTGTAGAAGCACGGTGGCTAGGAAAAACTCCCTAGAAAGACCAAAACCTAGGAAGAAACCTAGAGAGGAACCAGGCTATGTGGGGTGGCCAGTCCTCTACTGGCTGGGCCGGGTGGAGATTATAACAGAACATGGCCAAGATGTTCAAATGTTCATCAATGACCAGCATGGTCGAATAATAATAAGGCAGAACAGTTGAAACTGGAGCAGCAGCACGGTCAGGTGGACTGGGGACAGCAAGGAGTCATCATGTCAGGTAGTCCTGGGGCATGGTCCTAGGGCTCAGGTCCTCCGAGAGAGAGAAAGAAAGAGAGAATTAGAGAGAGCATATGTGGGGTGGCACATAAACTACTGCAGCATAAATACTGGAGGCTGAGACGCGGTTACGTTGGCAGACCAGTCCTGATGGATCGGCAGGGCTCTGTGTAGTAAAAGGTTCCAAGCCAATTGGCAAAATAGCCATTGTAGCCCAAGAAAATTGGCTGATAGACCTCTTCAGCTAACAGTCCGATATGGTCTAGACAGCTAGTGGGCCGCGGCTAGCAGGCTAGCAGATGGGCATTCAGGGGAGTAGCCTGTTGAAAACCCCCTTGTGCGTATTAGGTCGGTAGACCAGTCGTAAAGGATCAGCGGGGCTCCGTATTGGCTGTAAAAGAGGTCCATGCCAACTTGCAAAAGTTGGTATTGTAGCCCAAGGAGTGGCTGATGGACCTGTTCAGCTCGCCGAGAGATGGGCCTAGCATAGGCTAGCTCCAGGCTAATTGGTGTTTGCTTCCGGATATATACGTTAGCCAGGAGTAGCCACTCGGATAGCAGCATGCTAGCAGCGATGATCCAGGTGAAAAGGTTCAGAGCTTGCGGTAGGAATCCGGAGATATGGGGAAAAAGAGTCCAGTATGCTCTGGGTTGAATCGCACTGTGCATACTGGCAGGAGTTGTCTGGGCTAAAAGTTAGCTGATGACCGCTAGCAGTGGTTAGCTGACAGCTAGCTAGTAGCTAGTTAGCTGGCTAGCTTCTGTTGGGGGTTCCGGTCCACATTGCGTGAGGCAGGTTGCAGGAGAGTATGTTGGAGTTGAGGTTTAAAAAATATTTTAAAATATATATGAAATATATGCAAAGAAAATGCAAATAAAAAAACACATATACATGGGACATGACAAGACAAGATTTCTGAATGGGTGCTCATTCCTATGAATGTAAAATGGAAATGCTGAATGTTCAGGATGGCAACTTAATGTACGCTTACATTGTGTGTAATTTTAACTACAGAGTATTTGGGGAGTTTCTCCCATTCTTCTCTGCAGATCATCTCCAGCTCTGTCAGTTTGGATGGGGAACATCGCTGCACAGCTATTTTCAGGTCTCTCCAGAGATGCTCAATCGGGTTCAAGTCTGGGCTTTGGCTGGGCCACTCAAGGACATTCAGAGACTTGTCCCGGAGCCACTACTGTGTTGTCTTGGTTGTGTGCCTCGAGCCGTTGTCCTGTTGGAAGGTGAACCGTTGCCAGCGGTCTGAGATCCTGAGTCCTCTGGAGCAGGTTTTCATCAAGGATCTCTCTGTATTTTGCTCCGTTCATCTTTCCCTGCCGCTGAAAAACATCCACACAGCGTGATGCTGCCACCCCCATACCTCACAGTAGGGATTGTGACAGGTTTCATCCAGACGTGATGCTTGTCATTCAGGCCAAAGAGTTCAATCTTGGTTTCATCAGACCAGATAATCTTGTTTCTCATGGTCTGAGAGTCTTTAGGTGCCTTTTGGCAAACTCCAAGTAGGCTGTCATGTGCCCTTTACTGAGGAGTGGCTTCCATCTGACCACTACCATAAAGGCCTGATTGGTGGAGGGCTGCAGAGACGGTTGTCCTTCTGGAAGTTTATCCCATCACCACAACTCTGGATCTCTTTCAGAGTGACCATCGGGTTCTTGGTTACCTCCCTGACCAAGGCCATTCTCCCCTGATTGCTCAGTGTGGCCAGCTATAGGAAGGGTCTTGGTGGTTCCAAACTTCTTCCATTTAAGAATGATGGAGGCCACTGTGTTCTTGGGGACCATCAATGCTGCAAACATTTTTGGTAGCCTTTCCCAGATCTGTGCCTCAACACAATCCTGTCTTGGAGCTCTACGGACAATTCCTTCGACCTCATGGCTTGGTTTTTGCTCTGACATGCACTGTCAACTGTGGGACCTTATATAGACAGGTGTGTCCCTTTCCAAATCATGTCCAATTCTACAATTCAAGTTGTAGAAACATCTCAGAATGCAACTGAGCTCAATTTCGAGTCTCATAGCAACAAGTCTGAATACTTATGTAAATAAGGTATTTCTGTTTTTTGTTCTTAATACATTTACCAACATTTCTAAAAACCTGATTTCACTTTGTCATTATGCAGTATTGTGTGTAGATTTGTGAGAGAAAAAATGTATTTAATACATTTTAGAAAAAGGCTGTTACATAACAAAATGTGGAAAAAGTCAAGGGGTCTGAATACTTTCCTAACTGTAGGTCTAATACATTTTCCCCTCGGGGACATTAGTTAATCTTATAATCACATCCTATACTATATTCCTTTCAGTGCTGTTTAATGCTGACACACTGAAACTCTGTTGCTGTCCTGAACCTTCTCATTTGTGCATCTGTATTTTCATCTTTATTTATAGACATAACATACACTTCCTTCAGAACGTATTAACACCCCTCAAATTTTTCCACATTTTGTTGTGTTGCAGCCTGAATTTAAATGAGATGTTTTGTCACTACACATAATATCCTATAATGTTGAAGTGGAATTGTCCCAGCTAGCACAGTGGATCTGGGCCGATTCCGGCTGAGAGTTGGGGCACTCGGCTGATAGTCAGACTCGGCTCGAGTCAGGGCCCCCTTCGGCAGTATTACTTATGGCTAGGATGCAGGGATTGAGCTCGGGCCGATTCCGGTGAAAGTTATCTGGCCCAAATGTATATATGATATGGGTCTCGGGTCGATTCCGGTGAGAGTTATCTGGCCTAAATGTATTACTTGGGGTCTCGGGCCGATTGGGGCTACTCTCTGGCAGACGATTACATGGGCAGCTTTATATAATTAACATTTCATTATATATTTTTCCATATTTTCTCATTGTTTCTGTGATCAAAAAGCACTTTCTTGTCCTGTGTCGTATTTTAGCATTTTGATTCTTTGTGCAAGGTAATTGTTAAGCAGCGTAGCCTAGTGGTTAGAGCATTGGACTAGTAACCGCAAGGTTGCAAGTTCAAACCCCTGAGCTGACTAGGTACAAATCTGTCGTTCTGCCCCTGAACAGGTAGTTAACCCACTGTTCCCAGGCTGTCATTTAAAATAAGAATGTGTTCTTAACTGACTTGCCTGGTTAAATAAAGGTAAAAAAAAAAGCATTGAACATTTTGGAAGGAGCCACCCGAGTGGTGCAACAGTCTAAGACACTGCATCGGACTCGGCTGGAATCAAAATGAATAACTGCCCGGAATCGGTCCATGTACATAGGGCCATTTCAGTCTACCCGAATTCAGCTGACTTCCATTCAGAATCTTACCAGAATTCCCCCAGAAATGGACAGATGGAAATTTAAATAAATGTATACAATGTATGAATCAGGTAATTTTGTATACATTTATTTAAATTTCCATCTGTCCACTTCTGGGGGAATTCTGGTAAGATTCTGAATGGAAGTCAGCTGAATTCGGGTAGACTGAAATGGCCCTATGTACATGGACCGATTCCGGGCAGTTATTCATTTTGATTCCAGCCGAAAATTTTAAATATTACTGTTATACATTTTATACATACAAATTATACACATCCACAAAAAAAAACATTTTGTGTCGGAGGAAACACCATACAGTACACCTGGTGACTATGTCAGCGCGCATGCACCTGGCCCGTCACAGAAGCCGCTACAGCACGACAAGGACATCCCGGGGGGCCAAACCCTCCCCTAACTCGGACGACACTGGGCAAATTTTGCATCGCCTCTTGGGCCGGCACGAATCTCAAACTGAATAGCTACAAATGCTGGTTCGAGACGCGTGTCTGTCGGGTCAGGGAGGTAACCATGAGGCGACGTACAATTGGCTCAGCGTTGTCTGAGTTAGGGGAGGGTTTGGCCGGCCGGGATGTCCTTGTCCCATTGAGCTGTAGTGACTCCTGTGGTGGGCCAGGCGCATGCACACTGACATACAGTGGGGCAAAAAAGTATTTAGTTAGCCACCAATTGTGCAAGTTATCCCACTTAAAAAGATGAGAGGCCTGTAATTTTCATCATAGATACACTTCAACTATGACAGACAAAATGAGGGAAAAAAAATCCAGAAAATCACATTGTAGGATTATTAATGAATTTATTCGCAAAATAGGGTGGAAAATAAGTATTTGGCCACCTACAAACAAGCAAGATTCCTGGCTCTCACAGACCTGTAACTTATTCTTTAAGAGGCTCCTCTGTCCTCCACTCGTTACCTGTATTAATGGCACCTGTTTGAACTTGTTATCAGTATAAAATACACCTGTCCACAACCTCAAACAGTCACGCTCCAAACTCCACTATGGCCAAGACCAAAGAGCTGTCAAAGGACACCAGAAACAAAATTGTAGACCTGCACCAGGCTGGGAAGTTGAAGAAATCAACTGTGGGAGCAATTATTAGGAAATGGAAGACATACAAGACTACTGATAATCTCCCTCGATCTGGGGCTCCACGCAAGATCTCACCCTGTGGGGTCAAAATGATCACAAGAACGGTGAGCAAAAATCCCAGAACCACACGGGGGGACCTAGTGAATGACCTGCAGAGAGCTGGGACCAAAGTAACAAAGCCTACCATCATTAACACACTATGCTGCCAGGGACTCAAATCCTGCAGTGCCAGACGTGTCCCCCTGCTTAAGCCAGTACATGTCCATGCCCGTCTGAAGTTTGCTAGAGAGCATTTGGATGATTCAGAAGACGATTGGGAGAATGTCATATGGTCAGATTAAACCAAAAGATAACTTTTTGGTAAAAACTCAACTCGTCGTCTTTGGAGGACAAATAATGCTGAGTTGCATCCAAAGAACACCATACCTACTGTGAAGCATGGGGGTGGAAACATCATGCTTTGGGGCTGTTTTGACCAGGACGACTGATCAGGACGACTGATCCGTGTAAAGGAAAGAATGAATTGGGCCATGTATCGTGAGATTTTGAGTGAAAACCTCCTTCCATCAGCAAGGGCATTGAAGATGAAACGTGGCTGGGTCTTTCAGCATGACAATGATCCCAAACACACCGCCAGGGCAACGAAGGAGTGGCTTCGTAAGAAGCATTTCAAGATCCTGGAGTGGCCTTGCCAGTCTCCAGATCTCAACCCCATATAAAATCTTTGGAGGGAGTTGAAAGTCCGTGTTGCTCAGCAACAGCCCCAAAACATCACTGAGATCTGCATGGAGGAATGGGCCAAAATACCAGCAACAGTGTGTGAAAACCTTGTGAAGACTTACAGAAAGTGTTTACATTTACATTACATTTAAGTCATTTAGCAGACGCTCTTATCCAGAGCGACTTACAAATTGGTGCATTCACCTTATGACATCCAGTGGAACAGTCACTTTACAATAGTGCATCTAAATCTTTTAAGAGGGGGGGTGAGAAGGATTACTTTATCCTATCCTAGGTATTCCTTAAAGAGGTAGGGTTTCAGGTGTCTCCGGAAGGTGGTGATTGACTCCACTGTCCTGGCGTCGTGAGGGAGTTTGTTCCACCATTGGGGGGCCAGAGCAGCGAACAGTTTTGACTGGGCTGAGCGGGAACTGTACTTCCTCAGTGGTAGGGAGGCGAGCAGGCCAGAGGTGGATGAACGCAGTGCCCTTGTTTGGGTGTAGGGCCTGATCAGAGCCTGGAGGTACTGAGGTGCCGTTCCCCTCACAGCTCCGTAGGTAAGCACCATGGTCTTGTAGCGGATGCGAGCTTCAACTGGAAGCCAGTGGAGAGAGCGGAGGAGCGGGGTGACGTGAGAGAACTTGGGAAGGTTGAACACCAGACGGGCTGCGGCGTTCTGGATGAGTTGTAGGGGTTTAATGGCACAGGCAGGGAGCCCAGCCAACAGCGAGTTGCAGTAATCCAGACGGGAGATGACAAGTGCCTGGATTAGGACCTGCGCCGCTTCCTGTGTGAGGCAGGGTCATACTCTACGGATGTTGTAGAGCATTTACCTACAGGAACGGGCCACCGCCTTGAAGTTAGTTGAGAACGACAGGGTGTTGTCCAGGATCACGCCAAGGTTCTTAGCGCTCTGGGAGGAGGACACAATGGAGTTGTCAACCGTGATGGCGAGATCATGGAACGGGCAGTCCTTCCCCGGGAGGAAGAGCAGCTCCGTCTTGCCGAGGTTCAGCTTGAGGTGGTGATCCGTCATCCACACTGATATGTCTGCCAGACATGCAGAGATGCGATTCGCCACCTGGTCATCAGAAGGGGGAAAGGAGAAGATTAATTGTGTGTCATCTGCATAGCAATGATAGGAGAGACCATGTGAGGTTATGACAGAGCCAAGTGACTTGGTGTATAGCGAGAATAGGAGAGGGCCTAGAACAGAGCCCTGGGGGACACCAGTGGTGAGAGCGCGTGGTGAGGAGACAGATTCTCGCCACGCCACCTGGTAGGAGCGACCTGTCAGGTAGGACGCAATCCAAGCGTGGGCCGCGCCGGAGATGCCCAACTCGGAGAGGGTGGAGAGGAGGATCTGATGGTTCACAGTATCGAAGGCAGCCGAATAGGTCTAGAAGGATGAGAGCAGAGGAGAGAGAGTTAGCTTTAGCAGTGCGGAGCGCCTCCGTGATACAGAAAAGAGCAGTCTCAGTTGAATGACTAGTCTTGAAACCTGACTGATTTGGATCAAGAAGGTCATTCTGAGAGAGATAGCGGGAGAGCTGGCCAAGGACGGCACGTTCAAGAGTTTTGGAGAGAAAAGAAAGAAGGGATACTGGTCTGTAGTTGTTGACATCGGAGGGATCGTTTGACTTCTGTCATTGCCAACAAAGGGTATATAACAAAGTATTGAGATAAACTTCTGTTATTGACCAAATACTTATTTTCCACCATAATTTGCAAATTAATTAATAAAAAATCCTACAATGTGATTTTCTGGATTTTGTTTTCTAATTTTGTCTGTCATAGTTGAAGTGTACCTATGATAAATTACAGGCCTCTCTCATCTTTTTAAGTGGGAGAACTTGCACAGTTGGTGGCTGACTAAATACTTTTTTGCCCCACTGTATATGGTTTGGTTATAAAAAAGAAAACCCCTAAATGTTCGTTCCACGATTAGACTGCCTTTTGCATCCCTTTGGTATTTTAAGTAGACATTGTACACCAATGTAGAATTTTTCAAAGGCTGTTGTTATATTAAACAAAGTGCCCTTAATATGGGATCGGTGACCCCCCAAAGGGACAGTTGAGCTAACGCGCGCTAATGTCATTAGCATGAGGTTGTAAGTAACAAGAACACTTCCCAGGACATAGATATATCTGATATGGGCAGAAAGCTTAAACTCTTGTTAATCTAACTGCACTGTCCAATTTATATTAGCTATTACAGTGAAAGAATACCATGCTATTGTTTGCGGAGAGTGCTACAGTTATGAACTTCAATAAAGCAATTAGGCACATTTTGGCAGACTTGATACAACATTTTGAACAAAAATGGATTCATTGGATCAGTCTAAAACTTTTTACATACACTGCTGCCATCTAGTGGCCAAAATCTAAATTGTGCCAAACTGGAATAATACATTGTGGCCACTCATATTTCAAAGATTATGAAAAAAAACGAATGTTTTTTTCTTTGTATGATCTTTTACCAGATCTAATGTGTTATATTCTCCTACATCCACATTTACACAAACTTCAAAGTGTTTATTTTCAAATGGTATCAAGAATATGCATATCCTTACTTCAGGTCCTGGGCTATAGGCAGTTAGATTTGGGTATGTCATTTTAGGCAAAAATTGCCGTCAATACTCCATATTCAACATTTCAACAATATTTCAACATTCAACAACATTTGGGACCTCAGCTGAGAACTCAATTCCCTAAATGGTCACCATATGGCCCCATGATCGGTTTGCTCTTTTTCTTGAAAAATGGGAGTTTAATTTAATTTAATTTAATTTATTAATTTATCCAATTGGCACTTTTCAAAATGGCCTCCAAGAAATTACACAAAGTTGTCAGTGACACTAAGTATGACCTCTTCCTTCTGTTTAAATATTCAAGAAAGGTGTTTTTCAATTCCTTAAAAACCGTCTTTTTTCTGCTATATTTTACAGCAAACAATGAAGGAAAGCTGACTAACTTCCCTTCCAGGCAGAAAAGCTAGTTGGTAGAAAAGCTAGTCGGTAGAAAAGCTAGCATTGCAGCTAAGCTCGTCAAGTCTCAGTAGCTAGCGGTGTGACACTATCTACCAAAGGAAACAAAGGGAAGAGAAATCAGTGAAGCTCGTTCTATCCCGAAGCGAAAACTCTCCTTTTGGTAAAGTCAAACGCTCTGCGGTGTAATCTTCATGGCACACCTGTGAACAGTTAAACAAAAAACAGATCCAAGTCATGCTGAAGAGAGCTATATAGAACTCGTCTGTGAGCAAAATAGGTGAGAATGATCAGAGGGCAGGCGAGTAGCTCATTAGTATGAAGGAAGGGAGTGTGTCCTTATCCATAAATAAATAAAAAACAAGAAAAAGGTGCTGTCTGGTTTGCTTAATATAAGGAATTTGAAATTATTTATACTTGATACTTAAGTATATTTTAACAATTACATTGACTTATGTTACTTAATTATATTTAAAACCCAATACTTTGACTTTTTGTAATGATTGTCATCAGGAGAAGAGGACCAAGGTGCAGCATGTTAAGTATTCATAATAATTTTAATAAATACAAATACTTGAACAAAAAAACCAACACGATGACACACAAACATTTCGGCACGGTGCAGAAAACAACTACCCACAACCCATAGTGGGAAAACAGGCTGCCTAAGTATGGTTCTCAATCAGAGACAACGACAGACAGCTGTCCCTGATTGAGAACCATACCCGGCCAAAAACAAAGAAATACAAAAACATAGAAAAAACAACTTAGAACGCCCACCCTAGTCACACCCTGGCCTAACCAAAAGAGAGAATAAACAGCCTCTCTATGGCCAGGGCGTGACACTTTTACTCAAGTAGTATTTTACTTGGTGACTTTCACTTTTACTTGAATCATTTTCTATTTTGTTATTTTTTTCCACCACTGCTGACAGACGTGTATGCTTGGTTCTTCGAGCTACTTTGGAGATTCTGGTGAATCCCCCTATGAAATGTCGAAACTAATAATTGAAAGATAACTGCTTAAATATCTATATTGATTCCAACTCCTCAATACCCATGGGGTAAATTGTTTCGCTCGTGCACAATGTCTTTATTGCAATGCCTTACTTATCCCAGGACGTCCTAGAAACCAGTGGCAAGTGTTACTGAGTGGACTATCCTGGCAAAAATGTGTGTGGAAGGAGTTTCACTAATTCATAAATGTACCTGCTCTATTGGAGCATGAACTGTAAGGGGGAAAACATCCTTAAAACGACGCAATCAGCATAACAAAGGGCACAATGTGCAACAGAGACGGAATGGTTACATTTCATACCGTAAAGGTCTTGGTAAGAGGACTTCTACTTAATCCATTTCGGTTTCATTCCCAAGTTGCCTTTGGTCCATTCTTCCACTCTCGTATTATCAAAGATCTATACTGTTATTCTGAAGATTCTTCCTATGGTTCATCCCAACATGGTTCCTACCCCCTACAGGTTTCCACATCCTCTTTAGTATCACACTGCCGTTCTCTATTTTCCTCATGTAGTTTTATCTTCAGGAAACATATAGGCAGTTTTACCCCATATCTTTGAAGATATCCAGGTCCTTGAGGAACAATGGAGTGAGCTTTTTTTCCACATGATTGTGTTTAATGTGTCACGTTAGCGGTTAAAGTCAGTGAATGTCCTGCCGTCATGACTTTGTCCTTGCCTCTGTCAAGCCCTGGTTGTAAAAATGTAAGACAATTCTATACAAAGCTGGATCAACTATAAACCATCAAGCTGTTCATTTCCTGGTACAGTGATTTTGGCAATGACCAAAGTGAAGAACATATCAGTAGTCAGAGAGGAGAATGATGTCTGACCTTTGCCTGAAGTGCAGGGAGGAAGAGCAAAAGAAATGATGCCGGATGTAAATATCACCCCATCACAGCACAAGCCCACCCCACAGCAGTTAAGGTTAGGGTTTCGGTTCGGGTCAGCGTGAGGTTTGGTTTAGCTATGTGCAAGTTGCAATCTACCAGGTTATCTCACGGGGCAACTGGCTGTCACGCCAAATACATGTTTATTTGTCACATGCATCGTAAACGACAGGTGTAGACTGACAGTAAAATGCTTACGTGTGGGCCTTTCCCAAACAATACAGAGAGAAAAATAAAAAAAATTAAGAAAAATAATAGCATGAGAAATATATACACAATGAGTAATGATATCTTGGCTATGTACACAGGGTACCAGTACCAAGTCAATTTGCAGGGGTACGAGGTAATTGAGGTAGATATCTACGTGTTGGTAGGGGTAAAGGGACTAGGCAATAGGATAGATAATAAACAGTAGCAGCAGCATATGTGATGAGTCAAAAGAGTTAGTGCAAAAAGGTCAATGCAGGTAATCCGGGTAGCTATTAGGTGAACTATTTAAAAGTCTTATGGGTTGGGGGTAGTAGCAATTCAGGATTTTGTTGGTTCCAGACTTGATGCATCACTTGCTGTCTGGTAGCAGAGAGAACAGTCTATGACTTGTGTGCCTGGAGTCAGACTATTTTTAGGGCCTTTCTCTGACACGGCTTGGTATAGAGGTCCTGGATGGCTGGGAGCTCAGCCCAGTGATGTACTGGGCCATATGCACTCCTCTCTGTAGCGCCTTGCATCGTTGTGCTTTCTTCATGACTGTGTTTGTGTGTGTGGACCATGTAATTCCTTAGTGTTGTGGACACTAAGAAACTTGAAGCTCTCGACATGCTCCAATACATGGGTGTATGCTCGGCACTCGGTTTCCTAAATCAAATCAGATCAAATGTTATTTGTCACACACACATGGTTAGCAGATGTTGATGTGAGTGTAGCAAAATGCTTGCGCTTCTAGTTCCAACAGTGCAGTAACATCTAACAAGTAATCTAACAATTCCCCAACAACTACCAACTACACACAAATATAAAAGGGGCGAATGCGAATATGTACATGTACGTAAGTGTTATCCAACTTCTTAATAAGGGCCTATACATATTGGTATACTTTAGTTGCATCTGACATTCTGACACTTTAGTCCATGTGATATGTTAATGAGAATTTCAATCAGCATTCTGGCATTGATTCCTTTGACCTGTCTTTCTGACATGACTCCTCATCAGCGGCAATTTTAGCATGTACATCTTGGTGGGGCAAACAGGAGAGCCTTGTCTGGCAGCGAAACAGTTCATTCAGCTTCATTTACTGCCTTAAAAAAACATAGCTGATATGGTTGACTTGCTTAAACAAATGTGGTTTCTACTGACAATTGAGATGTACATACTATGGCATAAGGGGACGACAAGCGGATAAGATGCAATCTGTAATTTAGATGAAGACATTCATGAGCAAGCTAGAATGGATGAAGTCAATATAACTATTTGTTCAGCACTTTTGAAATGTTCAGCAAAAGATTTCAGAACATGGGCCATTTTTAAAGTGTTCAACCTGTACACCAAGTCAGAACCGTAGGATAAATAAAGGGGGCATATAAGGAGACAGTGAAAGCTCTTACAATATTCAATGATTACATTTCTCTAAAACAGGTTATAGGTTACATGTGCACCACCAATTCAGAACAGTAGATGCAATTAACAGGGTATAAATAGACCAAATGATTAGGTTGAGGCACATGGGCTACTAACAGCTTACTACACGTAGTATTACTTTCTTAGCTACAGTATACATTTCTCCCTGGCATATTACACCATTTACAGGGTAGGTTACTTTCTAAATGTAATATATATATATACATATACACACACATACAGTACAGTACTAGTCAAAAGTTTGGACACACCTCCTCATTCAATGGCTTTTCTTTTTTTTGTATTTTCAACATTTTCTACATACATGTAATCTTTTACTCCCCAACCCTGATCATTTATGCAGCAGCATACAATACATTTTCGGACTCACCTTGTTGTGCTGTGCTCACTTGAACAGGAAGATGGCCAATTTGGGGTGTCAGGGTAGCCTAGTGGTTAGAGCATTGGACTAGTGACCAAAAGGTTGCAAGTTCAAATCCCCAAGCTGACAAGGTACAAATCTGTTGGTCTGCCCCTGGACAGGCAGTTAACCCACTATTCCTAGGCTGTCATTGAAAATAAGAATTTGTTCTTGAAATGGACTTGCCTAGCTAAATAAAGGTTAAAAAAAAATTGACATCAAAGTCTGGCATTCTCTGGATTTATGGTGCTTTCAAGATAAGTGGGAACTTGAAAAAAAAGAGGTCCTGATTATAATTCAGAGTTGGATAACCCTTCAAAATGTATTCCCAGTTGTCTTGAACATAACTTAAGTCAGATTTCCCAGTTCTGATTTAATAGTTGTTTTGAGCACGGCAGAAATAATGCTGGAATGACAACATGGCCAATGTTATTTGTTTATCACTTTAAACTTGGAAAAGTGACCCTTAAACCCATATATGGGACCACACATCCATTCAACTGAAAAGCAGGCTAGTGATTGCTTTGCAATGCTTGCAGTTTGCCACTGATTCCTTCCAAACCACTCATTGTTGAATTTGCGATTTTCAACTTGATGTGCAATGTTTATGTCCAATGGCCATTGAGCACCAATACATTTTATCTATAATTTCGCTTCATTGTTTCTCTTAATATGACAAGCATTAAAAAGATTTGCCAGTAGATTGTCGACTTGGTTCATGATGATGACTGCTTGCTTCTACAGGATCGGTGGGTCCCCCGCGGGATGGTTGAGCTAATGTAGGCTAATGTGATTAGCATTAGCCTACGTTGTAAAATAACGAGAACATTTCCCAGGACATAGACATATCTGATACTGACAGAAAGCTTACATTCGTGGTAATCTAACTGCACTGTCCAATTTACAGTATCTATTACAGTGAAATAATACCATGCTATTGTTTGAGGAGAGTGCACAGTTATGAACTTAAAAATGTATTAATAAACCAATTAGGCACATTTGGGCAGTCTTGATGCAACAGTTTGAACAGAAATACAATGGTTCATTGGATCAGTCTAAAACTGTGCACATACACTGCTGCCATCTAGTGGCCAAAATCTAAATTGTGCTTGGGCTGGAATAAGACATTGTGGCCTTTCTTTTGCATTTCAAAGATGATGGTACAAAAAAACGCATGTTTTTTCTTTGTATTATCTTTTACCAGATCTAATGTGCTAAATTGTCCAACATTAACTTAACATTTCCACAAACTTCAAAGTGTTTCCTTTCAAATCGTACCAAGAATATGCATATCCTTTCTTCAGGTCCACGCAGTTAGATTTGGGTGTGTTATTTTAGGCGAAAAGGGGCAGATTCATAACTTCTTTGGGACTGGGGGGCAGTATTGAGAAGCTTGGATAAAAAGGTGCCCAGAGTAAACTGCCTGCTACTCAGGCCTAAAAGCTAGACTATGCATATAATTAGTATATTTGGATAGAAAACACTCTGAAGTTTCTAAAACTGTTTGAATGATGTCTGTGAGTATAACAGAACTCATATGGCAGGCAAAAACCTGAGAAAAAATACAACCAGGAAGTGTGAAATCTGAGGTTCTTTTTTTGTATCTTTTAGCAATGTTTATTCTGAGTATTTCTGTAAATTGATGTGGCTCTCTGCAAAATCACCGAATGTTTTGGAACTACTGAACATAACGCGCCAATGTAAACTGAGATTTTTGGAAATAAATATGAACTTTATCGAACAAAACATACATGTATTGTGTAACATGAAGTCCTATGAGTGTCAACTGATGAAGATCATCAAAGGTTAGTGATTCATTTGATCTCTATTTCTGCTTTTTGTGACTCCTCTCTTTGGCTGGAAAAAATAGCTGTGTTTTTCTGTGACTAGTTGCTGACCTAACATAATCGTTTGATGTGCTTTCGTCGTAAAGCCTTTTTGAAATCGGACACTGTGGCTGGATTTACAACAATTTTATCTTTAAAATGGTGTAAAATACTTGTTTTTTTGAGGAATTGTAATTATGGGACTTCTGTTGTCACCACCACAGAAAGCACTGAGCAAGGCTGAAACACCTACATTTTGGAGCTGCCTTACTCAAGAAAGCAAAAAAGAGACCATGTCTGTATGGAGGGTTTATTAACTCAAATACTTTTAATATATATTTTTTTACATTGTTTGCAAACTGATATGTAACATGTTTTAATGCCAAAATAACATGCAAAAAAAGGCAACCCCCCCCATATCAGTCATGAGAATATTTTACATTTCTTGGAATCTGGAAACTTTAGTCAGTTTTTATAGCATGGCAGGATGTTCGCAAAGCACAAAGGGCAGCACTCTTGTCATGAGATTCCTGCACTTAACCCCCCCCCACCACCCCCCACCCACACACACTATTCTGTCTCACCAGCTCTCGAGGGTCTTAAATGTACTCCAACCCACTCACCACAAATATGTTGACTGGACTGGTAGGGAGTGCAGCTTCAGGGGTTGGCTGAATTCTTAATGCAGCTGCCAATAGAATAGCCTTCCGGCCAAATCAGTCGAGCTTGATGTCAAGTTAAAATATGACAAGTATTGCCTTGGGGCTGAAGTCAACTATAATGATGATGTGTTGTAATTATGACAGTATTTCTTTGTCAGCACCACCGGGAAAGGCAAGGAGTCAGCGAGGCCTACGTTGAGGAGATGAGACTGTCCCTGCACTTTCAAGTAAACCTCAGCTGTGGGGTAATATTTTTCGTCACCATGTCTTGCAAAAGGGGATTTCTCACCCTGGTCAATGCACTTGGGCATTGGCACAACACACATCTGGGCTATAGCATTGTTCCACATGGGCTTAGTATGACCTTCCTGACCACACTGGTAACAAATGGGAACTCTGCCTGGGGTCTAGAGGCAGAGCCATGACTAAACTGATGGTCCTTTAGGAGTGATAGGCTGGAAGGACGGTGTTTGTTGTCTCCTGGGTTATTTGGCTGCTTGCCACTTGGCATAACCCCAGGGTTGGGCTCGGTGTTGGGCAGACACAAAGGTGTCGGCATGGGCTGCAGCTTCAGCAGTGGTTGCCGGGTCATGTTCCCTGACTCACACTTGCAGGTGCGGCACAAGCTTGCGGAGGAATTGTTCGAGGATGATAGTCTCTCCTACTTGTTAGCGGCCTGCACCCACTTCCTATAAAGGCCCTTCAAATGGACATAGAGCTCCAAGGGCATCTCCTCTGGCTCTATCTCCAAGGAGCGGAAACAATATCTGTAAGTCTCTAGGTTGATGCTGTACTTTGCTAGGATTGCCTTCTAAACCTTTGCTAGTCTTAGTCACTAGTCTTACTGACTCAGTAAAATCCATGTGAACATAATCACTCCTAGCCATACCAGTAAGCAATTGGATCTATCTGATTTCCCAGCGGCTTTTGGCCACCGACATATTAACACAATGCTAAAAGTGGTTGGATAATGTTCAATGTCATCATGGCCATTAAACTGCTCCAACTTGACCTCTTGGACCCGAAATGGACCTGGATTAGGGTCAGAGGGGGAAGGATATGGGTGAAGGTCATCGGGGTTCAGACGGTTGCCGTGGAGGGAGCCTGCAGGGAGCCGGCCAGTGTCCCTGCCATTGGTCTCGGAAGAGCCACCTAGGGCATGGTCAGGGACAGGGGTCGTCCTGGTTTCGACCTCATGCTGCAGAAGCCTGTAATTGATGCTGCATCGCTTTCCACCTTTGCTCATGTTGTTTGTCCTCCCGATCCAGCCCGATGTCTCCGCGACAACTGCATCTCAAGGCCCCTCTTGAACAGGAGGGAAAACCCTTAACCAACAATGCAGTTTTAAGAAGAAATAAAATGTGTTATGAAGGTATTTACTCAAATAAACTGAATTAAAAGATAAATAATAATAATTAAGGAGCAACAAAAAAATAACAGTAGCGAGGCTATATACAGGGGGTACCGGTACAAAGTCAATGTGCGAAGGCACCTTAGCCAAATACATTTATACTCAGTTTTTCACAATTCCTTACATTAATCCTAGTAAAACTTCCCTGTCGTAGGTCAGTTAGGATCACCAATTTATTTTAAAGAATGTGAAATGTCAGAATAATCATCACATTCCCAGTGGGTCAGAAGTTTTCATGCACTCAATTAGTATTTGGTAGCATTGCCTTTAAGTTGTTGAACTTGGATCCAACGCTTTGGGCTCTCCTTCCACAAGCTTCCCACAATAAGTTGGGTGAATTTTGGCCCATTCCTCCTGACAGAGCTGGTGTAACCGAGTCAGGTTTGTAGGCCTCCTTGCTCGCACATGCTTTTTCAGTTCTGCCCACAAATTTTCTATAGGATTGAGGTCAGGGCTTTGTGATGGCCACTCCAATACCTTGACTTTGTTGTCCTTAAGCCATTTTGCCATAACTTTGGAAGTATGCTTGCAGTCATTGTCCATTTGGAAGACCCATTTGCGACCAAGCTTTAACTTCCTGACTGAGGTCTTGAGATGTTGCTTCAATATATTCACATAATATTCCTACCTCATGATGCCATCTATTTTGTGAAGTGCACCAGTCCCTCCTGCAGCAAAACACCCCCACAACATGTTGCTACCACCCCGTGCCTCACGGTTGGCATGGTGTTCTTCGGCTTGCAAACCTCCTCCTTCTTCCTCCAAACATAACGATGGTCATTATGGCCAAACAGTTCTATTTTTGTTTCATCAGACCAGAGGACATTTCTCCAAAAAGTATGGTCTTTGTCACCATGTGCAGTTGCAAACCGCAGTCTGGCTTTTTTATGGCGGATTTGGAGCAGTGGCTTCCTCCTTGCTGAGCGGCCTTTCAGATTATGTTTATATAGGACTCATTTTTACTGTGGATATAGATACTTCTGTACCCGTTTCCTCCAGCATCTTCACAAGGTCCTTTGCTGTTGTTCTGGGATTGATTTGCACTTTTCATATGTTCATCTCTAGGAGACAGAACGCGTCTTCTTCCGGTATGGCGGCTGCGTGGTCCCATGGCGTTTATACTTGCGTACTATTGTTAGTACAGATGAACATGGTACCGTCAGGCGTTTGTAAACTGCTCCCAAGGATGAACCAGACTTGTGGAGGTCTATAGTTATATTTCTGAGGTCTTGGCTGATTTCTTTTGATTTTCCCAAGATGTAAAGCAAAGAGGCACTGAGTTGGAAGGTAGGCTTTGAAATACATCCACAGGTACACCTCCAATTGACTCAAATGATGTCAATTATCCTGTTAGAAGCATCTAAAGCCATGACATCATTTTCTGGAATTTTCCAAGCTGTTTAAAGGCACAGTCAACTTAGTGTATGTAAACTTCTGACCCACTGGAATTGTGATACAGTGAATTATAAGTGAAATTATTTGTCTGTAAACAATTGTTGAGAAAATGACTTGTCATGCACAAAGAAATGTTCTAACCGACTTGCCAAAACTATAGTTTGTTAAGAAGAAATTTGTGGAGTGGTTGAAAAACGAGTTTTAATTACTCCAACTTAAGTGTATGCAAACTTCCAACTGTATATACATGTTGGTTGAGGTAAAGTGACAACGCATGGCTAATAAATAGAGTAGCAGCAGCGTAAAAATGGGAGTGGGGGTGACAATGCAAATAGTTTGGGTAGTCATTTGATTAACTGTTCAGGAGTCTTACGTCTTGGGGGTAGATGTCATGCTGTGATCTGTTTCACCTGTCCCTGTGATTGTCTTCACCCCCTCCAGGTGTCGCTTATTTTCCCCAGTGCCAGTTCGTCTTGTATGTTTTCCAAGTAAACCAGCGTTTTTCCCGTTCTCCTGCTTTTTGGTATTCTCCCTTTTCTAGTCCTCCTGGTTTTGACCTTTGCATGTTTCTGAATGCTGTACCCCGCCTGCCTGACCTTACTGCCTGCCTTGAATACGAGCCTGTCTGCAACTCTGTACCTTCTGGACTCTGATCTGGTTTTGACCTTTTGCCTGTCCACAACCATTTTCTTGCCTATCCTTTTGAATTAATAAACATTGTAAGACTCCAACCATCTGCCTCCTGTGTCTGCATCTGGGTCTCACCTTGTGTCATGATAGTAGAAGCTGTTAAGCAGCCTTTTGGACCTAGATTTGGCGCTCCGGTACCACTTGCCATGTGGTAGTAGAGAGAACAGTCTTGGACTAGGGTGGCTGGAGTCCTTGACAATTTTAGGGCCTTCCTCTGACACCGCCTGGTATAGAGGTTCTGGATGGCAGTAAGCTTGTCCCCAGTGATGTATTGGACCGTTCGCACTACCCTCTGTAGTGCCTTGCGGTCGGAGGCCGAGCAGTTGCCATACCAGGCAGTAATGCAACCAGTCTGGATGCTCTCGATGGTGCAGCTGTAGAACATTTTGAGGATCTGAGGACCCATGCCAAATCTTTTCAGTCTCCTGAGGAGGAATAGGTTTTGTCATGCCCTCTTCATGACTGTCTTGGTGTGCTTGGACCATGTTAGTTTGTTGGTGATGTGTACACCAAGGAAGTTGAAGCTCTCAACCTGCTCCACTGCAGCCCTGTCGATGAGAATGGGGCTGTACCTTTTGCAGCTGTAATCGCAGCAAAAGTATTTCTAACATGTATTGACTCAGTAGGGTGAATACTTATCAAATCAAGGTACATTAGTGTTAAATTTTTCATTACTTTTTAAGAATGTTAGATTTTTCCCCACTTTGAGTATTTTGTGTAGCTCGACAAGTGAATCCATTTTAATCACACTTTGTAAAACAATAAATTGTGATGAAATCCAGGTGCGGTGAATACTTATGCAACCCACGGCACAATAAGTGCTTTTATTTCAAAACAGTAAAACAGATATGTATGAAAAAAAAAATCAAATAAAAGGTGCCATTCTGTACTGTTGTCTCATATGAAACATTTGATCTCAAATACAAAATGATGGTGTACAGTCAGATTTGAGCTTCACTGTTCAAATAAAGATGCAGGGGAGTGTAGGTGAGTTTACTGATGAACAGCGTTTGTCCCTTCAACAGTTAAAGAAAGCGGTTTACACTGAAACAAGTTATTAATCCTTTAGCGCTTTTCTGGCACATCGTTTATAAGTTGAACACAGGCAGAAAGTCTAGTAATCAAATTAGTGAACATGTAGTTTCTTTCCCCAGACTTTTGATATAATTAACTACAAGGTACCTTGTCAATTGCATTTTACAAGGATTTTAATTCCACCTCCATGGCGGTTCCCGGAATCATTTGGCACCCTGTACGCTCCTTCGCTTTCACTTTGTATAATGACAAAGTAATTAAAGCCTCACTCCCATTCTTGCCAAATATGAGAGTGGCCACAATATTTCACAAACAGCATTGCCTATACATTGTTATTATAACCATAATATTTGATGGCTTTTGTTTGTGGGTCAATGCATTACATATCCAGGGACCAGACACCTTATTTGTCATTTCTCTGTTGATTCATGAAAGTGATTCCTCACAAAACCCACTGAAATGGAGCTACTAGAGAGCCAACAGACCTTCCAATTATGTGTCTGCTCACCCCCTGCTTTGCAAGCCAATGCAACAAATGTGTGTGTGTGTCTGGGGGCTGATTCATTGAGTCTGATCAGAATTGAGAGCTAGGCCCAAGTTCAAGCTGTTTCCTCAGCGTCCGGATACACAGTGGAGTAGTGCTGGCTCGCTGTGTACTAACAGATTGTCTCAGAGTGTCCTCTGCGCGTCCCCAGGCGATGATTCTGTCGACATGTGGAGCCATCTTACTCTCCTGTAAACTGTGTTCCCACAGTACTCCGTTCCTCCGCTCCGCACTTCATTCAGATCAGGTTTTCCAACCTATATAGTGGCCATCTGGTGGGGAGTTGTTGAGCGGCTTTCAAGGTTATTATAGTTTAGCGTTTTTTAAATTTGTTTTTATTTCTATTAGTTTTAAGATTTTTATTAGAAATTCTATTTAGTTTCAGTTAATTTTCATATCTGTTACAAAAATATAAATCCCAACATTTTAGGAGTGACAGTACATAAAGGGAATCAGAGAATTGAAATGAATTCATTAGGCGCTAATCTATGGACTTCACATGACTGGGAAATCAGATACGCATCTGATGGTCACAGACGCCTTAAAAAAAGGTAGGGGCGTGGATCAGAAAACCAATCAGTATCTGGTGTGACCGCCATTTGTCTCATGCAGTGCGACACCTCCGTCGCACAGAGTTGATCAGGCTGTTGATTGTGGCCTGTTGAGTGTTGTCCCACTCCTCTTCAATGGCTGTGCGAAGTTGCTGGATATGGGCGGGAACTGGAACACGCTGTCATACACTTAGATCCAGAGCATCCTAAACATGCTCAATGGGTGACATGTCTGGTGTGTAAGCAGAACTGGGACATTTTCAACTTACAGGAATTGTGTACAGATCCTTGCAACATGGGGACGTGCATTATCATGCTGAAACATGAGGTAATGGCAGAGGATGAATGGCACAACAATGGGCCTCAGGATCTCATCACAGTATCTCTGTGCATTCAAGTTGCCATCGATAAGATGCAATTGTGTTCGTTGTCCGTAGCTCTTGCATGCCCATACCATAACCCCACCGCAACCATGGGGCATTCTGTGGTAGTGATGGCTGTTTAGCAGTCTGATGGCCCATGTTTTTGGGCGACAAGCCACATTTCTTCAGCCTCAGGAGGAGGCGCTGTTGCACCTTCTTTACCACGGATAGCGTGGTGGCACCTTAATTGAGATTGGTGGCACCTTAATTGGGGAGGACGTGCTTGTGGTAATGGCTGGAGCAGAATAAGTGGAATGTGGTGACCTAGTCAAATCATGCTCTTTTTCGCAGTTCTGATTGCAACTGCTCTATTTCGCGCTCTGATATCCTCTGGGATATCGTATCAAGCATGTTCAACACTATTTTGCTGTGTTGCAATTCACTTTTCCCAAGTGAAAACACAACAAGCTCCAGAATGAATATCTTCTTATATTGCCAGTAATGAAGAATTTAATCCTTAGTCAAATCAAATGTAAGATCATTCATACCTTTTTTAAATCATATCATTAATACAAGATGATTGCCATAACTCTAAAATATCTATTGCTTGCATATTCTCCAACATGCATGTGTTCGTTATGCAGTGCCTTCGGAAAGTATTCAGACCCCTTGACTTTTCCCCCCACATGTTGTTACGTTACAGCTTTATTCTAAAATGTATAAAAACATTTTCTCCCCTCATCAATCTACACACAATACCCCATAATGAAAAAACTGCGTAAACATCACATTTAACATAAGTATTCAGACCCTTTACTCAGTACTTACTTACTCAGAACCCTTGGCAGCCATTACAGCCTTGAGTCGCTACAAGTTTGGCACCCCTGTATTTGGGGAGATTCTCCATTCTTCTCTGGAGATCCTCTCAAGCTCTGTCAGGTTGGATGGGGAGCGTCATTGCACAGCTATTTTCAGGTCTCTCCAGAGATGTACGATCGAGATCAAGTTCGGGCACTGGCTGGGCCACTCAAGGACATTCAGAAACTTGTCCCAAAGCCACTCCTGCGTTGCCTTGGCTGAGTGCTTAGGGTCGTTGTTCTGTTGGAAGGTGAATCGTCGCCTCAGTCTAAGGTAGAGGTCGACCGCTTATGATTTTTCAACGCCGATACCAATACCACTTATTACAGGTAACGAGTGGAGGACAGAGGAGCCTCTTAAAGAAGAAGTTACAGGTCTGTGAGAGCCAGAAATCTTGCTTGTTTGTAGGTGACCAAATACTTATTTTCCACCATAATTTGCAAATACATTAATAAAAAATCCTACAATGTGATTTTCTGGATTTTTTCTGTGATTTTCTGGATTTTTTGTCTGTCATAGTTGAAGTGTACCTATGATGAAAATTACAGGCCTCTCTCATCTTTTAAGTAGGAGAACTTGCACAATTGGTAGCTGACTAAATACTTTTTTTACCCCACTGTAGATGCGAGAAGGAACCATACGTAGAATGTATGCACACATGACTGTAAGTCGCTTTGGATAAAAGCGTCTGCTAAATGGCATATATTATTATTATATTATACAACGAGCAAAGTGATAAAGCTGTTAGTGTGGCTGCTATGAAAGTGAACTGTTTGCAGGTGATCAGGTGTGTATTCATTCCACCGATTCTGTTGAAAAAAACAATGATTACTCCAATTGTTCTCTCGATCTGTGCATCTACTTTGTAAACGTTCATTTGTAGGCTAGGTTGTAGCAACCTCATGATGGGTATAGGGAAAATGTGTGTATCATGTAGTAGGCTAAACCTATCGATGTTACATTGAGCTGGGTGAATGGAATATGAATGACAGTCGCCCCATATATGCTGTAGTAGAAATAAGACCATGCTCATAAAAATACAATTGTACTCCCTAATCTTAAACGACACTGACCAGCACTGCATTTAGGTTAGTATTGTAGAGTAACTACAAAGTTGTTCATCCATCCTCAGTTCTCTCCCAATACTTCCTTTCCGGGAACTGAGTTAGGAAGGATGCCTGTATCTTTGTAGTGACTGGGTGTATTGATACACCATCCAGAGTGTAATGCATAACTTCACCATGCCCAAAGGGACATTCAATGTCTGCTTTAAAAAAATGTTTTTACCCATCTATCAATAGGTGCCCTTCTTTGCGAGGCATTGCAAAACCTCCCTGGTTTTTGTGGTTGAATCTGTGTTTGACATTCACTCCTTGACCGAGGGACCTTGTGTAGGGTACAGATATCAGGTAGTCATTCAAAAACCCTGTTAACACTATTAAACACACCCTGAAGAAGGCACAGTGAAGCCGAAACGTTGGTGATTCACCCAATAAATTACTGGGAGTTTATATATGGAGTGTGTGACTCTGTTTTAATCGTTTATTTGCCATTAGTACACACCTCCAAACAAAACAAAAACTCTGGGTGTGCGCCAGCTCATGTTTTTTAAACACTATTATTGCACACAGAGTGAGTCCATACAACTTATTACGTGACTTGTTAAGCAAATATTTATTGCTAGCCCATAGATCTAGCCTAGATAGGTATCGAAATAGCTAGTCAACCTAGAATTGTGTCTGACAGTAGGTATAAAACTATTTTCATACAATACTATCTAATAACCTCTAGTTTGCTAATATCACAACAACATAAGGAAAATATTTAAGAAATGTACATAAATGCTAAATATTAATCTGCTACACTATATAATGGACTCGTAGTTGGCTAACTTAGCAACCTCTTCTCAGCAAGTAGACTGCACTGGAGAGCACAGGAGGTTGGTGGCACCTTATTTGGGGAGGACGTGGTTGTGGTAACGGCTGGAGCAGAATAAGTGGAATGGTATCAAATACATCAAACACATTGTTTCCATGTGTTTGATGCCACTCCATTGACGCCGTTCCGGCCATTATAATGAGCCGTCCTCTCCTAAGCAGCCTCCACTGGTGGAGAGAGAGTGGAGAGCGCACGCACACATCTGATGTCATCACAGAGCGACAGATATGTATATTTTAGCTGTAATTGCCATTTCTTGAGACCTACAGCTACAAATGAAAGAAAAGGGTTAGCTAACATAGCTAGTAGCCTAATTGACCGTATTTTATCCTGAAATAATTTGAGGTGGTCCCAACGTCATCCTCACATTTTTATAGGTTATGGTTTAATGTAAATAGCCTACACATAGAAAGGAGAAAGTAGCTTGATCAAAGGGGCAACCTGCAGTTGCTACATCCAGGGTTTGGCTTATAAATGATTCATATATACCCATTGATTCTTTACGAATATAACATGTCACTGAATTGTGATATCCGTCATATCTTGTGCATATCTTTTTTGTCAATAACGAATCTGAATGTGAACTGGGCTTTGTTTGTCATGTCAGGAATTTTGTGTCACTTTACAACGACATACGTCACTGTTATGTTATGTTCATTATAGGGAAGGGATGTAATGGTTTAAATGAAGAGAAACAGGTAATGATGCATTTTCCAGCACAGATTCGGTGTAATTACATAGAAATGATCTTCTCTGATTCCATATAACTACCATGGGCTGGTTGGGATATCAGGAAAGGATTGGGGGAAACAACATGGCAACTATTTATGTTAACTAATGGTAATTACTAGCTAATTGCAGAGTAAATACATCTTATTACCGAGCTAGAATGTAAAGCGGTAGCCACATCTCTCTCCTGTAAATGAGAGATTAAGCAAACAATTTATTTGGGAAATATTCCGTCTTTGCTATTTTCATTAGCATGCTGAGGATTTCAAATTGTATTGGATGTATTTTTTTATCTGTTAAGACATCGAATACATGTGGTTTAGTGTATTTAGCACATTTAGTATGTTTAGTTCATTAAACGTTATGTGTGATTTGGTTTATGTAGATACAACAATTCAAAGTTAATACACAAAGTAACCAAAAACCTGATCTAATTTGCATATTCCCACAAGTTTCCCAGAATTGTTAGACAGAAGTTCACAAGTCGCTGCAAAAGTTTGCCTCAAAACTAATTTGCAAATTTGCAGTAAATTAGCCAAAGATTTGCAATAACTGTTTGCCAAATGCCTGTTGTTTTTTTTCTCGGTAGAAGAGCTTTAAAAATATACTGAAAATTATTGCATACAAAAAAAACGTACACTCACCTAGCAGAAAAAATGTATCTTAAAAATTATATTTCACTTCAGTGAATCAAAATACAGTATGTACAACAGTAAACTGACACCTGGTGGCTTTTCTTTGATTCAAAACGAACTCTCTATCTCATCGTCGATGATGACTTTTCCATTTTCTTCTACTTCCTTTGACCCAGACTTGATGGCAAGTTCGTTCTCAATTTCCTTTTTAACCAACGGAACCTTGTTGATTTTGGCAAAGCTCTGGCTGATGTCCATAAAGGTCTTGTTTTTGGTCTCGGGCAGAATAAAGTAGAGGTATACAGCACCCAGCACACACACCACCAGGAACACCAGGAAGGCATAGGTCTGCAGGGACTCCTGTGGAGACACACACACACACACAAAATGTTTTAAAAAGGTATACTCAGCAATATGAAATCATCGACTTCTCGTTTACAGATGTCAACAACAACACATTTCAAATCTGCCCAGACTTTCCACACCTACAAACATTTCACCTTCATTTCCAGCCCAAACTTCCCCCTCACAAAAAGATAGGCTTCCCTGAGCTGTCAGCCTGAAGTGTGTGTACAGAGGCATCTAGCCATCTGTGTGAAACTGTTGGTGTGACAGTGTGACAAGCAATAAAAGCCTCATTCTCCTGAGGCACACACACACACACACACACACACACACACACACACACACACACACACACACACACACACACACACACACACACACACACACACACACACACACACACACACACACACACACACACACACACACACACACACACACACACACACACACACACACACACACACACACACACACACACACACACACACACACACACATTTGCAAGAGTCACCAGAGTAGTTATACTAACTCTGTAGTCCATTTCTACATTTAGATTACCTCCAGGGGGACCAAAGAGAATTGAAACTCAGTGGCGAGTCACACTTCTTAAAAAGTCGCCTGTCCCTACTCTCAGAGCAGTAAAACATCAGTAAAAATGAAACACAGGCAACGGAGCGTGGCTGGACCTAGTGCTTGCATAGGCCTACTGAAGAGCTGAAGCTTTGCAAGCATGTAATGCTGTATGTTCTATAATTATACAATCTATATAATGTATTTGGTAGTGTGTAGAAAGTAATATTTGCAATTACTTCTGAGAATGGGACTACACCGTTAGAAAAAATGGTGTTATCTAGAACCTAAAATGGGTTATTTGGCTGTTCCCATAGGATTTGTATTTTATTTTTATGTTAAGTGACTGTCCCACTGGATGTCATAAGGTGAATGCACCAATTTGTAAGTCGCTCTGGATAAGAGCGTCTGCTAAATGACTTAAATGTAAATGTAAATGTAAAATGGCTGTCACACACTGTGTTAGCTCAGAATCCCACTGGGACTACACTTTTAGACCAAAAGAGTTCAACCTGGAACCAAAAAAGGATCTACTTGGAACAAATAAGGGTTCTCTTATGGGACAGCCGAAGAACCCTTTCGGAACCCTTTTATCTAAGAGTGTATGGCCTGCTGGGAATTACATTTCCCCGACCCGACTCCCTCTCAGTGGGAGCTTTACAAATTCTTAAATGAACTAAATGTATTCAAGCCAAACGGAATATTGGATTACGTTTTAGAAACATTTCAGAATCAAACAAAGAATCAAAGAAATTCAGAAGGATGAGCCTGGGAAATAATTGGGATTACTGAAAAACACAGTCCAATGCTGAGAAGTCATAGGGAATAGAGAAAGAATCCAAAATCTACAGGGAACCACAAATATACCCCAACATCTTTGAAATCTGACCCTGCACTGTCAATCATTCAGTTTAATGAGGGATTTCAAATCTGGCCAGGCAGATTACCAGAGGGAGACTGCCTGGGAATCTTGATTGACCCCAGACTGGGGGTTTGAATGATGCACTAAAAGCTATTTTCCAAACAGTCTAATATACCTGTCATAAAACACACAGTACCCATTCAATGGTGACCTCAAAGCCCAACTACTTCCTGTTGACATCCGCCTTCCCAAGGCCTTATGGGTTATTACTGTGTCACATCGAGACACGGCTTTCCCCTCTTTCAAATATTTCATAAGAAGATAAACAAGGCTCTATTTGGTAGCCTGATCCAGACTGAAAAAAAAAACTTTCTGTGATGTAACACTAATTTGCAAAAGTTGGAAAAATCCCCTAGTCCGATGAATTTTGCATTACTCGGACAGATGAGTAATGCTAATTACAAACGCATTTCCTATAAAAATATTTCAACTTCCTGTTATTGCTAAGATTGATTTTTCACTGGCCTATTGATTGACGTGATAAAGGAGGTGGTTTATTTTTTAGGGGGTAAGCTTTATTGCCTGCACTGCTGGCTTGGCACATTTAGCCTCCCTGATACATACACAAACATACACTGACCTTGTCATGTTTTGTCATTGATTATCATGTCTTGTCCCTGTGCTTCCCTTCTATTCGTTTCCCTCTGCTGGTCTTATTAGGTTCTTTCCCTCTTTCTATCCCTCTCTCTCCCCCTCCCTCTCTCTCTCTCTCTCTCTATCGTTCCGTTCCTGCTCCCAGCTGTTCCTCATTCTCCTAACTACCTCATTTACTCTTTCACACCTGTCCCCTATTTTGCCCTCTGATTAGAGTCCCTATTTCTCCCTCTGTTTTCCGCTTCTGTCCTTGTCGGATCCTTGTTTAATGTTTGCTGTTCTGTGTCCTTGTTCTGCCCTGTCGTGTTTTTGCCTTCTTCAGATGCTGCGTGTGAGCAGGTGTCTATGTCAGCTACGGCCTGTGCCTTCCCGAAGCGACCTGCAGTCTGTGGTCGCGTCTCCAGTCGTTCCTCTCTACTGACGAGAGGATTTCAGTTTTCCTGTTTTGTATTTACCTAAGATAATATCCAGGATTATCGTTTTTGTTTAAGACTGGAATAAAGACTCTGTTTCTGTTAAGTCGCTTTTGGGTCCTCATTCACCAGCATAACAGAAGGATCCGACCAAGAATGGACCCAGCGACTACGGATTCTCGCAACACTGCCGTCGAGATCCAGGGAGCAATGCTCGGCAGACACGAGCAGGAATTGTCTGCTGCTCGTCATGCCGTTGAGACCCTGGCCGCTCAGGTCTCCGACCTCTCAGGACAGTTTCAGAGTCTTCGTCTCGTGCCACCAGCTACTTCCTGGTCTTCCGAGTCTCCGGAACCTAGGGTTAATAACCCACCATGTTACCCTGGGCAGCCCACTGAGTGCCGCTCCTTTCTCACCCAGTGTGATATTGTGTTCTCTCTCCAGCCCAACACATACTCAAGAGAGAGAGCTCGGATCGCCTACGTCATATCACTCCTTACTGGTCGGGCTCAGGAGTGGGGCACAGCTATCTGGGAGGCAAGGGCTGAGTGTACTAACGATTATCAGAACTTTAAAGAGGAGATGATACGGGTTTTTGATCGTTCAGTTTTTGGGAAGGAGGCTTCCAGGGCCCTGGCTTCCCTATGTCAAGGTGATCGATCCATAACGGATTACTCTATAGAGTTTCGCACTCTTGCTGCCTCCAGTGACTGGAACGAGCCGGCGTTGCTCGCTCGTTTTCTGGAGGGACTCCACGCTGAGGTTAAAGATGAGATTCTCTCCAGGGAGGTTCCTTCCAGCGTGGACTCTTTGATTGCACTCGCCATCCGCATAGAACGACGGGTAGATCTTCGTCACCAAGCTCATGGAAGAGAGCTCGCGTTAACGGTGTTCCCCCTCTCCGCATCTCAACCATCTCCTCCCACCGGCTCAGAGACTGAGCCCATGCAGCTGGGAGGTATTCGCATCTCGACTAAGGAGAGGGAACGGAGAATCACCAACCGCCTTTGCCTCTATTGCGGTTCTGCTGGACATTTTGTCATTTCATGTCCAGTAAAAGCCAGAGCTCATCAGTAAGCGGAGGGCTACTGGTGAGCGCTACTACTCAGGTCTCTCCATCAAGATCCTGTACTACCTTGTCGGTCCATCTACGCTGGACCGGTTCGGCTGCTTCATGCAGTGCCTTGATAGACTCTGGGGCTGAGGGTTGTTTTATGGACGAAGCATGGGCTCGGAAACATGACATTCCTCTCAGACAGTTAGGGAAGCCCACGCCCATGTTCGCCTTAGATGGTAGTCTTCTCCCCAGTATCAGATGTGAGACACTACCTTTAACCCTCACAGTATCTGGTAACCACAGTGAGACCATTTCCTTTTTGATTTTTCGTTCACCTTTTACACCTGTTGTTTTGGGTCATCCCTGGCTAGTATGTCATAATCCTTCTATTAATTGGTCTAGTAATTCTATTCTATCCTGAAACGTTTCTTGTCATGTGAAGTGTTTAATGTCTGCTATCCCTCCTGTTTCTTCTGTCCCCTCTTCTCAGGAGGAACCTGGTGATTTGACAGGAGTGCCGGAGGAATATCATGATCTGCGCACGGTCTTCAGTCGGTCCAGAGCCAACTCCCTTCCTCCTCACCGGTCGTATGATTGTTGTATTGATCTCCTTCCGGGGACCACTCCCCCTCGGGGTAGACTATACTCTCTGTCGGCTCCCGAACGTAAGGCTCTCGAGGATTATCTGTCTGTTTCTCTCGACGCCGGTACCGTGGTGCCTTCTTCCTCTCCCGCCGGAGCGGGGTTTTTTTTTTGTTAAGAAGAAGGACGGTACTCTGCGCCCCTGCGTGGATTATCGAGGGCTGAATGACATAACGGTTAAGAATCGTTATCCGCTTCCCCTTATGTCGTCAGCCTTCGAGATTCTGCAGGGAGCCAGGTTCTTTACTAAGTTGGACCTTCGTAACGCTTACCATCTCGTGCGCATCAGAGAGGGGGACGAGTGGAAAACGGCGTTTAACACTCCGTTAGGGCATTTTGAATACCGGGTTCTGCCGTTCGGTCTCGCTAATGCTCCAGCTGTCTTTCAGGCATTAGTTAATGATGTACTGAGAGACATGCTGAACATCTTTGTTTTCGTTTACCTTGACGATATCCTGATTTTTTCACCGTCACTCGAGATTCATGTTCAGCACGTTCGACGTGTACTCCAGCGCCTTTTAGAGAATTGTCTCTACGTGAAGGCTGAGAAGTGCGCCTTTCATGTCTCCTCTGTCACATTTCTCGGTTCTGTTATTTCCGCTGAAGGCATTCAGATGGATCCCGCTAAGGTCCAGGCTGTCAGCGATTGGCCCGTTCCTAAGTCACGTGTCGAGTTGCAGCGCTTTCTCGGTTTCGCTAATTTCTATCGGCGTTTCATTCGTAATTTCGG
The DNA here is from genome assembly GCF_021184085.1 of Oncorhynchus gorbuscha. Lineage (NCBI taxonomy): Eukaryota > Metazoa > Chordata > Actinopteri > Salmoniformes > Salmonidae > Oncorhynchus > Oncorhynchus gorbuscha. Next base: position 23,982,665 of record NC_060190.1, on the reverse strand, counting down.
TCAAGTGGCTGCCCCTCTCACAGCTCTTACTTCTGTCAAGACGTGCTCTAAGTGGTCCGGTTCCGCCCAGGGAGCTTTTGATCTCCTCAAGAAGCGTTTTACATCCGCTCCTATCCTTGTTACTCCTGACGTCAGTAAAATATTCATTGTCGAGGTTGACGCTTCAGAGGTGGGCGTGGGAGCCATTCTGTCCCAGCCCTTCCATTCTGACGATAAGGTCCATCCTTGCGCTTATTTTTCTCATCGCCTGTCGCCATCGGAACGCAACTATGATGTGGGTAACCGCGAACTGCTCGCCATCAAGCTCGTTGGGCGTTGTTTTTCGCTCGTTTCGAGTTCGTGATTTCTTATCGCCCGGGAAATAAGAACACCAAGCCTGATGCCTTATCCCGTCTCTTTAGTTCTTCTGTGGCTTCTACCGACCCCGAGGGGATTCTCCCTGAAGGGCGTGTTGTCGGGTTGACTGTCTGGGGAATTGAGAGACAGGTAAAGCAAGCACTCACTCACACTGCGTCGCCGCGAGCTTGTCCTAGTAACCTTCTTTTCGTCCCTGTCTCTACTCGTCTGGCTGTTCTTCAGTGGGCTCACTCTGCCAAGTTAGCTGGCCACCCCGGCGTTCGGGGTACGCTTGCTTCTATTCGCCAGCGGTTTTGGTGGCCTACTCAGGAGCGTGACACGCGCCGTTTCGTGGCTGCTTGTTCGGACTGCGCGCAGACTAAGTCAGGTAACTCTCCTCCTGCCGGTCGTCTCAGACCGCTTCCCATTCCTTCTCGACCATGGTCTCACATCGCCTTAGACTTTATTACCGGTCTGCCTTCGTCTGCGGGGAAGACTGTGATTCTTACGGTTGTCGATAGGTTCTCTAAGGCGGCACATTTCATTCCCCTCGCTAAGCTTCCTTCCGCTAAGGAGACGGCACAAATCATCATTGAGAATGTGTTCAGAATTCATGGCCTCCCGTTAGACGCCGTTTCAGACAGAGGCCCGCAATTCACGTCACAGTTTTGGAGGGAGTTCTGTCGTTTGATTGGTGCTTCCGTCAGTCTCTCTTCCGGTTTTCATCCCCAGTCTAACGGTCAAGCAGAAAGGGCCAATCAGACTATTGGTCGCATATTACGCAGCCTTTCTTTTCGAAACCCTGCGTCTTGGGCAGAACAGCTCCCCTGGGCAGAATACGCTCACAACTCGCTTCCTTCGTCTGCTACCGGGCTATCTCCGTTTCAGAGTAGTCTTGGGTACCAGCCTCCTCTGTTCTCGTCCCAGCTCGCCGAGTCCAGCGTTCCCTCCGCTCAGGCTTTTGTCCAACGTTGTGAGCGCACCTGGAGGAGGGTCAGGTCTGCACTTTGCCGTTACAGGGCGCAGACTGTGAGAGCCGCCAATAAACGTAGGATTAAGAGTCCTAGGTATTGTCGCGGTCAGAGAGTGTGGCTTTCCACTCATAACCTTCCCCTTACGACAGCTTCTCGCAAGTTGACTCCGCGGTTCATTGGTCCGTTCCGTGTCTCTCAGGTCGTCAATCCTGTCGCTGTGCGACTGCTTCTTCCGCGACATCTTCGTCGCGTCCACCCTGTCTTCCATGTCTCCTGTGTCAAGCCTTTTCTTCGCGCCCCCGTTCGTCTTCCCCCCCGTCCTTGTCGAGGGCGCACCTATTTACAAGGTACGGAAGATCATGGACATGCGTTCTCGGGGACGTGGTCACCAGTACTTAGTGGATTGGGAGGGTTACGGTCCTGAGGAGAGGAGTTGGGTTCCATCTCGGGACGTGCTGGACCGTTCGTTGATTGATGATTTCCTCCGTTGCTGCCAGGGTTCCTCCTCGAGTGCGCCAGGAGGCGCTCGGTGAGTGGGGGGGTACTGTCATGTTTTGTCATTGATTATCATGTCTTGTCCCTGTGCTTCCCTTCTATTCGTTTCCCTCTGCTGGTCTTATTAGGTTCTTTCCCTCTTTCTATCCCTCTCTCTCCCCTCCCTCTCTCCCTCTCTCTCTATCGTTCCGTTCCTGCTCCCAGCTGTTCCTCATTCTCCTAACTACCTCATTTACTCTTTCACACCTGTCCCCTATTTTGCCCTCTGATTAGAGTCCCTATTTCTCCCTCTGTTTTCCGCTTCTGTCTTTGTCGGATCCTTGTTTAATGTTTGCTGTTCTGTGTCCTTGTTCCGCCCTGTCGTGTTTTTGCCTTCTTCAGATGCTGCGTGTGAGCAGGTGTCTATGTCAGCTACGGCCTGTGCCTTCCCGAAGCGACCTGCAGTCTGTGGTCGCGTCTCCAGTCGTTCCTCTCTACTGACGAGAGGATTTCAGTTTTCCTGTTTTGTATTTACCTAAGATAATATCCAGGATTATCGTTTTTGTTTAAGACTGGAATAAAGACTCTGTTTCTGTTAAGTCGCTTTTGGGTCCTCATTCACCAGCATAACAGACCTAGAGAGAAGTTTATCCTCGGCGGCTGCAATCTGTTCGGGCGTGCAACGGGGACACAAGGATAATTAAATGTCCACAATGGAGGGGATATAAAAGTTAATACATCTGATCAGGGAGAGGTGTCCCCAGTGAAATAATGGGGCTGGCCTTCGGGAGGTCATGGTTACTGCATTGGTCATGGTCACTGCATTGTGGGGGCAATGGCTTGTCGCAGTTGACAAGGAGAGGGCTACAGTGTGAGTGTGTGTGTGTGTGTGTGTGTGTGTGTGTGTGTGTGTGTGTGTGTGTGTGTGTGTGTGTGTGTGTGTGGGGGGGTGGTTTATGCAGACGGTGCTCATATTCTTAATGGCCCAAGGGGAGGCCGACCCAAGGACAGCAAATTAGCTGCTTGACTAGGCTTTACTCAACATTGTTATTATGCGTTTTCAGCCTGGCAAACTGTCATTTTGGGAATGCAAGATTATTTAATGCAGTTTCTATCTTTTACATTTTGGATTAGCCTCTAGCACCCCAGCAGTGACGTATGCTACATTGTGATAATCATATAACGAGTCTTAAAATGACATTATACTGTATATGGGTCTTTCTATAAACTAGGGTACCAGTGAGCATTTCATGTAGAGGATAACTGTTTAGAGCTGCCACAAAGCCTTTTTTTCATGTGAATACATTAAGACAGTGGTCACCAACCTTTTCTGAGTCAAGATCACTTTCTGAGTACAAAGCAAGATCTACCGCTCAGATAGTTTTTTAAACAATAATAATAATAATACGCCTATGCAACATTAACCTATTAAAAACAGTTCTGTAACAATGAGGTTTCTGCAGTAGGCTATGAGGCCCAATACATTATCACATATTGGCTATGCTTGAATTGCCTTGTCAATGTTGTTCTTCTCAGACCATTTTGAAATTATATTTCAAAATGTTAGGTATACAATCACACTGGTAATATATCATTTGCTGTATTACTTGTGAGGCACAGCTGAGTGAGCACAACAATTAGCTTTGTTTTATTTTACTGGATGGCCTGCATCTGATGGTCAGTCTGAGGGGGGGAGGAAAGGAGAGAGCAGCAGGGAGGCTCCCTCTCACCCGACTCACCCCGTCCCTCTGCTCTCCCTCCCTCCGCTGAGAAAAGGGGACATAGTCTTCCAGCTGTTGGCGAAACTCAAGTCGCACTGCATTATTTCTGCCTCATGCACCAATTCATGTTGTTACTCCCATGACCAGAGAAAGTGAAATTAAAATCTAAAAAAATAGATATTAAAAAAGAGACGTGCCGCTAATAATAACAATGCAAGGTTATCGAAACATTTTGCTATACTCATTAGTTGCAGCTGCAGTGCTGGTTGTAGTGAGTGGAAGTAAGGAGAACGCTTATTTCATGGCTTATAAAAGTGTTGAACAAAGTGTTGACAAAGTGCTGAATAACAACTTTAAAAAAAACGTAATTATAAAAACAGCAGCTCTTTGCTGTATTCATTGAGTCTCTCTCTTGTCGTGGTTTTAAAAGTTTTGACATCTCAGTCTCAATGCTGTGTGTTCGTGGTTTCTTTTTACAGCCTATTGCTCGAGGAAACTGTGCAGACACAGTGATCTGAGCTATCTGACTGGCCAGCATTAGACCTATAGGTGCACTTGATTTGCTCTCTGGGGCGGCTGGGTAGGCGGAGTTCTACCTTCAGACACATGAAATGGTTAAAAATGGGAACACTTAAAACATATTTTTTTTTACAGAAATGCTTGGTGATCGACAACGAATGCCTTGGAGATCAACCAGTTGAACGACCGGTTGGTATAAAGATGTATGGAGATCTCGGAAGTATACTGTTACCTTGTAACATTGCGTATTTCACTTTGTTACAAGGTGCACACATATCCAAAATAAAATCGAATGTTTCTGACACAAAGAGCAACTTTAACATGATTAATAAAACAAAAACCGAAACTGTCATTACGAGAACCGATACTCAATAATCACGCATAATAGTTGTTTGATATGTGTTTGATGTCTAGGTGATTCAGGAAATAATTTTCTGAATGACATTCAAGTGATAAAGAGCTGATGTGATACTGCCAGATTACTGTCCAAGTACATTTGAGGTCGTAAGTTTACTTTCAACCACTCCACAAATTTCTTGTTCATGTCACGCCTTGGTCATTGTATCTTGTGTTTTTGTTATATGTTTGGGTAGGCCAGGGTGTGACATGGGTTTATATGTTGTATTTCGTATTGGGGTTGTATTAATTGGGAGTGTGTATTATTAGGGGTGTGTCTAGTTAGGCTTGGCTGCCTGAGGCGATTCCTAATTGGAGTCAGCTGATTCTCGTTGTCTCGGATTGGGAACCGTATTTAGGCAGCCTGAGTGCGCGTTGTATTTCGTGGGTGATTGTACCTGTCTTAGTGTTAGTCACCAGATAGGCTGTATTAGTTTCACTCGTTTGTTGTTTTTGTATTTTCAGTTATTTCATGTACCGCATTATTCTTCATTAAAAGTCACGAGTAACCTACACGCTGCATTTCCGTCTGACTCTCTACAAACAACAGACGAACTACATTACAGTTCACAAACTATAGTTTTGTCAAGTCGGTTAGGACATTTACTTTGTGCATGACACAAGTCATTTTTCCAACAATTGTTTACACACAGATTATTTCACTTATAATTCACTGTATCACAATTCCAGTGGGTCAGAAGTTTACATACACTAAATTGACTGTGCCTTTAAACAGCTTGGAAAATTCCAGAAAATGATGTCATGGCTTTAGCTTCTGATAGGCTAATTGACATAATTTGAGTCAATTGGAGGGGTAACTGTGGATTTATTTCAAGGCCTACCTTCAAACTCAGTGCTTCTCTAGCTTGACATCATGGGAAAATGAAAAGAAATCAGGCAAGACCTCCGAAGAAAATGTAGACCTGCACAAGTCTGGTTCATCCTTGGGAGCAATTTCCAAATGCCTGAAGGAACCACGTTCAACTGTACAAACAATAGCATGCAAGTATAAACACTCTCTTAGAGATGAACGCACTTTGGTGCGAAAAGTGCAAATGAATTCCAGAACAACAGCAAAGTACCATGTGAAGATGCTGGAAGAAACAGGTACAAAAGTATCTATTTCCACAGTAAAACCAGTCCTATATCGACATAACTTGAAAGGCTGCTCAGCAAGGAAGAAGCCACTGCTCCAAAACCGGCAAATCTCCCAACACGGTTTCTAAAGGACTGTAACGGAACTTTTCAAATTTTTGTCTGGATGAAATGCTCGCGCCTCATGGATTACTGGCCTGAACACGCTAACAACACGTGGCTATTTGGACATAAATGATGGCACTTTATGGAACAAAATCAGTCATTTATTGTCAAACTGGGATTCCTGGGAGTGCCTTCTGATGAAGATCATCAAAGGAAAGTGAATATTTATGCTGTTGTTTCTAACTTTGTTGATTCCAAAATGGCAGTTATTCCTCTGGCTGGATTGGGTTCTGAGCGCCGTTCTCAGATTATGTTTTTTCTGCAATTTATTTTTAAAAATCTGACACAGTATTTCTGCTAAAATCCCCAGATGTTTTGGAATCAAAACATTACTACACGTAAGGCGCCAATGTAAACTGAGATTTGTGGATATAAATATGCACAGTATCGAACAAAACATACAGTGGGGCAAAAAGGTATTTAGTCAGCCACCAATTGTGCAAGTTCTCCCACTTAAAAAGATGAGAGAGGCCTGTCATTTTCATCATAGGTACACTTCAACTATGACAGACAAAATGAGAAAAATACATCCAGAAAATCACATTGTAGGATATTTTATGAATTTATTTGCAAATTATGGTGGAAAATAAGTATTTGGTCACCTACAAACAAGCAAGATTTCGGGCTCTCACGGACCTGTAACTTCTTCTTTAAGAGGCTCCTCTGTCCTCCACTCGTTACCTGTATTAATGGCACCTGTTTGAACTTGTTATCAGTATAAATGACACCTGTCCACAACCTCAAACAGTCACACTCCAAACTCCACTATAGCCAAGACCAAAGAGCTGTCAAAGGACACCAGAAACAAAATTGTAGACCTGCACCAGGCTGGGAAGACTGAATCTGCAATAGGTAAGCAGCTTGGTTTGAAGAAATCAACTGTGGGAGCAATTATTAGGAAATGGAAGACATACAAGACCACTGATAATCTCCCTCGATCTGGGGCTCCACGCAAGATCTCACCCCATGGGGTCAAAATGATGGCAAGAACGGTGAGCAAAAATCCCAGAACCACACGGGGGGGACCTAGTGGATGACCTGCAGAGAGCTGGGACCAAAGTAAAAAAGCCTACCATCAGTAACACACTACGCCGACAGGGACTCAAATCCTGCAGTGCCAGACGTGTCCCCCTGCTTAAGCCAGTACATGTCCAGGCCCGTCTGAAGTTTGCTAGAGAGCATTTGGATGATCCAGAAGAAGATTGGGAGAATGGCATATGGTCAGATGAAACCAAAATATAACTTTTGGGTAAAAACTCAACTCGTCGTGCTTGGAGGACAAAGAATGCTAAGTTGCATCCAAAGTACACCATACCTACTGTGACGCATGGGGGTGGAAACATCATGCTTTAGGGCTGTTTTTCTGCAAAGGGACCAGGACGACTGATCCGTGTAAAGGAAAGAATGAATGGGGCCATGTATTGTGAGATTTTGAGTGAAAACCTCCTTCCATCAGCATGACAATGATCCCAAACACACCGCCCGGGCAACAAAGGAGTGGCTTCGTAAGAAGCATTTCAAGGTCCTGGAGTGGCCTAGCCAGTCTCCAGATCTCAACCCCATAGAAAATCTTTGGAGGGAGTTGAAAGTCCGTGTTGCCCAGCAACAGCCCCCAAAAATCACTGCTTTAGAGGAGTTCTGCATGGAGGAATGCGCCAAAATACCAGCAACAGTGTGTGAAAACCTTGTGAAGACTGACATAAAATGTTTGACCTCTGTCATTGCCAACAAAGGGTATATAACAAAGTATTGAGATACATTTTTGTTATTGACCAAATACTTATTTTCCATCATAATTTGCAAATAAATTCATAAAAAAATCCTACAATGTGATAGTTGAAGTGTACCTATGATGAAAATTACAGGCCTCTCTTCTCTTTCTAAGTGGGAGAACTTGTACAATTGGTGGCTGACTAAATACTTACAATTTGTAAGTCGCTCTGGATAAGAGCGTCTGCTAAATGACTTAAATGTCTTAAATGTAAATACTTTTTTGCCCCACTGTACATGTATTGTGTTACATGATGTCATATGAGTGTCATCTGATGAAGATCATCAAAGGATAGTGATTCATTTTTATCTATTTCTGCTGTTTGTGACTCCTATCTTTGGCTGGAAAAATGGCTGTGTTTATTCGACTTGGCGGTGATCTAACATAACCATATTGTGCTTTAGCTGTAAAGCATTTTTTAAATCGGACACGATGGGTAGATCAACAAGATGTTTATCTTTCATTTGCTGTATTGGACTTGTTAATGTGTGAAAGTTACATATTTCAAAAAAATATTTTAGAATTTTGCGCGCTGCCTTTTCAGCGGAATGAAATCCCTGAGCTAGAAAGGTTAACAAGACATTTGTGGAGTGGTTTAAAAACTAGTTTTAATGACTGTCGTAGCAGAATCAGAATTAGTTTGGTAACATTGATAAATAAGATGTTTTATCTAATTTCATACATATGCTTATGTGGGAAAAAGTCACTTGGGGGCCAGAGAGGGGAGAGGTCAGGATTGTCTTCATGTGTGAGGGTATCTGTTAAACCAATGTTAAACCATGTGAAGGGCTCCAAAGTCACTCCCTACTTTTCCCATTGGGGGGAGGAGTATGGCAGTGTCTGGAACAATTGTATGTCCCATCTGATGTCAAAACTTATCTTGATTTAGTTTACTCTCCTTGAGTTTATCCAGGAGGATTGTATTTGAGATGGGCATATCTAGAATTGACAATGCACCAATGTGTCAGAGGAAACACTGTGCAACTGGCAACCTTGGTTAGCATGCACTGCACCCGGCCCGCCACAGGAGTTGCTGGTGTGCGATGAGACAGGGATATCCCTACCTAACTTGGACGACGCTAGGCCAATTGTGCGTTACCCCAAGGACCTCGCGGTCATTTACGACAGAGCCTGGGCGCGAACCCAGAGTCTCTGGTGGCACAGCTGGAACTGCAGTACAGCACCCTTAACCACTGCACCACCCGGGAGGCCCGGAAGTATCTAGAATTGACAATTGATATATGCCATTGGATGAGGTAATGTTTTGGTACTATGTTGTACCAAGAACGAGAAGTAGAACCTCGTCTAAGAGAGCAAACTGAAGCATAATTTAGAGCTAATGCTGTCTGGCTATGGGATACTCCTCTCTCAAGTAAAAGTCTTCCTTTGTGCAGTTTTCCTAAGACCTGTGGTTCGTCATTGTGAGTTGAAAGGGGTGGGTCTTTCCTATAAAAGATCTGTTGCCATTATGCTGACACTCTCAGAGAATTCATTTATAGACACTGAATTGATCTGAGAGTCAAAGGGCAATAGTGAAGCTCATATTATTAGAAGATAATAATGGACAGCACCATGGTAAACAAAGGGCACATATATACAAATACAATCAGTGGGAATAGGGGCCAGGTGTGCACAATGAAAGTTCCAGAGGGATCCGTGACAGCCATGGTGTTTTTCCAGACTGAAAAGATTTTAGTTCCTCTTCTGTAAGTTGGCCTTCACACAGGTCTTTCTGTAAATTTGTTAATTTTACATTATTATTATTAGGAAATAAATACTTTCAGTTTACACCAATCAGTGGAAATGGAGGAGACAAAAATAAAACATATGCTTAAAATATTGTGCTTCCTCTTTTAAAATATAATTTGGTGAATCATGGATGACTCCATTTGTAACGAGATTCTGTAAATTATTTTTCTACGTTGAAGATTCAAAAAATGGTGTACATTTTCCACCATTTCGCTTTATTTTTGTAATACATACACTTAATCGTTCTTGAATAAGTACTTCCATTTATTTTTATTTTTCCTCTAACCTATTTTGTGCCTCTGGTACAGTTTCCATTACCATATACCTGTGCTGTTACTTCCTTTATTAGTCTAATCTCTTTTGACCTAAACTGCTATTGTTTTAATGATGAGTATTGTATTGAATGGCCTCTAAAAGTACATTTAAAAGTGTCCCATACAATAAGGGGATCTGCTGTACCTAGGTTGTGCAAAAAAAGTCCATTATGAATTATTTTGTCTTAGTTAAGAACAAATTGTCATCCAATAGGCTTTGATAAAATTTCCAATATCCGCATCCACATGAAAAATCTGTAAGAGTTATATGGAGGCCAATTTGATGGTGGTCCGATCGCATTCGGTCTCCTATTAATACTTTTTCAAACTTTTGATGCCAGGAAGTAATCAAGATGGCTAGCTTCATTAAGCCTCCTCCATGTACATCTCAGCCTCCATATTTCCACTAGTTCTAATGTATCTAATGTATCCATGATCTTCGTGATCTCCTTTAGTGCTTGAGGGTGATAGTTTGTAGAGTGATTTCCTTTACAATCCATTGAGGTACTTAAAACCATATTATAATCTCCCACCATAATAATAGATTCATTCGTTGCTTGTGATCTCAATAGATTATTATATATATTTTCAAATATTTGGCGATATAGATTAATTAGCCAGATCTGTTTTTGGTCCAATAGCATATTTAAAATAATCCATCTTCTTTGCGGATCTGTTTGCAAAGTTATTTGTAAACCTCCAATTGTTGTAATATTCCACCCACTAAAACCTCCCCCATATCTAGGTCTGTTGTCACTAAGACCATCAGACCATCTCCCTGACTCATGATGCACCTTTGCGTCCTAAGGCAAACCCTTGGCCACCAATTGGTGTTGGCCTGATAGAAATATGGGCAGTCCCAAGATAACATAAATATTCAAGAGGGTGCTTTTTTTACGAGAACTAACCAAATAACATGGAAAAAAGTCAGAAAAAAATAAATAGTAACAATATTAGATCATATTAATAGAAGTAATAGCAGCACAATCGTATAAATGCATGCTCATATTTAAAAAGTCCTAGCAAGGCTATAAGCATGTCAGCCCAGGCTGCTCAGTTCATTGGATTCAATTGTTGAAACAATTTTGAAAAAATGAAGAGAAAACAAGTACAATATATCGCAAGATGTCCATTACATACAAGACATATTTAATGTAGTCCTCATTAAATCCTGTTGTATTCCGACAAAAAAAAAGAAGAAGGAAAAGGGCACATAGAATCTAACAGCTGCTAATAAAAATTTGTCTTAGGCATCACAACGTCAACAGTGAAGAGGTGACTCTGGGATGCTGGCCTTCTAAGCAGAGTTCCTCTGTCCAGTGTCTGTGTTCTTTTGCCCATCTTAACCTTTTCTTTTTATTGGCCAGTCTGAGATATTACTTTTTCTTTGGAACTCTGCCAGCATCCCGGAGTCACGGCTTCACTGTTGACGTTGAGACTGGTGTTTTGCGTGTACTATTTAATGAAGCTGCCAGTTGAGGACCTGTGAGGAGTCTGTTTCTCAAACTAGACACTCTAACGTACTTCCCAGAGGGAATTGTTGATATGCTGTCAATTTGTTATTCTAGATAACATTTCATTTGGAACAATGCACCAAAAAAATGCATTTTACTTACACGTCTTTAGTATTTTACAGATAGAAAGTATATACAGTGGGGAGAACAAGTATTTGACACACTGCCGATTTTGCAGGTTTTCCTACTTAAAAAGCATGTAGAGGTCTGTAATTTTTATCATGGGTATCTTGGGGTTGTACTCATCCTTCTTCTTCCTTCAAACACGGTGAGTGGAGTTTAGACCAAAAAGCTCTATTTTTGTCTCATCAGACCACATGACCTTCTCCCATTCCTCCTCTGGATCATCCAGATGGTCATTGGCAAACTTCAGACGGGCCTGGACATGCGCTGGCTTGAGCAGGGGGACCTTGCGTGCGCTGCAGGATTTTAATCCATGATGGCATAGTGTTACTAATGCTTTTCTTTGAGACTGTGGTCCCAGCTCTCTTCAGGTCATTGACCAGGTCCTGCCGTGTAGTTCTGGGCTGATCCCTCACCTTCCTCATGATCATTGATGCCCCACGAGGTGAGATCTTGCATGGAGCCCCAGACTGAGGTTGATTGACCGTCATCTTGAACTTCTTCCATTTTTAAATAATTGCGCCAACAGTTGTTGCCTTCTCACCAAGCTGCTTGCCTATTGTCCTGTAGCCCATCCCAGCCTTGTGCAGGTCTACAATTGTATCCCTGATGTCCTGACACAGCTCTCTGTTCTCTGCCATTGTGGAGAGGTTGGAGTCTGTTTGATTGAGTGTGTGGACAGGTGTCTTTTATACAGGTAACGAGTTCAAACAGGTGCAGTTAATACAGGTAATGAGTGGAGAACAGGAGGGATTCTTAAAGGGACAGTTCACCTCAAAGTTAAAGATACTTAACAAAGCATGTTTTCTGAGATGTGAATGTTTTTTATCTTTATTCTGCAGGGTCGAAATTGGCTGGTAAAAAGTCTAAGAGACTGGTACATTTTTTCATCTACCTGCCACAGTGGCAAGTGGACCAAAAAGTCAGTTCCAGGCCCTAGTACAGGATTAACAATGTTTTGGGAAAAGCACACAATGCCAATGCTTATTTGGGTGTGTCTACAAAGATTGGCGCTCTCATTATTTGCTTGTGTCACCAAGTTTGCTAGTAAGATGGACATAATGCACCTAAAACTATTTTCCTTAAGGATAGACAAATGTACTTCATAGTGAAGGTAGGCCTAAATGCATTTTTGCTCTGCAATAAGTGGCTCACTGTTGGATTAATATTAAAATAACTGATGTATTACAAACTTGTAACATATATTACTTTGTGACATGCTCCATCTCTATCAGCCGCATGGACCACGACATACAGTGCCTTCAGAAAGTATTCAGACGCCTATACTTTTTCAGCCTTATTATAAAATGGTTTAAATAAGTTTTCCTCATGAATCTACACACAATAACCCATAATGACAAAGTAAAAACTGGTTCAGACATTTTTGCAAATTTATAAAAAAACAAAAACAGGAATACTTTATTTACATAAGTATTCAGACCCTTTTCAGTGAGACTCAAAATTGAGCTCAGGTTCATCCTGTTTCCATTGATCATCCTTGAAATGTTTCTACAACTTGAGTCCATCTGTGGTAAATTCAATTGATTGGACATGATTTGGAAAGGCACACACCTGTCTATATAACGTCCCCCAGTTGACAGTGCATGTCCGAGCAAAAACCAAGCCATGAGGTCAAAAAAATTGTTCGTAAAGCTCCGAGACAGGATTGTGTCGAGGCACAGATCTGGGGAAGGGTACCAACACATTTCTGCAGCATTGAAGGTCCCCAAGAACACACACACACACAGAAAATAATAATATCCAATACAAATGGGCAGGAAAAGCAGTGAGTAACAATCACACTTTTGTCTTGTGAGTCAGCCACCACATCCGGATGTCTCCAAGGCCGAAAAGCGCCCACCAATGATAGTTTGACTAAAGATCACATGAATGATTTCTTCCAGATACCCCATAAACCATTCAATACATCATCACAACACCCCAGTATATGCATTTCTCAGGTCGATAGTGCAGTGTGGTGTCTTCACACCTTAACCTGGCAATGTATTGTTTTGGCATTGTCTTTCGACGCTACCACAGGATTACCGCGATCCTCCCTCCTCTATTTACACCGAATGACCCATCTTTGAGGGGATTAGTGGCTAAAGAGTGAGAGAAAAGGGGTGCGTGGCCTTTTTTAGGTGAGAATCAAAACTGAAACAATCCCTTCACTTTCCTCTGTAATGAGCTTTTGGAGAGCCGGAAGTAATACAGATCTTAATTTGATCACTCATTTGTTGCGGAGACTTTTCCTGCACCGGAGGAAATGCAGATGAGCTTCATGATTTACACTGTACATAAATTCACTGACAACCCACACTAACAAACAGTTATATTAACAGTATTGCACTTTTTATGTAGCCTAATTTTGCACAGCTAATAGCCTAAACACAGATGAAGCAACATTATGGACTAAATGTTGAAGTCCTGTTGCTGCAGGATTACTGTGTCAAATTAAGATCCTACATCTGTAGCAATATAAAGTCAGTAAGCTGCACCCCAGCTATAATACACCCAGACACAGTTGCAAAGGGAGAGACCTGTGGAAATAAAGTTCCCACACAGGAAGCAAGTCAGGTGTTACAGCAGCATTGCAGCATTACCACCCGGCTCAATGTTTTTGCCAGTGCAAGTCAAGACGATCCGTCTAAGACAATTTTTGTCATAGAAAGTTTGGGAAATTCTCTCCCTACGGAAATGAAATGTTTCCCAATGGAAGCAAACGAAAAGGTAGAATAGAATCTCGGATCATTATGGAAATTACACAAAAGATACACATCTCATTACCCATGAATGTCAATGGCTATGCCATTGTTTCCAGGAAAAATGAGCCAACCACACTCAGTATTCAACACAACGATGCTGTGATGTCCAGACATACTGTAGGGATCTGCTTGAGCGCAAGTTAACTGAAGTCAGTAGCGTTTGCTGTCATTGGACAAATTATACTGACCAAAAATATAAACGCAACACGCAAGAATTGAAAATATTTTACTGAGTTACAGTTCAATTAATGAAATCAGTCAATTGAAATACATTAATTAAGCCCTAATCTATAGATTTCACATGATTGGGAATACAGATACGTATCTGTTGGTCACAGATACATTAGAAAAAAGGGAGGGGCGTGGATAAAAAAACAGTCAGTATCTGGCGTGATCACCATTTACACCTCAAGTCAAATTAAATCCATGTTTTCGTCACATGTGCCAAATACAACAGGTGTAGTACATCTTACAGTGAAATGCTTACTTTCAAGCCTTTAACCAACAATGCAATTTTAAGAAAAAACAGTCTATGACTATGGTGGCTGGAGTCTTTTGGGCCTTCCTCTGACACCGCCTGGTATAGAGGTCCTGAATGGCAGGAAGCTTGGCCCCAGGGATGTACTGGGCCGTTCGCACTACCCCCTGTAGTGCCTCCGGTCGGAGGCTGAGCAGTTGCCATACCAGGCGGTGATGCAACCACCATACTCTCGATGGTGCTGAGAATCTGAGGACCCATGCCAAATTTGTTCAGTCTACTGAGAGGGAACATGCATTGTCATGCCCTCTTCACAACTGTCTTGGTGTGTTTTGACCATGATAATTTGTTGGTGATGTGGACACCAAGGAACTTGAAACTTTCAATCTGTTCGACTACAGCCCTGTCGATGAGAATTGTGGTGTGCTTGGTCCTCCTTCTTCTGTAATCCTCAATCATCTTATTTGTCTTCATCACATTGAGGGAGAGGCTTCAGTGTTGCTGGCCTCGGAGCGAGTATAGAAATGATTTAGCTCGTCTGGTAGGCTCGTGTCACTAGGCAGCTCACGACTGTGCTTCCCTTTGTAGTCCAAAAATGTTTGCAAGCCCTGACAAATCCGACGAGCGTCGGAGCTGGTGTAGTACGATTAAATCTTATAGTCCTGTGTTGACGCTTTGGTTTGTCTTACGGCATAGCTGTCACGCCTTGGTCATTGTATTTTGTGTTTTTGGTATATGTTTGGGTAAGCCAGGGTGTGACACCACTCACAGACCGAGCAGCGTGTGAACTGGCAGGATCTAAAGGAGGACGTTATGGACAGCAGAAGCATGGAGTATACTACGTGGGAAGAAATCGACAGGTGGGCGGCCGACCCAGAGCGAGTGCAGGAGCCCCTACAGCAATGTGAAGAGGGCTACAGACATATGGAGTCGAAAAGGAAAGCACGGCGATGCAGAGCGAAAACCGAAAGTAACGGGGGAAAGCGCAGAGAGAGAGTGGCTGAGTCAGGAGTCAGACCTGAGCCTACTCTCCCTGTTAATCGTGAAGAGCAGTTGCAGTGGGAGAGGCTGCACCACTTGGAGATTTGGACATGGGAGGAGGAATTAGACGGTAAAGGACCCTGGGCGCAGCCGGGAGAATATCGCCGTCCCAAGGAGGAAATAGAAGCAGCTAAAGCGGAGAGGCGCAGGTATGAGGAGGCAGCACGGCGACGCGGTTGGAAACCGGAAAAACAGCCCAAAAAAATTATTGGGGGGAGGCTAGTTATGCCAGGTAGGAGACCTGCGCATACTCCCTGTGCTCACTGTTGGGCTAGGGAGACCGGGCAGGCACCGTGTTATGCTATGGAGCGCACGGTGTTTCCAGTGCGGGTGCAGAGCCAGCTGCGGCACATACCAGCCCTTCCTATTGGCCGGGCTAGAGTGGGCATCGAGCCAGGTAAGCTTGGGCAGGCTCGGTGCTCAAGAGCTCCAGTGCGCCTGCACGGTCCGGTCTATCCAGAGCCGCCTCTACACACCAGTCCTCCGGTAGCAGCTCCCCGCACCAGGCTTCCTGTGCGTGTCCTCGTGCCAGTACCACCAGTTCCAGCACCACGCACCAGGCCTCCAGTGCGCCTCGCCTGTTCAGCGCAGCCAGCGCTTTTCTCCTCTCCTGCGCTGCTGGAGTCTCCAGTCTGCCCAGCGCGGCCAGTGCTCCCAGTCGGCCCAGCGCGGCCAGTGCTCCCAGTCTGCCCAGCGCGGCCAGTGCTCCCAGTCTGCCCAGTGCGGCCAGTGCTCCCAGTCTGCCCAGCGCGGCCAGTGCTCCCAGTCTGCCCAGTGCTCCCAGTCTGCCCAGTGCTCCCAGTCTGCCCAGTGCTCCCAGTCTGCCCAGCGCCGCCAGTCTGCCCAGCGCCGCCAGTCTGCCCAGCGCCGTCAGTCGGCCCAGCGTCGCCAGTCTGCCAGGATCCGCCAAAAGTGCCAGTCTGCCAGGATCCGCCAGAAGTGCCAGTCTGCCAAGATCCGCCAGATCGGCCAGACAACCTGAATCATCCAGTTCCACCAGCCAGCCAGGATTTACCGGAGCCTACTACCTGCCTGAGCTTCCTCTCAGTACTGGGCTTCCTCTCAGTACTGGGCTTCCTCTCAGTACCAGGCTGCTTCGGTCCCGAGCTGCCCCTCTGTCCCGGGCTGCCCCTCTGTCCCGAGCTGCCCCTCTGTCCTGAGATGCCCCTCTGTCCTGAGATGCCCCTCTGTCCTGAGAAGCCCCTCTGTCCCGAGCTGCCCCTCTGTCCCGAGCTGCCCCTCTGTCCCGAGCTGCCCCTCTGTCACGAGCTGCTCCTCAGTTATGTGGGGATCTGGGTGAGGACGTGGATTATCCCAGGACGCGAAGGGGAGGAAATAGGACATTAATGGAGTGGGGTCCACGTCCCGAGCCAGAACCGCCACCATGGACAGACGCCCACCCGGACCCTCCCTATGCTCTTGAGGTGCGTCCGGGAGTCCGCACCTTAGGGGGGGGGGGTTCTGTCACGCCTTGGTCATTGTATTTTGTGTTTTTGGTATATGTTTGGGTAAGCCAGGGTGTGACATGGGTTTATATGTTGTGTTTCGTATTGGGGTTTGTAGTAATTGGGATTGTGTATGATTAGGGGTGTGTCTAGTTAGGCTTGGCTGCCTGGGGCGATTCTCAATCAGAGCCAGGTGCTTGTCGTTGTCTCTGATTGAGAACCGTATTTAGACAGCCTGACTTTCGCGTTGTAATTTGTGGGTGTTTGTTCCTGTCTCTGTGTAGTGTTCACCAGATAGGCTGTAATAGGTTTCACCTTCCGTTTGTTGTTTTCGTATTTCAGTTATTTCATGTACCGCAATTCCTTCATTAAAGTCATGAATAACCTACACGCTGCATTTCGGTCTGACTCTCTTCATTCAACAGACGAACGATGTTACAATAGCAGGATTTCTTATAAGCTTCCGGTTTAGAGTCTTGTTCCTTGAAAGTGGCAGCTCTACCATTTAGCTTAGTACGGATGTTGCCTATAATCCATTGCTTCTGATTGGAGTATGTACGTATGGCCACTGTTGGGACGTCGTCGTCGATGCACTTATTGGTGAAGCCCGTGACTGATGTGGTGAACTCCTCAATGCCATCGGAAGAATCCTGGAACATATTCCAGTCTGTGCTAGCAAAACAGTCCTGTAGCTTAGCATCTGCGTCATTTGACCACTTCCTTATTGAGCGAGTCAATGGTACTTCCTGCTTTAGTGTTTGCTTGTAAGCAGTAATCAGGAGGATAGAGTTATAGTCAGATTTGCCAAATGGAGGGCGAGGGAGAGCGTTGTACGCGTCTCCGTGTGTAGAGTAAAGGTGGTCTAGAGTTTATTTTCCTCTGGTCGCACATTTAATATGCTGGTAGAAATTTTGTAAAATGGATTTAAGTTTCCCTGCATTAAACGTCTTTGGATGATAATTGTCTTGTTTGCATAGAGTTGATCAGGCTGTTGATTGTGGCCTGTGGAATGTTGTCCAACTCCTTTTCAATGGCAGTGCAAAGTTGCTGGATATTGGCAGGAACTGTTACACGCTGTCGTATATGTCGACCCAGAGCATCCCAAACATGCTCAATGGGTGACATGTCTGGTCAGTTTGCAGGCCATGGAAGAACTGGGACATTTTCAGCTTCCAGGAATTTTGTAGAGATCCTTGCTGATAAATGGCACAACAATGGGCCTCGTGATCTCATCACGGTATCTCTGTGCATTCAAATTCCCATCGATAAAATGCAATTGTGTTTGTTGTCTGTAGCTTATACCTGCCCATACCATAACCCAACTACCACCATGCGGCACTCTGTTTACAACGTTGACATCAGCAAACCAGCTCGCCCACACAACGCCATACACGTGGTCTGCGGTTGGGAGGCCGGTTGGATGTACTGCCAAATTCTCTAAAACGAATTTGGAGGCAGCTTACGGTACATAAATTAACATTCAATTATCTAGCAACAGCTTTGGTGGACATTCCTGCAGTCAGCATGCCAATTGCACACTCCCTCAAATCTGTGACATAGTGTTGTGTGACAAAACTGTACATTTTAGAGTGGCCTTTTATTGTCCCCAGCACACCTGTGTAATGATCATGTTGTTTAATCAGGTTCATGATATGCTACACCTGTCAGGTGGATGGATTATCTTGTCAAAGGAGAAAAGCTCACTTACAGGGATGTAAACAAATTTCTTCACAAAATGAGAGAAATAAGCCTTTTGTGCGTATGGAACATTTCTGGGATCTTTTATTTCAGCTCATGAAACCAATACTTCACATATGGCGTTTATATTTTTGTTCAGTGTACATCTGTTTCACTTGCATCAAAAAATAAAAACATACAAAAGAGGTAATTATGCAGCAGGGCAGGAGTTGTGTGCGGTTGGGACAGACACGCAAGAGAATATAAGAACAATGTTCCGCCGTTTCCACCAAAGAAAATGGTCGACAGCCAACCGGGCAAGCCATCTCTGACATAGTCGGGGAAACACTCTGATTTAAATAAATGAGGAATTAAGGGCTCTATTCAATCAGATCCACATAGCAGTTGTTTTGGCGGTATCGGAGGTGGAACTGCATTAGTGCTGTTAGAGCTGCGGCTCCTGGCATTATACCTAAAGCGGACATTGCCATTGGCTGCACAGAGTCACATTAAGATAAATCCCATTCAGCTTTGTTTACAAGTTTGAACACTGGAATGTGAAACGTAACCTACACCTCGATTAGGATGATAAAAATACTCATTATTTAGTGTAATGATTTTTCAATTTGAGCGTAATTATTTAGCCTAAACTTTCTCAATCTGAACTTCTAAAATGAGTGGGGCAGGTATGGCTTTGTGACAATGATTGCAAGAGCAGCTGCTCACCGGTTTGACAGCTCCAACGCAGTTCACCCTCCAACACATCCGCTACGCGGCTGTCTGCTATCGCTGGTTGACGCTTGATCTGATTGAATCTAGGCCTAAATGTTTCTTTTTGCATGGCACATTACATCACTTTTGCCTCCTTTAAATGTGTTTAACTTGAATGGATATTCTGCTCCACAGCTCTCCCTGTGTTGTGACAGCAGGCCAATGAGTCACCTCATCACAATAGTAAAGCAGCCGGACATCTCCATGGCAAGACAGTATTCTCCTGACAGCCCAGCTGACATTTCTCAGCGACACTACAGTTCTGTCCAGGTTTCAGACTTTCAGAATTGTTGTCATCTTCCCAAGCCTGGAGCAGAACGTATGACAAAAATTGTAGTTAGGAATCAGACCACCAAAGCATCACGGTTTTGGTTTGACCAGTGAATTGACTGAGCCCCTGTTCAGGTTTCAGTTCTGCAATTTCTGTCATCTTCATCACCTTCCCAAAGGTGGATGCCACCTTCCCAGTGGTATACAACCCTGGATACCACTGCTGGCTTGCTTCTGAAGCTAAGCAGGGTTGGTCCTGGTCAGTTCCTGGATGGGAGACCAGATGCTGCTGGAAGTGGTGTTGGAGGGCCAGTAGGAGGCACTCTTTCCTCTGGTCTAAAATAAAATATCTCAACACTGCCCTGTGTAGGGTGCCGTCTTTCGGATGGGACGTTAAACGGGTGTCCTGACTCTCTGAGGTCATTAAAGATCCCATGGCACTTATCGTAAGAGTAGTGGTGTTAACCCCGGTGTCCTGGCTAAAGTCCCAATCTGGCCCTCAAACCTTCACAGTCACCTAATAATCCCCAGTTTACAATTGGCTCATTACTCCCCCTCCTTTTCCCTGTAACTATTCCCCAGGTCGTTACTGCAAATGAGAATGTGTTCTCAGTCAACTTACCTGGTAAAATAACAGATAAATAAAAAAATAAAAAAGACTTGAGCAGAATGATGAATACATTAGTTAGATTACGCTTTCCGCATTTGACAGATTGTGTGTGAGTGAGCGAGCTCTGAGTTCTGGATATTGTGTTATCTTCCCAGAGCCTCTGTGTTTGGATGACGAGTAGCTAGACAAATATCAGAAAGGAGGGGGAGAAGGGCCGACTGACCCCGTCAAAGGTGACCCATCACACGGGGACATGGTGTGTTTCATTTATTTATTTAGGGGGTAGATCAGCTTTAATATTGCAGATAGATTGTGGCTTCTATCAATGTAGTTGTCTGCATCATAGGGTGTTGATGTGACTGGTGTTATATTGACAGACAGCGGGTTGCTGGGTCCAGGTGCCAGCGAGTGCCCAGTGAGTCAGCGTGAGAGCATGTCAGCCCACCCCTACCCCGAGTACTGACTAACGTACCCAGCCGTCACAGCTTTATTTTTAGGTCCCTGCATGCGTTTCTGCTCAAAATAAACCTCTGTCATTTCCCCTCCCCCACCGCACCCAGTGTCTTGTGTCATTTCCTTCTCTCTCTTCCCTCTTTATCTATTCTTCCCTCTCTATACCCCCCCTCTCTAACTGCATGTCTATACCACTTTCATTTCTTCCCTCTCTGTCTCCTCCACTCTCCTCATCCCTCTACAGTAGCTCTCTATCATCTAGCAGTGTTGTAGCCCCTATATCTCACTGTACTCTACATTAAATCTCTACACAGAGGTCCTTATTCCCTGTCTTTCACCTACTCATCATCTCTCTCTCTCCCAGTTTGCCTTCCCTGCTCTGCCTCTGGTTTCCACTGAAGTAACACTGTGTCAAAGGTGTCTGGGGAGAGAAAAGTGTACAGTAATTAGTGCACACTGTGGAGCCCTTGACATCTACCAAATTAGGTTACCTCGTTAGGCTGAGTCTACCCGGGTCATTCTCCTGATTCGCACAAATGACGGCTGATGGTGGACATTTATGGATATTTATTTGGATATATGGATATATGGATTTATATGGCTGACAATGTTAGAATTTTTCTGCTTTTGTTTTTTTATTGGCTAAAAGCCAACAATTAGCAGATAATGGAAACGCTGGACTTTAGCTCGGAGTTAGCTTTCACCTCCATTATGCAGAGCGACAATGGTGTAGACTGCAACAGTGGATTTCAGAGACCTTGCAGGGCTGCGGCGAGAGCAGGGTGCACGTTTGACGGAAGGTCACTTCACATCATCGGTATGTTGAATGTGTCGCCGGTGGCAGCTCTTTGTGCTTAATCTTCGAGGGGGAGTTTTTGTTCAAAACTTTACATTTGGCTCTCTGAGTCAACCTTCCAAGGCCCATCCAAATTATTTTGTTCAATATCTTCCATGATTAAAACTCGCAGGTGCCAGTGAATGGGACAGCACCTTTTACTTCTCCCTGCTGTTTTGCAATGAGATTAGTGTAAATCCAAGACACACACACACTGAAATATACAACCACACTCGGACACACACACACACCCACGTGCAGATGCATTCACACACACAATAACAAAGTGAAATCCTTCGGATCCCCTGTTTGCACTCACACAGAGAGACAAGCATTCACACATGCTCAGACAGAACAAGACACACATAATTTAAACAAAGTTAAATAAGATTACAACCTCTAGCACGTAATGCAATAGAATCATACAATCTTATACATTTTCAACATTATAGTAATTGATTCTACACTACTCGAAGCAACACAACTGTTTGGGGGGTGGCCAGCATCTCAGTGTTTGCTGAATCACTCATCACTCATACTGTGAGTCGTCCCTCACTGGATTCTCCCCCTGTAACTGAATGACTAATAACGAAAGGTCGTGGCTCAATATTTAAGATGGAGTCTTGCACAGAGGACATGTCTGGATCTGATAATGAGTCATAAATAAATACGTCATTTATTGTTCGAGAATTAAACAGCTTGGATTTGCCAGTGCGCGCACGCACGCACGCACGCACGCACGCACGCACGCACGCACGCACGCACGCACGCACGCACGCACGCACGCACGCACGCACACACACACACACACACACACACACACACACACACACACACACACACACACACACACACACACACACACTTCCCATAAGACTGGAGACAACTATGTTTGAATGAACAAGTTGCTTATTGATAACCCACTGCCCATAGAAAGGGGACATGGGATGAGAGAATAATTTAGCACTGTGTAGTACAGGCTTGGCAAGACGGAATTGGAGGCTAAAAAAGGGAAAATGAATAAAGGTTAGAGATGTCCTTTAAAGAGATCGACGCTGCCTTCAGAAAGTATTCATACCCCTTGACTTATTCCACATTTTGTGGTGTTACAGCAGGGATGGGCAATTGGCAGCCCAGCTGGCAGCTGAGATACGCAGACCCATGAGCCACTGCAGCCCCTCATGATGGGGATCCCACCCACATCAAAGTTCCCCATCCTGTTAAAATAATGTATGTGAGTATAACAGAACTGATATGGCAGGTGAAAACCTGAGAAAAATCCATCCAGGAAGTGGGATTTATTTTATGTTTGTAGTTTTCCATTGACTGCCTATACAGTATCCACTGACTTAGGACACTTCCTATGGCTATTGTCCGGTTGAAATATTATTGATTATTATGACTAAAAACAACCTGAGGATTGATTATAAACATTGCTTGACATGTTTCTACGAACTTTACTGATACTATTACAAGCATTTCGCTACACTCGCATTAACATCTGCTAACCATGTGTATGTGACAAATAAAATTTGATTTTGATTTTGATTTTTCGTCTGCCTTTTGTGACCCGCCTTGGAGCCATTGGATTACTGAACAAAACGTGCCAACAAAACTGAGGTTTTTGGATATAAAGAGGGACTTTATCGAACAAAATTTGGCGCTCTGTAATTTCACCGAATGTTGGCCACATACCCTAGAGAGGTTTAAAATAGATTTTTTTCTCTCACCCCCCCTTTTTTGCAAATGTATTGACAATTAAATACAGAAATATGTCATTTACATAAGTATTCACACAACTGACTCAATTCATGTTAGAATCACCCTGGGTAGCGACTATAGCTGTGAGTATTTCTGTGTGGAGTACGTCTCTAAGAGCTTTGCACACCTGGATTGTACAATATTTGCAAATTATTCTTTGTAAAATTCAACAGGCACTGTCAAGTTGCTAGACAGACATTTTCAAGTCTTTTCAAGTCTAGATTTTCAAGCCGATTTAAGTCAAAACTGTAACTAAGCTACTCAGAAACATTCACTGTGATCTTGATTGGCAACTCCCATGTATATTTGGCCTTGTGTTTTAGGTTACTGTACTATTGAAGGGTGAATTCAGCTCCCAGTGTCTGGTGGAAAGCAGACTGAACTAGGTTTTCCATTCGGACCCCAAAATAACACTTCTCAGATTTAGCCCTTGGTTCACTCCAGTCCTGACTGCCCTCGACCAGCACAAAAACATCCTGTGGCGTACTGCATTAGCATCGAATAGCCCCCGTGATGGTCTAAAAAAATATCCCAATACCCCATGACACTGCCCTGTGTCATGACGTTGGCCTCTTTGGGTATAGCAAGCCCATCCCCTTCTCCCTGCCTCCCCTTGCCTCCTTCAACTAGGCTGCTGTGGTCAGAGGTCATAAATTCCTGAGAAGACCTCATGGACACACAGTTATGGAGAGTCGTTTTTCATGGAGACAAAGGAAATCCTTCCACCTCACAGAACTTCAGGTACGAACATATTTCATGTTCCGGAGAAAGTGTAAAAGATCGGTGAAGAATCCAGCTACGAACTGGTCCGTTTGTCACAACTTGGGGAGCTCATGGGAGACGGTGTGGCAACATTACCATAACGCTGTTTATATAATAGCCCCAGATATAAGGTTTACATCTAATTGTTGTATAAGATGAATGAGTGAGTATGATACTGTTTACACAATTTTACAATGTGATTTTGGACTGTTTAATGAAGGAAAACTCAAAAAGGGAATTGGATTTGAACTAAATCAGAGGACTGCCCCTGAGCCCAGTTAGGGTCAGACATCCTGGGACAGCCCTTTTATGCCATTCCGAATAAAACCCAACTTTGAGAAATTATCACCAGTCTGTAAACAATCTGTCTGTAAACAATTGTTGGAAAAACGACTGTGAAAACTATAGTTTGTTAACAGGAAATTTGTGGAGTGGTTGAAAAATTAGTTTTAATGATTCCAACCTAAAGTGTATGTAAACTTCCGACTTCAACTGTACCTGATATTTGTGGAAAAGTCACTCTGATTTACTCTTTAGTCATATCCTGTTTACATAATTGCTTATGCCCGTGCCTACACCTAGCGACCATTTTATTTATTTATCATGTGAACAAAACATGTTTTTTTTTGGAGGGGGGGGGGGGGTGATCGGAAAGCCAGACAAAATCAAACGGACCTATTTATATAAAGAATATGAATTCAGAGGGCAGGAGTGATTCAATATTAAAGTATTAGACCTCTCACCAAAGGCTTCAGTAACAGCTTGTCCCAAATTGAGGATTAGCTGATAACTACGAAACAAACATTCTGGATGATTTAGAGAATCTGGAACTATTTATTGATCAGCATTTTGATATGCTCGAAAAAGAAACGGATACATCGAAGAGAATAAGAAGACCTTTCCTCGAGTTCTGTGAGCGAAACTGAAGGGAAGCTGCCATCTAAAATGCCAAATTTAACATTGGGAGGGGGACATTTTCATAACTATGTCTCCAGAAGATAGAGCAAGCAGTTTAAAATACTGGATCTATTGCCTGGGCTACTGGGGGAAGTCGAGGCCTTAAAAACAAGAATCGATTACAGTAATAAAATGATGGAAGAAATACGAGCGGAAAAGAAGACACTACAGAGAGGCTACGGTATGATAATAAAACAATGAAAGCCGAATGACTTGATCTAAAGTGCAGAAGTATGAAAAATAATATTGTTATAATGGGAATAAGGGAGGATGAAAACAAGAACTATCAGTCAACGAAGGAAAAAGTCAAGGTGTTTATGAAACGTAATCCCAAGATGACGGACGAACAGGTGGAAACAATTGATTTTCAAAGGGCTCACATTTTCGGTGGCAGAGCAGAGGGAAGGACCCATCCGCTTGTAGCTATGCTAACCCACTATAAAATAAAAATTGCCTTGTCTATTAATGAACTATTTCCCCATGAACTAGTGGAGATGACGTGCCCTGTAGCCCACTTTCAAAAGGCCCCAAGCAGAATGTTCGTCTGGTGGTCGATAAATGATATTTAAACAACCAAATGTTCAAGGACTCGAAGAATACCACATGGCTGTGGGTGATAGCTACTTCCTGTTGATGTAGTCCCTGATACATATTTGTACCATATTACACAGTACAAATATGGATGAATTTGTTTTTTACAAAATCATTTTGTAAACTTTTATTTAAAAAAATGTTCATGCAGTATGGAACTGTGGACTATGTGGACTTAAAATAAGGTTGGACTTACGCTATCTCTCTCTGAATGACCTTCTTGATCCAAATCAGTCAGGTTTCAAGACTAGTCATTCAACTGAGACTGCTCTCCTCTGTATCACGGAGGCGCTCCGCACTGCTAAAGCTAACTCTCTCTCCTCTGCTCTCATCCTTCTAGATCTATCGGCTGCCTTCGATACTGTGAACCATCAGATCCTCCTCTCCACCCTCCCCGAGTTGGGCATCTCCGGCGCGGCCCACGCTTGGATTGCGTCCTACCTGACAGGTCGCTCCTACCAGGTGGCGTGGCGAGAATCTGTCTCCTCACCACGCGCTCTCACCACTGGTGTCCCCCAGGGCTCTGTTCTAGGCCCTCTCCTATTCTCGCTATACACCAAGTCACTTGGCTCTGTCATAACCTCACATGGTCTCTCCTATCATTGCTATGCAGACGACACACAACTAATCTTCTCCTTTCCCCTTCTGATGACCAGGTGGCGAATCGCATCTCTGCATGTCTGGCAGACATATCAGTGTGGATGACGGATCACCACCTCAAGCTGAACCTCGGCAAGACGGAGCTGCTCTTCCTCCCGGGGAAGGACTGCCCGTTCCATGATCTCGCCATCACGGTTGACAACTCCATTGTGTCCTCCTCCCAGAGCGCTAAGAACCTTGGTGTGATCCTGGACAACACCCTGTCGTTCTCAACCAACATCAAGGCGGTGGCCCGTTCCTGTAGGTTCATGCTCTACAACATCCGCAGAGTACGACCCTGCCTCACACAGGAAGCGGCGCAGGTCCTAATCCAGGCACTTGTCATCTCCCGTCTGGATTACTGCAACTCGCTGTTGGCTGGGCTCCCTGCCTGTGCCATTAAACCCCTTCAACTCATCCAGAACGCCGCAGCCCGTCTGGTGTTCAACCTTCCCAAGTTCTCTCACGTCACCCCGCTCCTCCGTTCTCTCCACTGGCTTCCAGTTGAAGCTCGCATCCGCTACAAGACCATGGTGCTTGCCTACGGAGCTGTGAGGGGAACGGCACCTCAGTACCTCCAGGCTCTGATCAGGCCCTACACCCAAACAAGGGCACTGCGTTCATACACCTCTGGCCTGCTCGCCTCCCTACCACTGAGGAAGTACAGCTCCCGCTCAGCCCAGTCAAAACTGTTCGCTGCTCTGGCCCCCCAATGGTGGAACAAACTCCCTCACGACGCCAGGACAGCGGAGTCAATCACCACCTTCCGGAGACACCTGAAACCCCACCTCTTTAAGGTATACCTAGGATAGGATAAGTATTCCCTCTCACCCCCCCCCTTTAAGATTTAGATGCACTATTGTAAAGTGACTGTTCCACTGGATGTCATAAGGTGAATGCACCAATTTGTAAGTCGCTCTGGATAAGAGCATCTGCTAAATGACTTAAATGTAAATGGTAATGCAGAATGGGTATGATCAACTTATCCTTTTTCTATTTAGGCAATATGCAACTGGACTATATGGACGTAATATCAGGTTTTGATTTAGGGGAAGGCAAAGATGGGTAAATTTGACCTTTTTTCTTATTTACTTATTTAATTTGAAGATTGTACATTCATTTTTTTTTGTTTGATATGATATGGCCTAATTGTAGAGGTCGTTATATTATCACTTAAAAGCTGTTATATAGTGCGGCAATTGTTGGCCGTTGTGAATTGGAACAATTAGCTTTTAAGATAAAACGTAATAAATATGAATATATTTATTATAGGGCTAGGATAAAGGATGATATAATTAAAAACCTGCCTAGGTTCTCTATTGGAATAGGCCTATACAATCCTAAAATAATTGGGGTTATTACTCCTTTACATTTACAAAATAAATCTCAATATAAAAATGGTAAAGGATGATTATTGTTCAGACACAAATGGATTATTGTCAACAGGGTTGATGTCTCTATTAGTGTGTGGCGGTCTGGTTAACACCGGGATAAACTGATTAAAGTTAACGGTATAACTAACACACTAACTGGCTTATGGAAGTACTTCTCTAAGAGGGAGAGAGGTATATTATATATTTCTATATAAGCTATTCATGCTGCCTTTTATATTCTTGATCCTAATGACATAGGCCTAGGTGTAAAACAGCCGAGGTGATAGAGCAACGACCCTGGAATAGAAAAGAAAAGGTGTACGGGTGTAGAGAGTTGGTTTTACAGGTTTACTCGCTCTGTTTTGTCACTGCTGCATGTATTCTTGGCTATCGTGCCATGGCTGTGTCAGAGTCGATTGTAAGTTAATCTTGGGTATTCCTTTATGCGCAGTGTGATGCCCAAGACACATTTTTACTTGCAGTCATTAGCGGCCATTAGAATCTATGTTCCTTTTTCCTTCTTTCTTTTTTTTTGTCAGAATACAACAGGATATAATGAGGACTACATTAAATATGTCTTGCATGTAATGGACATTAAAAGAAAGGATGTCCTCCGATATATTTAGCTTGTTTTCTCTTCATTTTTTCATTTTTGTTTTTCTTCAAACAATTGAATCCAATGAACTGAGCAGGCTGGGCTGACATGCTTATAGCCTTGCCTGGACGTTCTAAATATGAGCATGCATTTAAAAGATTGCTGTTATTATTTCTATTAATATGATCTATTATTGTTACTGTTTATTTTTTTATGACTGTTCTTTCCATGTCCTTTGGTTAGATATTTATGTTATCATGGGACTGCCCATATTTCCCTCCGGTCAACACCAATTTGCGGCCAAGGGTTTGCCTTAGGACGCAAAGGTGTGTCATGAGTCAGGGAGATGGTCTGATGGTCTTAGTGACAACAGACCTAGATATGGGGGGAGGTTTTAGTGGGTGGAATATTACAACAATTAGAGGATTACAAAGTTGCTGCTACAGTATGCTTAACAGTGCAAATTATTATGGCACAGCTATGGACACTTAATCATCATGGTGCTTTTTAATGTTATGTTTACAAACATTGGTCGTGGTAAGTATAATTGAAACCTGGGTATCATTAAGGTAAATTGGTAAAATAAGTATAGCCAGTTATAATTGTAATGGCTTAGCAGATCATAAAAAATATACATTTTTACATGGCTAAAAGAGAAATAATATAATACAGTGGGGCAAAAAAGTATTTAGTCAGCCACCAATTGTGCAAGTTCTCCCACTTAAAAAGATGAGAGAGGCCTGTAATTTTCATCATAGGTACACTTCAACTATGACAGACAAAAAGAGAAAATCCAGAAAATCACATTGTAGGATTGTTAATGAATTTATTTGCAAATTATGGTGGAAAAGAAGTATTGATGTTTTGGTCAATACAGCGAAAGCAATACAAGCGTTTGTGTAAGTTTATCGATCGCTCGACAAAACAATAAGTACACTTAGCATCAGGTTACTTGGTCACGAAAATCAGAAAAGTAATCAAATGAATCATTTACCTTTGATGATCTTCGGATGTTTTCACTCACGAGACTCCCAGTTAGACAACAAATGTTTCTTTTTTTCTATAAAGATATTTTTTATATCCAAATACCTCTGTTAGTTTGGTGCGTTATGCCCAGGAATCCACCGGATATAGCGGTCACGACAACGCAGACAAGAATTCCAATTTATATCCATAATGTCCACAGAAACATGTCAGACGTTTTTTATAATCAATCCTCAGGGTGTTTTTCAAATATCTATTCGATAATATATCAACCGGGACAGTTGGCTTTTCACTAGGACCGGCAGTAATAATGGCCGCCTTTCTCTTTTGCGCACAATTCACTCTGAGAGCCCCCACCTATCCACTTACGCAATGTGGTCGTTCATGCTCATTCTTCAATATAAAAGCCTGAAACTATGTCTGATGACTGTTGACACCTTGAGGAAGCGATAGGAAAAGGAAGGCCAAATGGAAGACCATTCGCGACCAAGCTTTAACTGCCTGACTGATGTATTGAAGTGTTGCTTCAATATATCCAGATAATTGTCCTGCCTCATGATGCAATCTATTTTGTGAAGTGCACCAGGCCCTCCTGCAGCAAAGCACCCCCACACATGATGCTGCCATCCCTGTGCTTCACGGTTGGGATGGTGTTCTTCAGCTTGCAAGCCTCCCCCCTTTTCCTCCAAACATAACTATGGTCATTATGGCCAAACAGTTCTGTTTTTGTATCATCAGACCAGAGGACATTTCTCCAAAAAGTACGATCTTTGTCCCCATGTGCAGCTGCAAACAGTAGTCTGGCTTTTTTATGGCGGATTTGGAGCAGTAGCTTCTTCCTTGCTGAGCGGCATTTCAGATTATGTCGATATAGAACTCGTTTTACTGTGGATATAGATACTTTTGTACCCCTTTCCTCCAGCATCTTCACAATGTCCTTTGCTGTTGTTCTGGGATTGATTTGCACTTTTCACACCAAAGTACGCTTATCTCTAGGAGACAGAACGCGTCTCCTTCCTGAGCAGTTTGACGGCTGCGTGGTCCCATGGTGTTTATACTTGCATACTATTGTTTGTACAGATGAACGTGGTACCTTCAGGCGTTTGGAAATTGCTCCGAAGATGAACCAGACTTGTGGAGGTCTACAAATTATTTTCTGCGGTCTTGGCTGATTTCTTTTGATTTTCCCATGATGTCACTGAGTTTGAAGGTAGGCCTTGAAATACATCCACAGGTAGACCTCCAATTGACTCAAATGATGTCAACTAGCCTATCAGAAGATTCTAAAGCCAATAGATCATTTTCTGGAATTTTCCAAGCTGTTTAATGGCACTGTCAACTTAGTATATGTAAACTTCTGACCCACTGGAATTATGATACAGTGAATTATAAGTGAAATAATCTGTCTGTAAACAATTGTTGGAAAAATTACTTGTGTCATGCACAAAGTAGATGTCCTAACCGACATGCCAAAACTATAGTTTGTTGACAAGAAATATGTGGAGTGGTTGAAAAACTAGTTTTAATCACTCCAACCTAAGTGTATGTAAACTTCCGACTTCAACTGTATATCAGACCTTTATTGATGTACTCAAATATCCATTATTAGGATGTTTAATTTACTCTCATACAAATGGTAGACTTTCAGATACTCAACAAGAAGGTCTGATTTCATTACTACTAAAACAAGACCCAGATGGTAAGTATAAAGATCCAGTCCAATTAAAAACTGGAGGCCTCTAACACTTGTTAGAAAAATCCTGGCGAAATGCATAGCACATAGAATAAAAAAGGTTTTACCAGATATAGTTCATCCTGATCAGACACATATTCCTTTTTTACATTGATGATATATTGGAGATATTATACGACAATTACTTGAAACAATTGAAAATCAAATATACCAGGCCTGGTCTTCATAGCAGAGAGGAGTAAAACAAGCCTGTCCATCATCTCCATATTTTTTATTTTTTTTATTTGACCTTTATTTTTAACTAGACAAGTCAGTTAAGAACAAATTCTTATTTTTAATGACGGCCAAGGAACAGTGGGTTAACTGCCTGTTCAGGGGCAGAACGACAGTACCTTGTCAGCTCGGGGGTTTGAACTTGCAACCTTCCGGTTACTAGTCCAACGCTCTAACCACTAGGCTACCCTGCCACCCCATATCAATTTATTATGACCATTGAAATGCTAGCTTGTCAAATTAGATCCAACAAGAACATCAAGGGGTTAGAAATCCAGGACTAAAGTGTCAATGTATGCCGATGATCCTAGTTTTTTTCTTAAGCAGGAACCTTGCACAGTCTCAATTAAGATCTTGATCCCATTTGTAGCCTCTCTGGATTAAAACCTAATTATGACAAATGTACCATACGTGTACCATTACGAATTGGATGCTTTTTGATTTTATTTTTATAAATACAGTGTTTACACTACCTTGTAATTTACCCAAAAAAATGGGCGGATGGTGAAGTGTACATACTTGGTATTCACGTCTTCATTTCAATAGAAATGTAGCAAAAATAGATAAGATTCTGCAACCATGGAGAGGTAAATACTTGTCTATTTATGGAAATATCACATTGATTAACTATTTGGACCTACCATAGTTTACTTACATACGGATGGCACTACCTACTCCAGATGACTCGTTTTTTAAATTCATATGGAGCAAAATATATTTTATTTTATTTGGAATGTTAAGCCAGACAAAATTAAATGTGCCTATTTATATAATGAATATGAGTTTGCGGGGCTAACATTCTTAAATAATACAGCTTTAAACCTCTCACTAAAAGCTTCACTCATACATAAATTATACTTAAACCCCAAATGGTTCTCCAGTAGATTATTAAGAAAGGCAAATCCTTTGTTCAAAAATTGCCTTCTCATTTCCGACTATGAAATTTTGTTTAAGTATCACCCTTTCTTAAACAAGCAATAATGCAAAGCTGGCTACAATTTCATTTTTATCCCCCAGAAAAGATAGAACAAATATTACAACAAAAGTTATGGTTAAAAATATACTGATTAATTTAAAATAAATCTGCAAGTGGAAAAGAGAGAAGATATGGAACTTGTTTGTCTGCCATATATTCAAATAGCCCTACGATCCAAATTAGAGCATGACAGACGTAGGTTTACCATGTTGAGAAATAAGGTGATGAAAGAAATCAGACCGGCCAAGGCAAACTTTTTTATTAACATAATTGGTGAAGCAAAGGGAAATTCTAAACTGATCTGGGAGAATCTAAAAAAGTTAACAGGGAAAGACCATAGTAACACTACAAAAAGACTAGAAATAATGGAGAATAACAATCTAACACAGGATGCAGTCGAAATAGCAATAGCCTTCAATACCTACTTTATTGACTCTGTCAGGGTACTGACACAGAACCCCTCCACTGGTTTCTTGGGCTCAGTGCTAGTAAATGATGCTCATCCTGTCTTCATCATAAGGGAGGTTTCTGAGTCATAGGTGAACAAGGTGCTTAGTTTACTAAAGAACTCTAAAGCCAATGATGTGTTTGGGCAGGACTCTACCTTTCTTAAAAACTACAAAGAGTCACTCATTGGCCCCATTACTAAGGTCACCAACACATCTATTGGTCTTGGGGTGTTTCCAAGGGTATGGAAGTTGGCCATAATAACGGCCATCTTTCAATCAGGCGAACCTGCTGACGTGAGTCACAAAAGGGCCATTAGTATACTACCTGTGGTGTCAAAGGTTGTTGAAAAGCGTGTAGCAGAACAACTGATTCTGCCCCTTCAACTGCCCCTTCACATTACACTCCATGCAGTTTGGCTTCAGAGCGAAACACTCCACAGAAACGGCCAACTGCTTTCTTCTGGAAAATGTGAAGTCCAAGATGGACAAAGGGGGTGTTGTTGGGGCTGTGTTTCTGGACCTAAGGAAGGCTTTTGATACTGTTAACCATGAGATTCTCATCACAAAATTGTCAAAGTTCAACTTTTCCCCTGATGCCTTGAGATGGATGAAATCATACCTTGAAGGCAGAACTCAGTGTGTCAGAGTGAGCAATGAGCTGTTGACCACTCTTAGCTATGATGTGGGCATGCGCCAAGGGTCAATACTGGGGCCCCTCTTGTTCAGCCTGTACATTAATGATCTGCCTTCTGTCTGTACTGGGTCTGACATTCAAATGTATACAGATGATGCAGTGATATATGTGCATGGAAAGAGCAAACAAGCTGCACAAGAACTCACTACTGTAATGGTCCAGGTTACAAAGTGGCTCAGTGACTCGTGTTTGCATCTCAATGTGAAAAAAACTGTTTGCATGTTCTTCACAAAGAAGGTAACAGATGCTACTGAGCCAGATGTCTATGTGTCAGGGGAGAAGCTCAAGGTGGTATCTGATTTTAAGTACCGTGGCATCATACTTGATTCCAACGTCTCCTTTAAAAAGCATGTGAAAAAGGTCATTCAAATTACCAAATTCAACCTAGCTAATTTCCGATTTACACAAAATTGTTTGACTACAGATGTAGCAAAACTGTACTTAAAATCTATGATACTCCCCCACTTAACATACTGCTTGACTAGTTGGGCCCAAGCTTGCTGTACAACATTAAGACCTATTCAGTCTGTCTACAAACAGGCTCTCAAAGTGCTTGATAGGAAGCCCAATAGCCATCATCACTGTTACATCCTCAGAAAGCATGAGCTCCTGAGTTGGGAAAATCTTGTGCAATACACCGATGCATGTCTTGTATTCAAGATCCTAAATGGCCTGGCTCCCCCTCCACTCCGTATTTTTGTTAAACAGAAAACCCAAACATATGGCAGCAGATCCACAAGGTCTGCCATGAGAGGTGACTATAGTTCCCTTAAGGAAAATCACCTTTAGTAAATTTGTTTTCTCTGTGAGAGCTTCACATGACTGGAATACACTGCCATCAGACACACATAACTGCACCACATATCACACGTTCACAAAATGCTTGAAGACATGGCTAAAGGTCAATCAGATTTGTGAACATGGTCCCTAGCTGTGTGTTGCCGCTTTCCATGTCTGTTGTCTGTAACTTGTGAGGTGTGGAAACACTTGCTTTTATGAATTTTGTCTCGCTGCTTTTTGTTCTATGTTGCTCTGTCTGTATGCTACGTCTTGCTTGTCCTATGTTTCTCTGTCTGTATGCTATGTCTTGCTTGTCTTATGTTGCTATTGTCTATATTGTAATTGTTTTTAATAACCTGCCCAGGAACTGTCAAAAATAGAAAATATACCATTTTCACTTGAGGACAAAAATGTTGACAGCTGTGCCATAAAGGTTGCAAAATAAACAGGAAGAGATTTTCGATGTACAAATTCCATGGCATATGGTTCATCAGCTGGTACAAGAAAACCTGATTAAACACAGTTTTTCCATTTCAAAGATTATATAAAATTCTTGCCACCAACAAAATGCTATATATATGGGGCATATAACAATCTCTGTAGATTTTGCTGCAAAGAGAAAGAATCAATAAGAATCAAAAGATCATTTGTTCTGGTATTGCCCATATGTAGCTTGTTTCAGGTCACAGGTTCAGGAATGGTTAAAAGATCACAACATCACAACACACAACAGGGCGCTGTACTGCAGCGCCAGCTGTGCCAACAGAGATTCTGGGTTCACGCCCATGCTCTGTCGTAACCGGTCGCAACCGGGAGGTCCGTGGGGCGAAGCACAATTGGCCTAGCGTCGTCCGGGTTAGGGAGGGCTTGGCCGGTAGGGATGTCCTTGTCTCATCGCGCACCAGCAACTCCTGTGGCGGGCCGGGGGCAGTGTGTGCTAACCAAGGTTGCACAGTGTTTCCTCCGACACATTGGTGCGGCTGGCTTCCGGGTTGGATGCGCACTCTGTTAAGAAGCAGTGCGGCTTGGTTGGGTTGTGTATCGGAGGACGCATGACTTTCAACCTTCGTCTCTCCCCAGCCCGTACGGGAGTTGTAGCGGTGAGACAAGATAGTAGCTACTAAAACAATTGGATACCACGAAATTGGGGAGAAAAAGGGGTAAAAAATAATAATTAATAAAATCACAACATGCAGTTAGGCAATAGATCCAGTTTTTTTAACTGCTTGTATGCTCTATCTTCTGGAGACATAGTTATAAAATAGTTATAAAAACGTTCCCCTCCCAATGTTAAATTTGCAATTTTAGATGGCGGCTTCCCTTCAGTTTCGCTCGCAGAACTCGAGGAAAGATCATTCGCTTCGATGTATCCGTTTCTTTTTCGAGCATATCAAAATGCTGATCAATAAATAGTTCCAGATTCTAAATATCATCCAGAATGTTTGTTTCATAGTTATCAGCTAATCCTCAATGTGACTGAAGCCTTTAGTGAGAGGTCTAATACTTTAATATTTAATAATGTCTTCCCTTTGAATTCATATTCGTTATATAAATAGGCCCATTTAATTTTGTCTGGCTTTCCGATCACAAAAAAATAAAAATAATTCAAATTAATTTGTACATGAAAAAAAACAGGTTGCTAGGTGTAGGCAATGGCATAAGCAATTATGTAAACAGGATATGACTAAAGAGTAAATCAGAGTGAATTTCCCACAAATTTACAGGTACAGTTGAAGTCGGAAGTTTACATACACTTAGGTTTGAGTCGTTACAAGTCCTTTTTCAACCACCCCACAAATTTCTTGTTAACAAACTATAGTTTTGGCAGGTCGGTCAGGACATCTACTTTGTGCATGACACAAGTCATTTTAATACAATTGTTTACAGAAAGATTATTTCACTTATGATTCACTGTATCATAATTCCAGTGGGTCAGAAGTTTACATACACTAAGTTGACTGTGCCTTTAAACAGCTTGGAAAATTCATGAAAATTAAGTCATGGCTTTAGAAGCTTCTGATAGGCTAATTGACATCATTTGAATCAATTGGAGGTGTACATTTGGATGTATTTCAAGGCCTACCTTCAAACGAAGTGCCTCTTTGCTTGACATCATGGGAAAATCTAAAGAAAGACCTCAGAAAAAAACTGTAGACCTCCACAAGTCTGGTTCATCCTTGGGAGCAATTTCCAAACGCCTGAAGGTACCACGTTAATCTGTACAAACAATAGTATGCAAGTATAAACACAATGAGACCACGCAGCTGTTACATTGCTCAGGAAGGAGACAAGGTCTGTCTCCTAGAGATGAACATACTTTGGTATGAAAAGTGTAAATCAATCCCAGAACAACAGCAAAGGACCTTGTGAAGAGGCTGGAGGAAACAGGTACAAAAGTATTTATATCCACAGTAAAACGAGTCCTATATCGACATAACCTGAAAGGCCGCTCAGCAAGGAAGAAGCCATTGCTCCAAAACCGCCATAAAAAAGCCAGACTATGGTTAGCAACTGCACATGGGGACAAAGATCATACATTTTGGAGAAACGTCCTCTGGTCTGATGAAACAAAAATAGAACTGTATTGCCAAAATGACCATAGTTATGTTTGGAGGAAAAAGGGGGATGTTTACAAGCCGAAGAACACCATCTCAACTGTGAAGCACGGGGATGGCAGCATCATGTTGTGGTGGTACTGTGCTGCATCATCATGAGGAAGAACAAATATGTTGATATATTGAAGCAACATCTAAAGACATCAGCCAGGAAGTTAAAGCTTGGTCGCAAATTCCAAATGGACAATGACCTTCCAAATGGACAATGACCCCAAGCATACTTCCAAAGTTGTGTCAAAATGGAATATGGACAACAAGGACAACAAAGTCAAGTCAAGGTATTGGAGTGGCCATCACAAAGCCCTGACCTCAATCCCATTTGTGGGCAGAACTGAAAAAGCGTGTGTGAGCAAGGAGGCCTAAAAACCTGACTCAGTTACACCAGCTCTGTCAGGAGGAATGGGCTAAAATTTACCCAATTTATTGTGGGAAGCTTGTGGAAGGCTACCCAAAATGTTTGACCCAAGTTAAACAATTTAAAGGCAATGCTACCAAATACGAATTGAGTGTATGTAAACTTCTTACCCACTGGGAATGTGATGAAAGAAATAAACCTGAAAGAAATCATCCTCTCTAGTATTATTCTGACATTTTACATTCTTAAAATGAAGTGGTGATCCTAACTGACCTAAGACAGGGAATTTTTTACTTGGATTAAATGTCAGGAA
Source organism: Oncorhynchus gorbuscha (assembly GCF_021184085.1). Classification (NCBI taxonomy): domain Eukaryota; kingdom Metazoa; phylum Chordata; class Actinopteri; order Salmoniformes; family Salmonidae; genus Oncorhynchus; species Oncorhynchus gorbuscha. Next base: position 23,945,359 of record NC_060190.1, on the reverse strand, counting down.
TTGTGAAAAACTGAGTTTAAATGTACTTGGCTAAGGTGTATGTAAACTTCCGACTTCAACTGTACATTTAATTTAATTTGATCGAATGTACTCTGCGCCAGCATATCAACAAAGAGAGAGAGAGAGAGAGAGAGAGAGAGAGAGAGAGAGAGAGAGAGAGAGAGAGAGAGAGAGAGAGCGCAGACAGAAGAGTAAAAGAAGAACTGCAGTGAAAGTTTCTGGAAGGAGAAGGAGAACAGAATAGAAGAGACATTGTTGCTGCACTGCCTGGGGCTGTGGGAGCTGTGTATGAAATAAATCAGTGCCCTGCAATTTCAGGAAATGTTCCAACATAAGAATCTAATAGGCTATTCTTTCTGACACCATTATACTATTTCATTGGAACACACACAGCATGTGCACATTCTGATAGTGCTGGTAAAAGCGCATAGCCACACATTTGAAGATATGCACACACAGCCAATCACACACACACACTCACTTGCATGAACGGGAACAGAAGTCCGACTGCGAAGTTGGCGACCCAGTTGACGATCCCTGCGATCATGAAGGCTGCGGGTCGGTACGACTGCTCAAACAGCTCTCCGGTCAGTACAAAGGGGATGCCACCTGAGAGAGAAGAAAAGAACAGAAACACACAGTTCGTCAACAATCAATCCTCAGAGTCTGTCCTAAAATGGACACCGTATTGGTCAGATTAATCCAAATAGACCTGGGTCAAATACATATACTTTGAAACACATGAGATGCTCCTGATTTAGCTTGCCCGATATAATGGAACCAATGGAATGTTACAGGTACAATTAATCATCATCACTAGCACAGCCCCTGTACCATTGCACACACTCTATTAGGGTCTGGGGACATTGATAGGCAAACAGCCGTGTCCTGTTTGGACCAAAAGTTGACAGCTTGATTTGGCAGATCAAAAGCTAGACACAGGGAATTTATCACCGTGACAGCAGGTATTTTCTATTGATCAATATCCATGTTTGTACTCTAGCTATACTAAACATGGACTCATTAGATTATGTCAGAAATAGTGAGTTATATTAGTTAGTTACACAATGAGGTCCAAAAGTATTGTGACACATTTGTTGTGGTTTTGGCTTTACTCCAGAACTCCTTGTTCATAGAACCCATTTTAGGGAACCAATAATTCACTTACATGTACATTAGTCAAAAGTGTAATATTTGGGGCCTCCCGAGTGATGCAGCGGTCTAAGGCACTGCATCGCAGTGCTAGAGGCGTCACTACAGGCCCAGGTTCGATCCCGGACTGTATCAGAACTGTCCGTGATTGGAAGTCCCACAGAGCGGCACACAATTGGCCCAGCGTTGTCCAGGCTAGGGGAGGGTTTGGCTGGGGGCTCATTGCGCTCTAGTGACTCCCTGTGGCGGGCCTGGTGCCTGCAGGCTGAACTCGAGCGCCTGCAGACTGACCTCGGTCGTCTGGTGAACGGTGTTTCCTCCGACACATTGGTGTGGCTGGCTTCCGGGTTAAGCGGGCGGGTGTTAAGAAGCACCATTTGGCGGGTCATGTTTCGGAGGAAGCATGAATCAACCTTCGCCTCCCGAGGCCGTTGGGGAGTTGCAGCGATGAGACAAGATTGAAATTGGGGAGAAAAAAGGATGCTACCATGACTATGGATAATCATGAATGAATCATGAATAATCATGTGTGAGAAAGTTAGAGGCATAACTATCATACTGTACCTCCCAAAAAATGCTAACATCCCATTATTGGTAATAGTGGGAGGTTAGCATGTCTTGGGAAATGTGTCACTGTTTAAATCATTTTGGACCTCACTGTGTGTCACCTATGGTGGCTATGGTCAAAATGTTGACATAAAAACAAAAGGACAACATTTCAACCCACACAACAAAATCTCAGAGCTGTTCACTATTTTTATGTCATAGACACAAATACTGAAAATGGCCCAAGATGACCCTGTTAGAATAGTCTGGAGATAAAAACAAGAAGGCCCATTGCAGAATTTAAGATTTTTCATATATTTTTCACACAGACACCTCACACACACAAACACACACTTACAGTGGTTGCTCAACTAAATGTTTTGAGATTATGCTGCGGGACTTTTGTTGTTGTGGTTTAGTACGGTACCCGGCGTTACTGCTTCATTGCTCCAGACCAGCGCAAGCAGGAGTTTGAGCTCCTATTATGCTTTTGGGTCCCAGGGAGCTAATGTGTCTCTAACTGACAATGAATGGCGAACATAAACTAAATAGAAACTGATAGTCGTGCGCAAATTCAAAATTGAATTTCAATTAAGTGAATGATGAGGATGAAGGTGACTGAATTTCGAACAATAGTGTAGGAATTGCTAATCCTCTGTCCTGCATGCGCACACCCTGAAAAATACACTTATTTTTTGGTTTCTACTCGTCAGTTTTACATACTAAAACTGTTGTTACACTAAGGTTTTTATTTTAAGAGAAACTAAAATGTTCAGTTATATTCCATGATATTCTTAAGATACATATGTTTACCGAATATTGGCAAGGGATGTCTACTAAATAATCAAGTTGATGGCGTAGTCATATAGCCTCGGCACCTACATAAAGCTGAGTGGCTTTGGATCAAAATAAATAAGTACCAACATTCTTTCTGAAGGTCTTTAAAAAATAAATGTTTTGGTTATCCTGACCTGGACACCATGTATTATAATATCCCGTTATGGTCTATTAGCAGGACAATAGACTCTTGCCAACACCTCTCTGTATTTTTATACTTTGTGCAAGGTAATTGATCAGCATTAAAAACGCTGTGGATGGGCCACCAGAGTGCTGCAGTGGTCTAAGACACTGCATCGGATGGGCCACCAGAGTACTGCAGTGGTCTAAGACACTGCATCAGATGGGCCACCAGAGTACTGCAGTGGTCTAAGACACTGCATCGGATGGGCCACCAGAGTACTGCAGTGGTCTAAGACACTGCATCGGATGGGCCACCAGAGTACTGCAGTGGTCTAAGACACTGCATCGGATGGGCCACCAGAGTACTGCAGTGGTCTAAGACACTGCATCGGATGGGCCACCAGAGTGCTGCAGTGGTCTAAGACACTGGATCGGATGGGCCACCAGAGTACTGCAGTGGTCTAAGACACTGCATCGGATGGGCCACCAGAGTGCTGCAGTGGTCTAAGACACTGCATCGGATGGGCCACCAGAGTGCTGCAGTGGTCTAAGACACTGCATCGGAGTGCAAACGGCGATGTTGCTTCGATACCCGTGCCGGCCGTGACTGGGAGACCCATGAGGCGACTGTGGGCTTATGGTTTCTCTCCCTCTAAAAACAGAAATACACCATTCTAAATAACAAAGTGGCTTTGTTTACAAATTAGTAAGAATGTCTCACCCCATTCAAGAATGGCCTTTTTCTCGCTCACTTTTGGTTATTTGAGAACTAAATCATCTCCAAAATATCTTTAAAAAAAACAAGCCATAGAATGTTGGTTGCAATTTCAGTTTAATCCACCAGAAAAGACAGAACAGAAAATACAACAAATATTGTGGTTAAACTCAAATATACTAATTTTGATAAACTTTATTGGCTGTACTAGATTTTCTGTTCCTCCTGAAAGCCCTAATCTGCTCACTTAAATGAATAGAGATCCTGGTCATGGTGCTACAGTATGCTACTACAGCATAATCAAAGTGAGGACAATTGACGATCTGCTGTATACTTATGGCCTATTGTAAGCTGAAAGTCAAACCTTTCCAGTACTACTCACCCAGCCCCGAAAGAATGCATGGTTGCCAAGAAAGAGGTTAGTTTTGCTAGATTCTTAAAACGTGTACGCAGCACTTGTGTGTTGGAGTCATTTTAAATTCTTAATCGATTTACCGTTTCTATCATAGGCCACTGTAATCGATGGGGGCTCAGGGCTGTACCATTCTGCTCATCTGATGAAGGTGGACATGGATCAGATTAAAAAGGCACACGTGAGCTCTGGAACTCCACCTCTGACAGGCAAAGTCAACATACATGGAGGGTTCGTCAGGTCGTCGGTTCACCCTGACATTTCCACTCCTCTTCTGACAACAGAACTTTACCAACTGCTCACCAGGCACAGAAAGGGTCGCCTGGACCATTCTGCTGTTCTGCTATTCCAAGGATGTGCAACCAAAGAGAGATGGATCCTGAGGCAAATGTGGCTTACCAGTGAACCTCTGCGTGTTCATCAATAATACTGTGTCTCAGAAGTTTTTGTCCATGACTGATGCAACCTGAAAAAGCATTAAAGAGTTAATGAGTACTTGAAGTCACCGAAAAAGTCTGGACATGGCCTGCTCTCCCTTATGTAAGGAATTAGGCACTTTACCATGTTTACTAAAGTATGTACTGTAGGCTATGTTTACTTGTCAGACTGCACAGTAGACTAATAAACAAATGCAGGCGGCTTCTATCTTCAAAATACTTTAAATTATTTATTATCCAAATGTTTAAAGTGCGTGTGAGCGACCTCATGCAACCGCATAATGTCAGATAAAGTATATACTGTACAGTACTGTATTTCTTCATCAGCATCTTTATGCTTTCATTAATAAAATAATTATATAAATACTCTTTCAAAATGCAGATGTTTATTTAGTTTTGGATCCATAACAAATTACTATGGGAATAAATATCACTGAATGACAGAAATATTGGAACAAAGTAGGCTAATGAAGGTAAATAAGTGGTTGCTTACTGGAAAACATTTTTCAAAATTATCGGAAGAGACAGCATTCAGAGGTCAAGACATCGCTGCTCTGAGAAAAGCATGGGGACTGGTCTTGATAAATCAACAATATTTTTTATTTTCACAGAATCTCCGTTTGGGTATTGGTTAGACTACAATTAGGGTGTGGAAATGTTAGTATTATTTTGCTCTTACTGCAGTACTGTAGCCTACTCCGGACCGGTCACGTTGTACAGTGCCATTATGGGCTATTAGTAGGACAATAGACTCTTGCCAAGAAGGACGGTAGGGGGAGAATTGTATCGTCAAATGTATTTCTTAGTTAGGTTGACTGTATTACAACCGGCCGTGATTGAGAGTCCCATAGTACCGCGCACAATTGGCCCAGTGTCGGTTAGAGGAGGGTTTGGCCGGCTGGGATGTCCTTGTCCAAAAAATAGGCACGGTAGGTTTATGGTTTCTCTCCCTCTAAAACCAGAAATAAATATTTTGGCCTTTATTCAGATTACAATCACTCACTTTAGGTTATTTGTAAACAAAATAATCTCCAAAATATATATATTGCATATATATTTAAGCAAAGCGATTATTATTATTAATTAATTTAGATTTATATAAAAGCCCCTTAGATATTCTCACAGATCAGATTTGCCCAAACAAAAAATGTCCCTTAGATATTAATTTAGAATCCTCCAATCCTCTAAATCGAATTATTGGTGAAGTGTCACGACATTGAAAAAAATATTTTTTAGATATACTGTGGGCCTACCGTAGGCGACATGAGTCTCACTAGTGTTGAGTAATATGCTGTTAAAAGTGGTGTAGGTCTATTTTTATTTCAAAAGCATATTGAAGTTAGAAGCAATAGGATTTGAAGCAATAGCCTACCCGCCCTGAGGGTTGTATTTTTCTTGGAATAAAAACACTAACATTAACCAAAATAATTAAGCTAAATTTCTTAAAATCAATCCCATATACTATGTTCTTAGAAACAAAGGTTTTAAATTCTCTAGTACAGCCAATATTGAAGGCTATTAAATGCTTCTCAAAGATGCCCTCTGGTGGTCAAACTAGCACTAACTAGCATTAATGGTAACAATGGCTGACAATTAAATAACATGCCATAGAATTCTGCAGTAACAAGTACATCATTTTCTTTAGGAATGAAGTGAAGTAAAAGTAGCCAGAAATTGAAATAGTAAAGTAAAGTAAAGTTACCCCAAAAAAGTAGTACTTTAATGTATTTTTACTTTACACCACTGAGCTAAAGCATAAGGCTTACCTGCAACCAGCCCTGCGGTACTGAGTGTGTGTGTGTGTGTGTGTGTGTGTGTGTGTGTGTGTGTGTGTGTGTGTGTGTGTGTGTGTGTGTGTGTGTGTGTGTGTGTGTGTGTGTGTGTGTGTGTGTGTGTGTGTGTGTGTGTGTGTGTGTGTGTGTGTGTGTGCGTGCATATATGTGTGTGTAATTCCTGAGTTAATTAAGTAATTAACATCCCATCATGCTTAGTCATATATACAATTATTTTGGCTACAATGGCTAGAGGAAGAGATCACAGTGACTTTGAAAGAGGAGTCTCAAAGGAGCATAGGGGGTTTAAAGAGTCTGTGCATGTGTGTCAGTCATCAGATCTCAACCCAATTGAACAATTATGGGAGATTCTGGAGTGATGCCTGAGACAGAGTTTTCTCCACCATCAACAAAACACAAAATTATGGAATTTCTCACATCCCTCTAATAGTTCCAGACACTTATAGAATCTATGCTAAGGAGTATTGGAGTCCACATTCTGATTGTGGCCAAATTTTGTGTCAGGTGTAGACTAATAAAATATGCATTGTGATCTAATTGTGATCAGATCTTCAGCTCCACCTCCGGAGGCAGTCAGACACGCACTGTGTCTGGGAATCTTACAAGTGTAGAAGGATCTGGACAGTGAAACCATTTAAATCATAATTATTCCGCCCTCAAAAATAATTGACAGGTGACTCCATTGACATATGGCATCAATATGTCTTAAAATAAACAAATATTTGTCAAATAATTTGTATTCAGGGAGGAACCAGGATATCAAGGTGCGAACAAAATGGACGATAAGAGACATTTCACGCCATGTGTAGACACAATGGCTACAATGTGGGAACAATTAGAATGTGGATAAGATCAGCACTAAAGACCCATGTTAGCACCAGGTATTATTTGCATGGGCCGCTTCTCAATCCACCACATCCCCCGATATCACCCTTTCGTATCTGTGGTGAAAGGTGGCAAAGCTAGACAGGTGTTTGTCAGACCATGAGACATCCCAAAAATCAGTCTTCTCACGAAAAAGTCTGTAGCATCCGAATGGTTTGGCCTACAAACTGTCATGACCACTCTATGGAAAGATGATACGTAAGAACACAATGTTCTCCAGGATACCCACAAGCCTCACAAGACTCGTCTGAAAGTCTCCGGTCTTTAAGACGATGAGTTTTAAAAAATATGATAGTTTAAAAAATGGTTTCCTGATCTTTCTTATATCTCTCAGATACAGTATATAACAGATATTTCAGAACAAAATTGCCTTTAGATGTTGTTTTGTTGTACTATCTGTTGTTCCATGTAGTGAATCTTTTATTTAATGTGTTTCTATTGGCTAATAGCAGTAATGCCAAATTCAATATTTCATTCAATAGTTGTTGTGTATATATATTTTTTTCAAATTCAAAATCAAATAGCTAAATAATCCTTGGTATGCCCATCTTAAAACAATTCAATATGTTATTTTAGACTCTCCCCCAGTTTAGACAGGGCTTAGACTCTAGAGGGTTAAAACAGAGCTGATGGATTGGGCTACCTCCTCGCCTTCTTACTAATTCTGTGGTACTGCAAGGCCTTCTTAATGATAGCAAAGTGTTAGCTGACTCAGTAATAGTAACACATGTGTCATGTCTTTGGCAATGCCGGATTAAGTGATATGACATGCTATTCTATAAAATCCTTTCTCTGTAATTAACATTACCTGATTGAGCTAATCATGTAAATGTAATTAACTAGAAAGTCGGGGCACCACAAAATAATATTTATAGAGCAGTTATCTTCCGAAAAAACTCTTAAAGACCTAGTAGTATTTTACATCAATAGCAGTCAATATCAATCGTCACCCTATTTCAGTCTCATCTGAAAGTTGTAAATTCTTGGTTATCTTCATGAACCCTGGCTAACAAGTTGAATCAGCAATACAAAATTGGATTTAATTATTTATTTACTAAATACCTAACTAATCACACAGAATTACATATACAGAGAATGAACCATACATTGATTACAAATTATGTCATAAAGGAAAACGTCCCTAGCGGACGGAACAGATATGACAGCTGGTTACCCAAAGAAAAGGGTTTTGGGTTTGAGTGAAAGAGCGGGAAGACTGAAGAACAAAGGGAGTAGCGATGTCTCTATCGGGCCTTAGGCAGCTACTCTATCGTAAATACAGAATCTTGTGCATTCTAAATTACCGCCCATTTGGAAAAGGAAAATGCAATAAATATTTACTCTGAGCTGCGCTTTGGTAGGTTGGTCGTACATGCTGGTGGTGTTGGCCAACAGAGATCTTTCTGTCCTCGGAAGAATGTCTCTGGTGGAACATTGGATACGTTGTAGTAATGCCGTTGTGTGGTAGACGGGATACTCTGTCTGTCCTTTCCTAGCCCACTTTCACAGCGGCTGCTGCTAACTCAACGGCTAGGAGGTATCACTTCTGTAGCGAATAGGAGTTCAAAGTTCATACCATTCGCAACCAAAGCTCATGCTGAGGTTGGCTTCATTCTGTAGTTATTATCTGAACCCTTCTGACATCGGATTGTCATCCTAATGTACCCGGAACAGAAAGTTATATTGTCGTCAAGGCTTTATATAGGAAGGGAGAGGAGGGCGTGTTTCATAGTTTATAACCAATGTCTCTTCACGTGGGCGGGCCACTGAGTCGGGCCTAATTCACTCATGAAAGCCCATTTCTCACATTTTAGAAGCTAAAATCACATTTCATCCTCTCACAAATAATTTCATATTCAAGCATTTAAATTGCACAACAATTCCATGTGAATCTGATAACTATAATGTGTAGACTTTCCACTGTACCGTTTATGTCATCCTATCATTGATGAGAATGTCTGAGATGACAACCCGAACTGACATCATATTCATTAAGTACCAAAGCATATGTTCAACTGGTTGGATTACCAAAATATGGTTAATTTCCCCCCAACTTCTGATGTTCCCAGAATCTCTATGTTAACCAAGGGATTTTCAATAGTCAAATCAGTAGGGTAGAGAGAGGAAAAAAGGAGGGGAGAGGTATTTATGACTGTCATAAACCTACCCCCAGGCCAGTGTCATGACACATGTTATGACCCCTGCAACAACATACACTAAGATGTTTCTGTAACTTCATCAGTAAAATACTGTAGAATGCACAGTTGTAGATTACACAGCATTATGGGTAAAATGCTGAAAAAAATACTGGTTAACTGTAATTGGAAGCCTCCTGTAAAAATCGCTCTAACATACTGTATTTCTTTACAGTAATAGCTTATGCCTACTGTAGATTAAAATGATCAATTTCAGGGACCAACCTCATGCTAAAGGATGTGACATGGGTGAGACACACAAGCTCAGACTATTTAGTAAATATTTTCTTGAAGCGGTAGTGAAGTGGAATAATATTTTCAGCAGTTGCCTGGTAGGTACCTTGACATGTTTATAAGTATCTTTATTGCTGGCCAATATTAAATTACTGCATATTTTCTTTGCAATGTAGCTAGCTAGCTGGTTGACTTTTGCTTGCTAGCTAGATAGTTAGCTAGCTCAAATTGACACAAGCCATTTCAGTCTGCTTTAAATTGCTCATAAATATCTTGCTGTGCAACCTAGAACAAAATAAGCCTGATAATAATTGTTGTGATGATAGGCTTGCTATACCACAGCCTCTGAGTTTCATAGAAAATAAACTGAATGCAGATTTGTTTGTGATCATTATGTTTTCACCATTACTACAGAGAAAATGGCTTGTTTCTAGAAGTTCAAAAGAAATGACCCATATTACCAGCAAAATATTTTTTATTTATTGATGGCCCACATTTTATACATAAGCCATGTTGTGGCCACTAAAGTCAATGCGAATGACCAGTGTGCCAGTATTGTATCAAGGTGCCTGCTGACCTAGGCGCTTCTCCCAACTCGGCAGCTGTTTCACAGCGTCGCTGGCTGCAGCTAGTAACGTGGACAAATTTCTTCCCTCCCAGAAATATTTTTCAAGTAGGATATATTCAAGTAAGTGATATTGGTAGCCATCTAGATGTCACTGTGATACAGTCTACTCAATGGGGAGAGCATGAACATATGAACGGCAACCACGACAGGACACAGTGTCCTTAGCTTTCACAAACGTGTGATTCGGTTCTACCGGCTCTTAGCTGCACAACATACACGGAACAAATAATATGAACGCATGTTGGTCCCACGTTTCATGATCTGAAATACAATATTAGAGAAATTTTCCACATGCACAAAAAGCTTATTTCTTTCAAATTTGGTGCACAAATTTGTTTACATCCCTGTTAATGAGCATTTCTCCTTTGCCAAGATAATCCATCCACCTGACAGGTGTGGCATATCAAGAAGCTGATTAAACAACATTATAATTACACAGGTGCACCTTGTGCTGGGGACAATAAAAGGCCACTCTTAAAATGTAGAGTTTTGTCACACAACACAATGCAACAAATGTCTCAAGTTTTGAGGGAGCATGCAATTGGGATGCTGACTGCAGGAAAGTCCACCAGAGCTGTAGCCAGATAATTTAATGTTAATTTCTCTACCATAAGCTGCCTCCAACATCGTTTTAGAGAATTTGGCAGTACATCCAACCGGCCTCACAACTGCAGACCATGTGTATGGGGTCGTGTGGGTGAGCGATTTTCTGATGTCAACGTTGTGAACAGAGTGCTCCATGGTGGAGCACTGGGGTTATGATATGGGCAGGCATACAGTAAGCTACGAACAATGAACACAATTGCATTACCAATAGCAATTTTGAATACTGTGACAAGATATCTGTGATTAGGGCCTAATTTATTTATTTAAATTGACGGATTTCCTCATATGTGACTCATTTCAGGAAACTAGGCATATGTCGCTTGTCACTACTTTACAGGAGAGCCATCTGAACTTAAACTTTTTTTTTGCAAATTTTTTTGTTGTCAGAAATGCCTTCTAAAACTTGAACTTTCATGTACCTTAACAACAAACTTGTATGCCATCTGTAAATACAAATACAATTGTTAAATTATGAGCCTAGTTGGTTTAGCCACAGAAACAGTCAGGAACCTTCCAGCCTAACCAAGATTGGCTGAGATAATGGGTGGGCTGGACATGCTGAGAGATGAGTTCAGATTGGTCTGCCATATAACATGAGCTGGTTAGTATGTGTAGTTAATACTTTCTAATGCAGCTTTTTTTAAAGGTATCACGTAGCAGAACTGCAAATGTGTTTCTCTCCACTGTCTGGAGAACCAGGTTTTGAAATCAGTGGAATGCACGGTGGAATTAGTGTATGAAAGCTAAGGAGATGAAAGAAATTCTGCCGTTTGATTGCAAATATGCAGAGGGAGTCGAAAAGAGAACGCACATCTTACATCTTCAAACTAAGGTAACCATGGCATCCGTGACAGAGAGTGAGAAGCATCCATCCATGTATACAGGTAAGATAGTCTAGCTAGCTACATTTTCAGATATTACACGTTTCCAATTTAGTCAGAAAGTAGTTTTAATTTCAAGTTAAAGCGTACTGTTATCTAGCTAGCTAACGATACCTGGCTGGCTCACTAGCTAACGTTACATGTATGATCGGTGTAGTAAAATTATCTCAGAGCCATTTGAATTGCTAGTTATAGCCTAATTTTAGCTAGTTAGCTAACATTGAACCCGGTTGGGTAGCTACCTGCAGATTCATGCAGGGTAGTAGCGTTATGAGTTGGGATTTTGGTTCATTGTTCAGCTAGATAGCTAGCTACATGTCTAAACAAAAGACTCCACTATGCAAGTAACCATTTCAATAGAATGTTCATGAAGTCACCGCGACAACTGTCGATAGACATAGCTGGCAAATTTGTTCTGGCTATCTACTCAGATTTCAGAGTACTCGTCCGAGTGTGCCAGAGTGCAGAATAACTGACAAATTTATGAACGCTCAACACCTGTTGAATATGGCCGCTATCAGTAAACGCTGGCAAAATAGCGTAATTAAATTGTTGCCAGCAACACAGTTGCAGTCACCAATGCTCTGGATGAAATAAAAACAGCCTAACCATCTCTGCTAGGGTGAGTAAATGGTCAGAGTGAACTGTTCCCTCATTTGTGTCTGGAAGTAGCGGTCTGGAAGTAGCCAGTTAGCTTGGCTGCTGTTGTTAGGTCAGAATGCTCAGATCAACCCTACTCCTTGGCTAGAGCGTCCAGTGTGCGCTCTGAATGCTCCAAGAGCGAAACACTCTGAATTGACCAACTGACAATCTGCCAATGCACTGAGTTTACGAATGCACAAAGCGCACTCTGAGCACGATCTGGCACCCCAGGGTGGATTTACGAACACACCCGTAGTATAAACCAGCCTTTAGTCTTGAAATCTTTGGTTGTTTAATCCTTAAAGAGCTGGGTGGGGCTAAAGCTTAAGAGGGTTTGAACAATACTGAATGGTGTAGACAAAGAAGAGCTCTCCAGTAGCTGTTCCAAAATATTCAAGGGCCATTTTCTCAAAAGTGAGGTTAGAAGTTTATCAACTTTCAAAGCAGAATTACTTTCCCATTGTTATACCATTTTCAAGCTCCAATTCTCTAATTTATCAAAGTAAAAAACAACATTTCTAATTTTGCAAAATAAGACTGAATGGAGCCAGTTGGTCATATATGACCTGCAACTCAGTAACATATTTGAAATTGTTGCATGTTGCATTTATATGTAAAATTACTAACTAATTGGTAGGTCTACCATTACTTGTTACTTCTGTAAATGTTCATTATCCTCCCTACTCATGAGAGAAATATGGGTTTTTGGTAACGGAATTACAAGACAATATTTCTTAAACTTACAGAAGGTAAACAATTTCTCCAAAAGTAAATAAGTGTTGATATTAGTTGCAGGGGTCTTTACAAAAACATGATTGTGTTTTGATATATTAATAAAACATTTCTAAGGCCTTTTCTGGTAGATATTTATCCAGAAATCAAATCCTTCAGTTATGTCAAATCTTTAAGATGGAAAATGGTAAAAAATGTTTCTATGTCTTTATTTCCCAAAAATATACTCTTAGCTTTCCTTTGACACCCAATTTGATATGTTCCTATGAACTTCAATTTGGTGATCATGGGTCCATTTCGATGAAAATGCCCAGGAGCAAATAAATGTGACCATACTTTATCACTCATAATATCATCAATGATGCTTATCAGGTCTATATACAGTAGCAAGTTGCTGATAGGCCTAGGGATTTATCTTTTGCTTGGATAGTTCCATCTGTGCCATTAACTTAGTTTGGCTTTAGTTCCAGTTTGTCTACAAATTAGTAACTGATATGTTGGATTCACGTCTCCATCTAATTCAAAGAACAATAATAAATCAAATCAAACTTAATTTAAAGTGCATTTAAAGTTTGATTTGATTTAGTCCTATAGAATGGAGACAACAGGTAGCCTAGCGGTTAAGAGTGTTGGGCCAGTAACTGAAAGGTCGCTAGTTCAAATCCCCAAGCCGACAAGTAAATCTGTCCTTGAGCAAGGCACTTAATTCTAAATGCTCCTGTAAATCATTCTGGATAAGAGCATCTGCTAAATTACTAAAATGTACAATAGATGTAAATCCAACATATTGTAAGGAAATGGTGACTGTCTTAATTAACAATGGAACTCTAGAAGGCTGTTTGGTATCACATGCAATTAGGTTTGCAAAACTGGCAGTGTACAAGCTTGTACAACATAAGACATGAACTGGCATGACACCTTCTCCACTGGGTGTCCAACAGTACCCTCAAAGCTCATTACAAAGCTAAGGAACCTGGGACTAAACACCTCCCTCTGCAACTGGATCCTGGACTTCCTGATGGGCTGCCTCCAGGTGGTGAGGGTAGGTAGCAACACATCAGCCACGCTGATCCTCAACACTGGAGCTCCCCAGGGGTGTGTGCTCAGTCCCCTGATGTACTCCATGTACGACTGCATGGCCAGGCACGACTCCAACACCATCATTAAGTTTGCAGACGACACAACAGTGGTAGGCCTGATCACCGACAACGACGAGACAGCCTATGGGGAGGAGGTCAGAGACCTGGCCGGGTGGTGCATGGACAACAACCTCATCAACAGGGCTGTAGTGGAGCAGGATGTGAGCTTCAAGATCCTTGGTGTCCACATCAACAACAAACTAGAATGGTCCAAACACACCAAGACAGTTGTGAAGAGGGCACGACAAAGCCTATTCCCCCTCAGGAAACTAAAAAGACTTGGCATGGGTCCTAAGATCCTCAAAAGGTTCTACAGCTGCGACATCTAGAGCATCCTGACCGGGTGCATCACTGCCTGGTACGGCAATTGCTCGGCCTCCGACCGCAAGGCACTTCAGAGGGTAGTGCGTATGGCCCAGTACATCACTGGGGCAAAGCTGCCTGCCATCCAGGACCTCTACACCAGGCAGTGTCAGAGGAAGGCCCTAAAACTTGTCAAAGACCCCAGCCACCCCAGTCATAGACTGTTCTCTCTACTACCGCATGGCTAGCGGTACCGGAGTGCCAAGTCTAGGACAAAAAGGCTTCTCAACCGTTTTTACCCCCAAGCCATAAGACTCCTGAACTGGTAACCTAATGGTTACCCGGACTATTTGCGTTTTGCCCCCCGCCCCAATCCCTCTTTTACGCTGCTGCTACTCTCTGTTTATCAAATATGCATAATCACTTTAACTATACATTCATGTACATACTACCTCAATTGGCCAGTCCAACCAGTGCTCCCGCACATTGGTTAACCGGGCTATCTGCATTGTGTCCCACCACCCGCCAACCCCCTTTTTTTTATGTTACTGCTACTCTCTGTTCATCATATATGCATAGTCACTTTAACCATACCTACATGTACATACTACCTCAATAAGCCTGACTAACCGGTGTCTGTATATAGCCTTGCTACTGTTTTGCTACTATTTTCAAATGTCTTTTTACTGTTGTTTTATTTCTTTACTTACCTACACACACACACATACACACACACCTTTTTTCACACTTTTGGTTAGAGCCAGTAAGTAAGCATTTCACTGTAAGGTCAACACCTGTTGTATTCGGCGCACGTGACAAATAAACTTTGATTTGATTTAATAGGCTACCACTGCTATATTTTGAAATGTGGATGGTGTCTTTGGCGGCAGTGTCTTGATTGCCATGGGGGATTGATTGCCATCCTGAAATCACAGCCGGCGCCGTCCCATTCTGACCTTGCCCATCGGGTGACGAAACCCTACCTGCCCTAAAGCTCTCTCCTGGCCCCTTACACTAAGTCTGATTTTGTCCTGCTAGGTGACCTAAACTGGGACATGCTTAAACCACCTGACGAAGTCCTAAAACAATGGGGCTCCCTAAATCTTTCTCAGATTATTACCAATCCCACAAGATATCGACTCCAAACACCAAGAAAATACTACTTTTCTTGAGGTTATCCTTACAAATAATAGGTGTCAGTCTGGTGTTTTCTGTAATGACCTTAGTGATCACTGTTTTATAGCCTGTGTTTGTGATGGCTGCTCAGTGAAACAACCTGTCCTAATTGGTCATAGACACTTGCTAGAAATCTTTAATGAGCAAGCCTTCCTTCATGAACTAGCCTCTGTAAAATGGTATAGAATCAGCTTGACTCCCCCCCCCCCCTCTGTCGAAGACGCTTGGACCTTCTTTTTTGATATGTTCAGTGCTATTGTTAACAAACACGCCCCCATAAAGATACAAGATCAAGTAGCTGACCTGAACCCAGATCAGATGTTTTTCTTCCTGCATTGCATTATTCATCAGGAGGTGCTGTGTAAATGTGTTCTGAAAATGAGCGATGTTGTGGATACAGTCGCTAAAGTGGTAAACTTCACAAGAGCAAAATCGTTAAACCACAGGCAGTTTGTCACACTGTTGGAAGAGACAGAGTCGGGTCATGCAGATCTCCCCTACCACACAAATGTGAGATGGCTGAGTTTGGGGAAGGTGCTTAAAAGGTTGTGGGACCTGAAGTTAGAGATTGCTGAGTTTTTATGTGGATTTCCCTCAACTGCAAGATAAAGAATGGTTGACAGATTTTGCCTTCACCGTGGACATCAGGGCCATCATGAATGAACTGAATTCCAAAATACAGGGGAAGGGCTTTTTGCACATCAGCTGTACAGCCTTGTTAAAGCCTTCAAGGGAAAATTACCTCTCCTGACCTGTCAAGTAGAAGCCAAGAATCTCACCTACCTTCTGACACTACTAGTCTGTTCCCTATCAGATGACCAGCGGGAGAAGTATACATCGCTGCTGCGTGCTTGAACTATGAGTTTTTTCTTCATTTTGATGATTTCAAAGTGTTGGAAAATGGCATGCTGTTGGTTTCCTCTCCTTTCACCTTCAATGTGGATAACGCTCCCACTGACCTGCAACTTGAGCTTATCGATATTCAGTCTGACGCAGTGATTGGAGAACTATTCAAAACAATGTCACTGACAAGGTTCTATGCATCTCTCGATGAACAAAACTTTCCAAAGATTAGGAGTCATGCTCAGAAGATGTTTGTACTGTTTGGGCCAACCTATTTACATTTGAAGTCGGAAGTTTACATACACCATAGCCAAATACATTTAAACTCAGTTTTTCACAATTTCTGACATTTAATCCTCGTAAAAATTGCCTGTTTTAGGTGTTCTGGAATTTTCCAAGCTGTTTAAAGGCACAGTCAACTTAGAATATGTAAACTTCTGACCCGCTGGAATAGTGTTTAAGTGAAATAATCTGCCTGTTAACAATTGTTGGAAAAATGACTTGTGTCATGCACAAAGTAGATGTCCTAACCGACTTGCCAAAACTATAGTTTGTTGACAAGAAATTTGTGGAGTGGTTGAAAACAAGTTTTAATGACTCCAACCTAAGTGTATGTAAACCTCTGACTTCAACTGAATGTCAACAGATATTTTCAGTGATGAAATATAACAAGTCAAGGCACAGATCATCTCTTACTGACTCTCACTTCTCAGAAATCCTGTGCATAGCGACATCAGAAACTATACCTGACTTCACTGCTCTAGTCAATGCCCATTAGAGACTTCACTCCTCACACTGATTGAGTAGTTTAAATCTAATGTTGAGCTCTCTCTCTTTCTTAGTGTTTTTGTGCATACCCGTTAACAAGAGTTCTGTCCATGATGCTGAATGCACAGTGGGCTTTTCCCTCCGTGTAGTTCATTGCATGTTTAATAATGAAAATACCTGCCAAAAGGAGAACATGGATGTGGTTTATTTCGGTGCATGTTAAAAAAGTAGCATATCTGGGCTGATTTACAGTAGACATATCTGTCAACACAATCATACACATGATGTATAATCCTGTAATATGATTCTGGCCCGCGATGGCAAAAAATAGAAGCGCCAAGGACTAGGAAGAGTCTTCGTGGTTCAAAACATCTTCCATTTAAGAATAATGGAGGCCACTGTGTTCTTGGGGACCTTCAATGCTGCAGACATTTTTTGGTACCCTTCCCCAGATCTGTGCCTCGACACAATCCTGTCTAGGAGCTCTACAGATAATTCCTTCGACCTCATGGCTTTGTTTTTGCTTTGTCAACTGTGGGACCTTATATAGACAGGTATGCGCCTTTCCAAATCATGTCCAATCAATTGAATTTACCACAGGTGGACTCCAATCAAGTTCTAGAAACATCTCAAGAATGATCCTTATGGAGTATTGTGTGTAGAATGCTGAGGATTTGTTTTATTTATTGAATCCATTTTAGAATAAGGCTGCAACGTAACAAAATGCGGAAAAAGTCAAGGCGTCTGAATACTTTCTGAAGGCACTGTATGTACTCTGAATCCATGATGACGGATGATTGAATACGATTACTTAAGTGATAATGCCCTCGAAGCTGGTGTTTGGAGGATATATTTGCGCGGGTGTTGTTAGGCCTGAGACGAAGTGCCAGCAAACTGTTCCAATATATCCTCCAAACACCAGCTTCGAGGGCATTATCACTTTTATACAACGGGTTACCAACATATTCAAATAATGACTGATATATTTTCATTAAAAATGTTATTACTATTTTATCCTTCCACGAGATACAGTCGACACAAATCTAGCGTTGCTACCCAAGCCGGCTGGTCATTAGTTACATCGGTTCAGTTACCAGAGACACGACCCAGTCGTTAAGTCTTTTTGTTTTGGTTCTATGGACACGACCCAGTCGTTCGTTCTAAATGTTCTATTGCCATACTGGCTGGCAACATTCGTATCCCTTGCTTGCTAGCTAGCCAACTACGGCTAACTTACGGTCACGTCAAACAGTGCAGCCAGAATAACAACAAAGTAGCTGCATTTGCATTTGTTTTATCTGTTT
Organism: Oncorhynchus gorbuscha; assembly: GCF_021184085.1. Taxonomy (NCBI): domain Eukaryota; kingdom Metazoa; phylum Chordata; class Actinopteri; order Salmoniformes; family Salmonidae; genus Oncorhynchus; species Oncorhynchus gorbuscha. Next base: position 23,927,008 of record NC_060190.1, on the reverse strand, counting down.
TCTAGTGACATTTCTTTCGATACATCCTTAACAAGGAGCTAATGATGGCATAGAATGGCATAGAAAATGTGCTCTCTCTCGTTAGGACACTGTTGTTCTGAGGCGCTAGCCAACAACAAAGCTAACACAACTTCAAATTGACGTTGGACAGACTGAAAACTAGCTGCATTGAGTTTAGTTTGACCTGTTTTCTATAGACATTTCTTTGTATATATATCCAGAAAAATGATGCCGATTCATGATTTCTACTGGCTGAGGAAAACTGTTTGCCTGTCTGTCTCATCCAGACTCCAGACCACTATATGTTCACTACTGTATGGAGCAGCTGGAGATCTAATTTCAATATTGAAACAATGGTGCAAATGTCAGAGACAGACAGGAAGTTTCATACAGATCTCCGCTATTAAAAACCCATTTCTAGTCTAAAAGAAATGGGAGATAATGTCTGGCATGCTTTTTACAGTATCTGGCTGGGCTGATGAGACAGTGAATTGCAGAGTGAGATGGAACAGAGTAAATAGGCATTTCAACGTCATAGCTTTAACTTATGGAATAGACACTGGCTGGAATGTGGTTTTTATCAATCATCATCCAGGATTTGACCCACACATTGTTTAATATAACTTATGAAACACAAACAAATATATACTTTTTGCCGATTGTGTGGTACTGCTCACCTATGTTACCCTTTGTAATGATAAAAGGACAATTGTAAAATAATTGATTTAACCTCCACACTGGGCCGGCACCAGAACACATAATTTGGGGGGGAATATACCTGTAAACATGCATTACCTTTTAATGAGGCATGAACATAACCAATGTTTTCACCGGATTGTCAAACAAATAACTTAAAAAAGTGAGCAAAACAGTGCCCCACTGTCTTACTATATGTAGCCCATGACATGCCATACTCTTTTTGGCCAGACAATATTAACACAAAAGATTAACACAAAAATGACTCCTTAGATTAAGCAAATCAGACGGCACGATTTTTTAAATTTATTTTTAATTTATGGATAGCCAGGAGCACACTCCAACAGTCAGACTTAATTTACAAACTAAGCATTTGTGTTTCGTGAATCTGCCATATCAGAGGTAGTAGGGATGTCCAGAGATGTTCTCTTGATAACTGTGTGAATTGGACCATTTTCCTGCCATGCTATGCGTCCGAAATGTACCAAAACATTTGGGTTTCAAGGAAAATATGAAAAAAAAGCACATTATTTTATTTAGGAATGTAGTGGAGTAAAAGTAAAATGTGTAAAAATGTGTTTATATAAATAGTCAAACTTAGATACCCCACAAAACTACATAAGTACTTTACACTACTGGCTACACATACAGAGACAGAGGGGCACTGTTTCGCTCGCTCTGATGCTTTATCTGAGATTGATTTGTCTTTCTGTCGGCGAGCATATCTCGGTCCAAAAAAGTATACAAATTTGTATATTTTAAACAGATATTATATTACGAATAGGCCATTTCTCTCAATCCCCAGTCCATTGCCACTAATCCAATAAACAGATTAGAAGTGATGCATTATAAACGAGGGAGCCCAAAAGCTGTCTATCTCCTCAAATCCCGTTTTGTTCTGACAGACACGTATGAGAGTGACACATCAATAACTGATCAAGTGCAATCAGGTGTGCTTTGTGGTTATGGATGGTCTGATGCTAGCAGACAATGGAACCACCTATCCATACTGACAGCAGAAGAGAAGTCATGCAGGAACGTTCTAATGAAATCCAAGAGACCAGCTGCCATTGAATAACATCACAATGGATCAGTTTAATTGCACGAGATGATGTGAAGCGGAGAGAAAGAATCCATCACAATGTTGTCAATAACACGCTGCATAGACAACACACATGGCGCTACAATGAAATATTGAATCCTTTGGGTACTACTGGTTATAATAGCTATTACATCTTGCACAGCATTTGATACCATGTTTGCATATATTTTAACCGCACACATTCGGTTTCTCATCCAATCTGATGAGTTCCTCATCCACCCATTCATATTCAAAGTATTTTAATAGGAGACAACGCATTTTGTACATGTGAACTATGTTTTCTTATATATTGTTAAACTTGCCATCAACTGCAAAGTCTCCAAATCCACCAACTGTCAAACTCTTTTTTAACTTTGTGTTGCAGATGATGATTGTCTAACACTGATGATTGTCTAACAGAAACATTTGTATTTTGCTCATTGCCTCTTAAAATCTCTTTATTACTGTGGACCTTCCACTAATGAAGCCAATAAATGGCAGCAGCGCTTTTAAGTTAAAGGCCTCTGCCACCTGGCCTTAATGGGAGATTAATGATCCTGGTCAAAACATTGAGGCCTGTCTATACAGCCTTATAATAAGTAAAATAACTGTTTTAGTATGTTTGTTGCAGTGTTCAATTACTTTTGCTAGTGCAAAAATCCCTTAGTATAAATGTAAAAATGGAGTCTCGATGGTAGGGTTGACAACTGTGTTGACGGCAGTAGCCATTAGTGCCAGCTAGCAAACCTCGTCACAACAGGGCGAGCAAGGCTGCCTTTTTCTGTCTGTCACCTCCATTATATACCTGTCTCCAACAGAGGTGCATTTTTGAATTTCAAGCAAATAAATGTCAAGCGACTAATGGAAAAGTCGTACAGTGGTATATTGCTGGAGGGAACAGTAGAATCTATTGTATAGAGCACTATTCAAAAAAACAAAAAATACATTTTGTTTGTCACATGCGCCGAATATAACAGTGAAATGCTTACTTACAAGCCAATAACCAACAATGAGGTTTAAAAATATGAAAAAGAATAAGAAATAAAAAGAACAAATAATTAAAGAGCAGCAGTAAAATAACAATAGTGAGGCTATATACAGGGGGTACCGGTACAGAGTCAATGTGAGGGGTAACCGGTTAGTCGAGGTAATTGAGGTAATATGTACATGTAGGTAGAGTTATTAAAGTGACTATGCATAAATAATAAACAGAGAGTTACAGCAGCGTAACAGGAGGGGCAATGCAAATAGTCTGGGTAGCCATTTGACTAGGTGTTCAGGAGTCTTATGGCTTGGTGGTAGAAGCTGTTTAGAAGCCTCTTGGACCTAGACTTGGCGCTCCGGGAACCGCTTGCTGTGCGGTGGCAAAGAGAACAGTCTATGACTAGGGTGGCTGGAGTCTTTGACAATTTTTAGGGCCTTCCTCTGACACCGCCTGGTATAGAGGTTCTCGATGGCAGGAAGCTTGGCCCCAGTGATGTACTGGACCGTACGCACTACCCTCTGTAGTGCCTTGCGGTCGGAGGCCGAGCAGTTGCTATATCAGGCAGTGATCCAACTGGTCAGGATGCTCTCGATGGTGCAGCTGTAGAAGTTTTGAGGATCTGAGGACCCATGCCAAATATTTTCAGTCTCCTGAGGGCGAATAGGTTTTCTCATGCCCTCTTCACGACTGTCTTGGTGTGCTTGGACCATATTAGTTTGTTGGTGATATGGACACCAAGGAACTTGAAGCTCTCAACCTGCTCCACTACAGCCCCGCTGATGAGAATGCTCGGTCCTCTTTTTCCTGTTGTCCACAATAATCTCCCCGGTCTTGATCACGTTGAGGGAGAGGTTGTTATCCTGGGACCACACGGCCAGGTCTCTGACCTCCTACATATAGGCTGTCTCGTCGTTATCGGTGATCAGGCCTACCACTGTTGTGTCATCGGCAAACATAATGATGGTGTTGGAGTCGTGCCTGGCCATGCAGTCATGAATGGATAGGAAGTACAGGAGGGGACTGAGCACGCACCACTGAAGGGGCCCCATGTTGAAGATCAGTGTGGCGGATGTGTTGTTACCTACCCTTACCACCTGGGGAGGCCCATCAGGAAGTCCAGGATCCAGTTGCAGATGGAGGTGTTTAGTCCCAGGGTCCTTAGCTTAGTGATGAGCTTTGAGGGCACTATGGTGTTGAACGCTGAGCTGTAGTCAATGAATAGCATTCTCACATAAGTGTTCCTTTTGTCCAGGTGTGAAAGGGCATAATGGAATGCAATCATCTGTGGATCTGTTGGGGCTGTATGCAAATTAGATATGATGTTGATTTGAGCCATGACTAGCCTTTCAAAGCACTTCATCGCTACATACGTGAGTGCTACGAGTCGGTAGTCATTTAGGTTACCTTAGTGTTCTTGAGCACAGGGACTATGGTGGTCTACTTAAAACATGTTGGTATTACAGACAGGGAGAGATTGAAAATGTCAGTGAAGACACTTGCCAGGTGGTCAGCGCATGCTTGGAGTACAAGTCCTGGTAATCGGCTTGGCCCTGCGGCCTTGTGAATGTTGACCTGTTTAAAGGTCTTACTCACATCGGCAAACGGAGAATGTGATCACACAGTCATCCGGAACAGCTGATGCTCTCATGCATGTTTCAGTGTTACTTGCCTCGAAGCGAGCATAGAAGTAATTTAGCTCGTCTGGTAGGCTTGTGTCACTGGGTAGCTCGCGGCTGTGCTTCCCTTTGTAGTCTGTAATAGTTTGTAAGCCCTGCCACATCCGACGAGCGTCGGAGCCAGTGTAGTATGATTAGATCTTAGTCCTGTATTGATGCTTTGCCTGTTTGATGGTTCGTCGGAGGGCATAGCGGGATTTCTTATATGCTTCCAGGTGAGAGCCTCGCTCCTTGAAAGCAGCAGCTCTACCATTTAGCTCAGTGCGGATGTTGCCTATACTCCATGGCTTCTGGTTGGGGTATGTACGTACAGTCACTGTGGGGACGACGTCCTCGATGCACTTATTGATGAATCCAGTGACCGATGTAGTGTACTCCTCAATGCCATCGGAATAATCCCAAAACATATTCCAGTCTATTCTTGCAAAACAGTCCTGTAGCTTAGCATCTGCTTCATCTGACCACTTTTTAATTGACAGAATCACTGGTGCTTCCTGCTTTAGTTTTTGCTTGAAAGCAGGAATCAGGAGGATAGAAGTATGGTCAGATTTGCCAAATGGAGGGTGAGTGAGAGCTTGGTACACATCTCTGTGTGTGGAGTAAAGGTGGTCAATCATTTTTTCCCCTCTGGTTGCACATTTAACATGCTGGTAGAAATGAGGTAAAACGGATGTAGCTTTCCCTGCATTAAAGTCCCCAGCCACTAGGAGTGCAACCTCTGGATGAGCAGTTTCCTGCTTGCTTATGGCCGTATACAGCTCATTGAGTGCGGTCTTAGTGCCAGCATCGGTTTGTGGTGGTAAATAGACAGCTACGAAGAATATCGATGAAAACTCACTTGGTGGATAGTTTGGTCTACAGATTATCATGAGATACCTCAGGCGAGCAAAACCTGTGCTATTAATGTCGTTGTTCAGTCACGACTCTGAAACACAAGATATTACAGTTTTGAAAATGTCCCGTTGGTAGGATATACATGCTTGTAATTTGTCCACTTCATTATCCAACAGTTTAATGTTGGCCAATAGTACCAATGGTAAAGGACACTAGCCACCATATCCTCACAAGGCACACCGACCCCCTTCCGCCGATACCTGCGTCTCTTTCTCCTGCAAATGACGGGGATGAGGGCCTTCTCGGTGTCTGGAGTAAAATCCCTCTCGTCCGACTCGTTAAAGAAAAATTATTTGTCCAGTTCAAGGTGAGTAATCGCTGTTCTGATGTCCAGTAGCTCTTTTCGGTCATATGAGACGGTGGCAGCAACATTATGTACAAAATAAGTTACAAACAATGCGAAAAAAATAACAAAATAGCACAGTTAAGGATGGGACCCTTTTTTCAATTTCCGCCTAAAATGACACAGCCAAGATTCTTCAAATGAAAACAGATGATTGCATTCAATTATAAACAGTAGGCTATAGGTGTTTTCAATCATATTGAAATACATTTCATGTTCAATCAATTGAGTTCTATTTTGATAGATAAAGGCTGCTTTCTGTAATTTGTCTGAATAATATTTCACGATGTGTAGTCTAACATGTGCGCAATGATGTAGAATCACACGGTTGATCCTTCTCTCTGTCATCACCGATAACTTTAGAACAAAAGAAGACAACAAATACGAAGTTGCCAATGTCTTTGCAATTGATACGAACAAGCGACGTGTTAAAAGATTCTTCAAATTAAAACCGAGATGATTGCATTGAAATATAAACAGTGGACTATAGGTGTTTTCAATCATATTGAAACATTTCATGTTCAATCAATTGAGTTCTATTTTGCTACATGTAGTCTACTTTCTGTAATTTGTCTCAAAATATTTTATGATGTGTCTGTGATTTAGTGCATTTGTATTTGGTAAGCTAAGCATTAGAATAAACTCCCTCAATATTTGCAGCCGTAGGTGGTAATATAGTGCATTCAGAAAGTATTCAGACCCCTTGTCTTTTCCCCCCACATAGCCTTATTCTAAAATGTATTAAATTGTTTTTTTCCCCTCAATCTACACACAATACCCCATTATGACAAAGCTAAAACAGGTTTTAATATATTTTTGCTAATTTATATATATAAAAAACAAAAATATTACATTTAATAAGTATTCAGACCCTTTACTCAGTACTTTGTAGAAGCACCTTTGGCAGTGATTCCAGCCTCGAGTCTGGGTATGACACTACAAGCTCGGCACACCTGTAGTTTCTCCCATTCTTCTCTGCAGATCTGCATAGCAAAGGGTCTGAATACTTACGTAAATAAGGTATTTCTGTTTATATGTGTATATTATTTTGCAAAAATGTTGAAAAATCTGTTTTTGCTTTGTCATTATGGGGCATTATGTGTAGATTGATGAGGAATTTTTTTAATGGAAAAAGTCAAGGGGTCTGAATACTTCCCGAACACACTGTATATCTCTAGAAGCTGATCCGTCGTGAGTATTGCCCTAATGAAAAAAGATTGCAGTTCGAGTGCTGTATAACTGCAGTACACTGTAGTATAACTGTAGTTAGAGTGCAGTATAACTTCAGTATTCTTCAAATACTACGTCCAAAATAACACTGTTTTCTTAGCTGCATGAATTTTGCAGTGTGACTGCAGTTACAGTGCAGTATAACTGCAGTATACAGCAGTTATCCTGCAATTACTGCATTCAAAATACCACAGTCGACCGCAGTTACTGTACATTTACTGCAGTTTCAAAACTGCTATATTTTTTTTGTAAGGGTGTGACATAATGATAATATTAAGGAAAGATATGAATGGAGAAAGCTGATCTGAGAGCAGCACTCACATTCTTTAGATCCGCACAGTATGGACACATGCTCCAACGACACACTTAAGCCTTGATTACACTGCAGACCTTAATGCTCAAATCAGTTTTGTTTTTCAAATCCATTTATGACTACTGACTGTCCAAACAGCAAGTTTCAAGTGACCAAATCGGATGTGTGTGTGTTCAGACAGTAGTCATTTGCTGACATGGCTACGTTTGTTGTCATAGTACAGAAGTTATGTAGCAAGCTGACAACAATGCCTGCCATGGATGTTTCCCAGATTCTTAGAATGTTCAAAATCATAGTGTAAGAAGACTTTTAAGGCCTCAAAGGATAGGATGATCCAACTTCCAAAACAAGTCCTTTTTGGCTAGCCATAGCAGTCAACTAGCTAGCTAGGTAGCTGTTTAGCTTTTTAGCACATTTACTAATTTGTCGGTAAACAAGTACAGTAACAAGCTAGTTAGCTACCACATGTTCTTGTCAAACGGTCAACAAAGTAGCTAGCAAGCAACAAGATATGCCAAACCAATCTAAAAACCACTTGTGGGCAAATAAATAGGTCACATGGCCACCCAGCTAGCAATGAGGAATCGGCCCATAAACGGCCAACTGATTGAATCGGCCCGGAATCGGGTGTCGGACTCGGTCCGGAATCAAAATGAATGACTGCCCAGAATTGGTCCGTTTCCGTCTACCAGAATTCAACCAACTTTGCCAGCATCTTACCAGAATCCCCCCAGAAGCGACACGACACAAATGTAAATAAATGTATACAAAATTAACTGATTTAGTGATTTTAAATATTACTATTATACATTTTATACATTCAAATTATACCCATGCACAAAAAAAGCATTTTTGTCTCAAGAGGAAACACCATATACCTGGTGACCGTGTCAGTGTGCATGCGCCTAGCCTGCCACAGGAGTCGCTACAGCTCGATGGGAGGACATCCCAGCCGGCCAAACCCTCCCCCTAACTCAGGCGAAGCTTGGCCAATTGTGCGTCGTCTCATGTGTCTCCCAGGCGCGAACCAGCATCTGTAGAAACACAGTTTGCACTGCCATGCAGTGTCTTAGACCGCTAGGCGCAACTCGGGAAGTTCCATCCACAAGGTTTTTAATGCTTATCAATTGCTTTGCACAAAGTATCAAAATACTAAAATACTACACAGGACTCAAATAATTTCATTTAAATGTTAATTGTATTTTTTGATCACAGAAAGAATGAAGAAAATATGGGGGGAAATTAAATAAAGCAGCCTGTGTAATCATCTGCCAGAGAGTAGCCCCAATCGGCCCGAGCCGTAAATAATACATTTGGGCCAGATAACTCTCAACGGAATTGGCCTGGGCCCCAAGTAATACATTTGGGCCAGATAACTCAAACCGGAATTGGCCTGAGCTCAATCCCCCCCCACATCCTAGCCATAAGTAATACTGCCGAAGGCGGCCCAGACTCGTGCAACATGACGTCGGCAGAGTCAGACTCTCAGCTGAGTGCCCCGACTCTCAGCCACAATCGGCCCAAATCCACTGTGCTAACTGGGCAGGAATCAGATTTAAATATCTGACTTCAAACCACCTACCAAGGGGATTTGAAATGTGGCTTGAAATATCAGATTCCATGTGCTTTTTGGCTGTTCAGAATGCACGAAAAAGAACAGATTCAATTTGGATATGCAAATAAATAGGATGAGAGTCACTTCAAAATTCCACTGGTTAACACAGCTTTAGAAACCGTTCTCTCTGGGTGGTGGTTTAGGAAACGCATGTTACATCTTCAGCCATTGTAGGAAAGATGCATTGTTAAAAGCCCAAGTTCCATCGCTATTTGGAAACTGGGCCCAGGTCTAATGTGTCCATGGCGTATGGCACGAGATGAGGAAAAGCCATCATATTCACCTGTTCCAGTGAAAATGTAGCACATAGACCTGTGTGTATGGGGGTGTCCACAAGTGAGGGCTAAATGGCATACTGTGTCAGCAGATACAAACCAAGCCTGGTATTTGTACATGAATGCTTCTGATTGCTTATAAAGTAGCAAAATCTATGATTGTGGTTCTTTTACAGAAAAAGGAACATTTTCTGCACAAGAGGATTAATGAAACAAAGGTGCATTAACCAAATGAGAAATCTAGAGAGCTCTGATAATTTGTAACATTGCAAAAGCAGATTCGTTTTATCACATCGGATGGCCTACACCCCAACACTGTACCAAAAACAAAGGTCCATGGGCATTCATTCATTCATTGTGTTTTGTGTCATGTTTTTTTCCAGTGTGTAAGCAAGCGTATTATAGTGTACATTCCTTCCCACGTGTTACCGTTGCTTCAGTATGCTTTCTCAGTATGCCAGCTGTTTTATATCATTTTCCCACTGACATAGTAAGACTAAGCTATGATGATCTATCAGTGGCCTCATTTGTTTGAGTATTTACACCTTCAGGCCTGAGATTGAGGGGTTTGAACATTAGAATCACTTTGGAAAACTGTGACCTCCCCTTGGGCAGTGATAGAAAACAAGGGAAAGGTAAAAGAGTCCTTGAACCCTTTCAGAAACCAGAAGGGCTGCAACTGCAAGTCAATTTGGAATCCCAATGGGTTCATCTCCTTTATGCGCTGAAACCCTGAATAATGACAAATCTCTTACATATCACACCGATCTCATTATCACCACCTCTCATCTCAACCTCAGGGGGAACAATTACAGTATCGTGTTGAAATGCAAACATCTCAGATGAAGGCACATCAAAACACAACCAGTTCAGTGTGTGAAGTCCTCAATGTATACATAGCCTTTGTTCCCCCCAGAGGGGATCTGACCAAAATGGTTAAAGGCCCAGTGCAGTCAAATGATGATAACGACTTTTCAGTCTAAGAGCTGTTTGAAAAGACCACCTGAAATCTCAGGCTGTTTTGCTGAGATTGAGTTTTGTCCTTCCATGGTGACATGAGTTAATAGACCAATGAGAACCAAACCAAACCAAACCAAACCTTCCCCAACCAGAAACCATGGATTGACGGCACCATTCACACAAAACTGAAAGTGCGAACCACTGTTTTTAATCAGGGCAAGGCGACCGGAAACATGACCGAATACAAACAGTGTAGCGATTCCCTCCGCAAGGCAATCAAACAAGCTAAGTCTTCCAGAGTACATCAGGACACAAAATATAAAGGGTCTGTGTGTCAAAGTAAACATGGCTCATCCATGTAGTTAGTATAGAGACAAAGTAGAGTCGCAATTCAATGGCTCAGACATGAGTGGCAGGGTCTACAGTCAATCACGGACTACAAAAATAAAAAACTGGATCCTGGACTCTGACAGGACGCCCCCAGGTGGTGAGGGTAGGAAACAACATCTCCACCCCGCTGATCCTCAACACTGGGGCCCCACAAGGGTGCGTTCTCAGCCCTCTCCTGTACTCCCTTTTCACCCATGACTGCGTGGCCATGCACGCATCCAACTCAATCATCAAGTTTGCAGATGACACTACAGTGGTAGGCTTGATTACCATCAACGGCGAGACAGCCTAAAGGGAGGAGGTGAGGGACCTCGACGTGTGGTGTCAGGAAAATAACCTGACACTCAAAGTCAACAAAACAAAGGAGATGATTGTGGACTACGGGAAAGAGCAGAGAGAGCACCCCCTATCCACATCGACGGAACAGTAGTGGAGAAGTTGGAAAGTTAAGTTCCTCGGTGCACACATCATGGACAAACTGAAATGGTCCACCCACACAGACAGCATGGTGAAGAAGGCACAACAGCGCCTCTTCAACCTCAGGAGGCTGAAGAAATTTGGCTTGTCACCAAAAACACTCAAACTTTTAGAGATGCACAATCGAGAGCATCTCGATTGCAACTGCTCCGCCCACAACCGTAAAGCTCTCCAGAGGGTAGTGAGGTCTGCACAATGCATCACCAGGGGCAAACTACCTGCCCTCCAGGACACCTACACCACCCGATGTCACAGGAAGGCCAAAACAATCATCAAGGACAACAACCACCCGAGCCACTGCCTGTTCACCCTGCTATTATCCAGAAGGCGTGGTCAGTACAGGTGCATCAAAGCTGGGACCGAGAGACTGAAAAACAGCTTCTATCACAAGGCCATCAGACTGTTAAACAGCCATCACTTACATTGAGTGGCTGCTGCCAACATACTGACTCAAATCTCTAGCCACTTTAATAATTAAAATGTGGATGTAATAAATGTATCACTAGTCACTTTAAACAATGCCACTTTATATAATGTTTACATACCCCACATTACTCATCTCATATGTGTATACTGTACTCTATACCATCTACTGCATCTTGCCTATGCCGTTCGGCCATCACTCATCCATATATTTAAGATGTACATATTCTTATTAATTCCTTTACACTTGTGTGTAATAGGTAGTTGTTGTGAAATTGTTAAGATTACTTGTTAGATATTACTGCAAGCATTTCGCTACACTTGCATTACAATCTGCTAACCATGTGTATGTGACCAATAACATTTGATTTGATTTGTGAAACAAACAAGAAATAAGACCAAAAAACTATTCACCCCCCAAAGTCGCTACTTTGTAGAGCCACCTTTTGCAGCAATTACAGCTGCAAGTCTCTTTGGGTATGTGTCTATAAGCTTAGCATATCTAGTCACTGGGATTTTTACCCATTCTTCAAGACAAAACTGCTCCAGCTCCTTCGAGTTGGATGGGTTCCGCTGGTGTACAGCAATCTGAATTGAGGTCTGGGCTTTGACAAGGCCATTCCAAGACATTTAAATGTTTCCACTTAAACCACTCAAGTGTTGTTTTTGCAGTATGCTTAGGGTCATTCTCCTGCTGGAAGGTGAACCTCCGTCCAAGTCTCAAATCTCTTGAAAACAAACAGGTTTCCCTCAAGAATTCCCTGTATTTAGCCCCATCCATCATTCCTTCAATTCTGACCAGCTTCCCAGTCCCGACCGATGAAAAACATCCCCACAGCATGATGCTGCCACCACCATGCTTCGCTGGGGGTGATATTCTTGGGGTGATGAGAGGTGTTGGGTTTGCGCCAGGCATAGCGTTGTCCTTGATGACCAAAAAGCTCAATTTTAGTCTCATCTGACCAGAGTACATTCTTCCATATGTTGTCTCCCACATGCCTTTTAGCGAAAACCAAACGTGTGCTTAATTTTTTCTTTAAGCAATGGCTTTTTTCTGGCTACTCTTCCGTAATACTCAGCTCTGTGGAGTGTACGGCTTAAAGTGGTCCTTTGGACAGATACTCCAATCTCCGCTGTGGAGTTTTGCAGCTCCTTCAGGGTTTTCTTTGGTCTCTTTGTTGCCTCTCTGATTTACTGCCCTCCTTGCCTGGTCTGCCAACCTGAATCTGTACTTCTCTACAACTTTGTCCCTGACCTGTTTGGAGAGATCTGGTGCTGCTTGCTTGGTGATGCCCCTTGCTTAGTGGTGTTGCAGACTCTGGAGCCTTTCAGAACTGGTGTATATATATTGAGATCATGTGATAGATCATGTGACACCTAAAGTACACCTGTGTGTAATCTAAGTAATTCTGAAGGTACTTCTGAAGGTAATTGGTTGCACCAGATCTTAGGTTCATAGCAAAGGGAGTGAATACATATGCGTGCACCACTTCCATTTTTCATTTTTAAGAATTATTTTAACAAGTATTTTTTTTTATTTTAAATTCACCAATTTGGACTATTTTGTGTATGTACATTACATGAAATCCAAATAAAAATCCATTTAAATTACAGGTTGTAATGCAACAAAATAGGAAAAAGCGCCAAGGGGGACAAATACTTTTGCAAGGCACTGTATTTATTGTTGTTGTTTAAAAAAGGATTGCTTGTTGTTCTTAATTTTATTATAACCAAACATATTAGAATGATTCACCTTCCTGGTTTTACGATGACAACGTCAGTGGCGTGCTTGCAATGCAACTTCAGGAGATGTGTAAATGTGATCTGATCTGAAAGATGGTTCCGGATATGTTCATAAAACATAGGCCTACTATATTTGGGAGCAGTAAAAAGGTGAGTGGACATTCTCTTTCTATATATATTGGATACTTGTCCAGCTACTTTGAAAAGTTTTGATGTCCGTAAAACCCTCTATAGTCAAAAAAAGAATAAAAGATTGTGACATGCGCCGAATACCACAGATAGTGAAATGCTTACTTACAATCCCTTAACCAACAATGCAGTTAAGAGAGATACCTTAAAAAATTAAGAAAACGGTATATGACTAGGGTGGCTGGAGTCTTTGACAATTTTTAGGGCCTTCTACTGACACCGCCTGGTATAGTGACATACTGGGCAGTACACACTACCATTTGTATTGCCTTGTGGCCGGAGGCCGAGCAGTTGCCATACCAGGCAGTGATGCAACTGGTCAGAATGCTCTCAATGGTGCAGCTGTAGAACCTTTTGATGATCTGAGGACCCATGCCAAAGTCTCCTGAGGGGGAATAGATATTGTCATGCCCTCTTCGCGGCTGTCTTGGTGTGCTTGGACCATGTCAGTCTGTTTGCATTGTGGACCATGTCAAAGGAACTTGAAGCTCTCAAACTACTCCACTACAGCCCCGTCTATGAGAATGAGGGCGTACTCAGTCCTCCTTTTCCTGTAGTCCACAATTATCTCCATTGTCTTGATCACGTTTAGGGAGAGGTTGTTCTCCATGCACCACACGGTTAGGTCTCTGACCTCCTCCCTATAGTCTGTCTTGTCATTGTTGGTGATCAGCCCAATTTACTGCCTTATAAAAAAACATACCTGATACAGCTGACTGGCTTAAACAAATGGGGTTTCTACTGACAACTGAAATGTACAAACTCTGGCATAAGTGGACGACAAGTGGATAAGAGGCAATCCGTAATTTCGATTAAGACATTAATTAGCGAGCTAGGACGGACGTAGTCAATATAACTATTTGTTCAGCACTTTTTAAGTGTCCAGCAACAGAATTCAGAACATGGGTCGTTCTTACAGTGGTCTCCCTGTACACCAAGTCAAAACCGTAGGATAAATAAAGGGGTCATATAGGCATACATCGAAAGCTCTTACAATATTCAATGATTACATTTCTCAAACGATTATAGGCTACATGTGCACTACAAAGTCAGAACAGTATTCAAAATTAAGAAGTGAAAATAGACCAAATCATTAGGGTGAGGCACATGGGCTTCTAACAGCTTACTACACAACACACACTTAGTATTACTTTCTTAGCTACAGTATACATTTAGTCATCCACCAATTGTGCAAGTTCTCCCACTTAAAAAGATGAGAGGCCTGTTATTTTCATCATAGGTACACTATCACAACTATGATAGACGAAATGAAAAACAAAAATCCAGAAAATCACATTGTAGGATTTTTAATGAATTTATTTGCAAATTATGGTGGAAAATAAGTATTTGGTCAATAACAAAAGTTTCTCAATACTTTGATATATACCCTTTGTTGGCAATGACAGAAGTCAAACGTTTTCTGTAAGTCTTCACGAGGTTTCCGCAAACTGTTGCTGGTATTTTGGCCTATTCCTCCATGCAGATCTCCTCTAGAGGAGTGATGTTTTGGGGCTGTTGCTGGGCAACACAAACTTTCAACTCCCTCCAAAGATTTTCTATGGGGTTGAGATCTGGATAGGCCACTCCAGGACCTTGAAATGCTTCTTACGAAGCCACTCCTCTGTTGCCCGGGCGGTGTGTTTGGGATCATTGTCATGCTGAAAGACCCAGCCACGTTTCATCTTCAATGCCCTTGCTGATGGAAGGAGGTTTTCACTCAAAATCTCAAAATATATGGCCCCATTCATTCTTTCCTTTACACGGATCAGTCGTCCTGGTCCCTTTGCAGAAAAACAGGCCCATGCTTCACAGTAGGTATGGTGTTCTTTGGATGCAACTTAGCATTCTTGTCCTCCAAACACAACGAGTTGAGTTTTTACCAAAAAGTTATATTTTGGTTTCATCTGACCATATGCCATTCTCCCAATCTTCTTCTGAATCATCCAAATGCTCTCTAGCAAACTTCAGACGGGCCTGGACATGTACTGGCTTAAGCAGGGGGACACGTCTGGCACTGCAGGATTTGAGTCCCTGTTGGCATAGTGTGTTACTGATGGTAGGCTTTGTTACTTTGGTCCCAGCTCTAAGCAGGTCATTCACTAGGTCCCCCCGTGTGGTTCTGGGATTTTGCTCACTGTTCTTGTGATCATTTTGACCCCACGGGGTGAGATCTTGCGTGGAGCCCCAGATCGAGGGAGATTATCAGGGTCTTGTATGTCTTCCATTTCCTAATAAGTGCTCCCACAGTTGATTTCTTCAAACCAAGATGCTTACCTATTGCAGATTCAGTCTTCCCAGCCTGGTGCAGGTCTACAATTTTGTTTCTGGTATCCTTTGACAGCTCTTTGGTCTTGGCTATAGTGGAGTTTGGAGTGTGACTGTTTGAGGTTGTGGACAGGTGTCTTTTATACTGATAACAAGTTCAAACAGGTGCCATTAATGCAGGTAACGAGTGGAGGACAGAGGAGCCTCTTAAAGAATAAGTTACAGGTCTGTGAGAGCCAGAAATCTTGCTTGGTTGTAGGTGACCAAATACTTATTTTCCACCATAATTTGCAAATAAATTAAAAGTCCTACAATGTGATTTTCTGGATTTTTTTTCTCATTTTGTCTGTCATAGTTGAAGTGTACCTATGAAGACAATTACAGGCCTCTCTCGTCTTTTTAAGTGGGAGAACTTGCACAATTGGTGGCTGACTAAATACTTTTTTGCCCCACTGTATATATCCACAGTAAAACGAGTCCCATATTGACATAACCTGAAAGGCCGCTCAGCAAGGATGAAGCCACTGCTTCAAAACCGCCATAAAAAGCCTGACTACGGTTTGCAACTGCACATGGGGACAACGATCGTACTTTTTGGAGAAATGTCCTCTGGTCTAGTGAAACAAAAGTAGAACTGTTTGTTCATAATGACCATTATTATGTTTGGAGGAAAAATAGGGAGACCTGCAAGCCGAAGAACACCATCCCAAACGTGAAGCACGGGGGTGGCAGCATCATGTTGTGGGGGTGCTTTGCTGCAGGAAGGACTGGTGCACTTCACAAAATAGATGCCATCATGAGACAGGAACACTGTGTGGATATATTGAAGCAACATCTCAAGACATCAGTCAGGAAGTTAAAGCTTGCAAATGGGCCTTCCAAATGGACAATGACAGCAAGCATACTTCCAAAGTTGTGGCAAAATGGTTTAAGTACAACAAAGTCAAGGTATTGGAGTTGCCATCACAAAGCCCTGACCTCATTCCTATAGAAATTTGTGGGCAGAATTGAAAAAGCGTTTGCGAACAAGGAGGACTACAAACCTGATTCAGTTACACCAGCTCTGTCAGGAGGAATGGGCCAAAATGTACCCTACTTATTGTAGGAAGCTTGTGGAAGGCTACCCGAAACGTCTGATCAAAGTTAACAATTTAAAGGCAATGCTACCAAAAAATAATTGAGTGTATGTAAACTTCTTACCCACTGGAAATGTAATGAAAGAAATAAAAGCTGTCTACTACCTGTCTATCTACTATTATTCTGACATTTCACATTCTTAAAATAAGTGGTGATCCTAACTGACTTAAGACAGGAAATGTTTACTAGGATTAAATGTCAGGAATTGTGAAAAACCGAGTTTATATATAGTTGGCTCAGGTGTATGTAAACTTCCGACTCACCTGCAACTAAGAGTAAGACTGACCTGCTAAGGCTGAGTTTTATGGTGTCCACTCTAGCTTCCTGCAGCTAGTCTGGGTGTCGAGGACAGGGGTTTTACTAGAGATAGCTTTGAAGCTGACAATTGATGGATGTCTCTGTGATCAAACTTTACAGCCACATTCCATTCTATCATTAGTGGTGCAGGTAAGACTTATGTCTCCGGTCTAACTGGGCCTGCATTCTATAGATGAGATTGTTCTCTCTCTATCTCAAGTCACACACACAAACAGTTTAGTCTTAGTTCTCATCCTTACATCTGGTAAAATTAGCCTGGAGGAGTAGAATAACTCCATCTGAATCCAAGAGAAATACATCAAGATGTGTTGCTTCACCGTTTTTCACCTTTATGCCATTCATTATATTTATAGGCCATGAGCTGTTATGTATGCAGATCGTATAACGCACCACCTGTGTGACAAAATGATGTATGCATTTTGAGTCTGGACACATTTACAAAGGCTGTTACGAATGCATATAGCAAGTTTTATCATTCTGGGTTGATGGAGAGCAGTGAAGACACTTCCAATAATGAATGATTTCATAATGCATTATACCCTGGTGGCTGTTATAGAACTGTCTAAACTTCGTAAACAATTAATTTAGACCAGGCTTTTATTTGAAACAGGTGTTAATTTGCTGAAATGTGTGCCATTGCCCGGCTAATAGAAGGGACAAACGGCTATTTGAGAACGCATTTAATTGAAGTTTTACAGTAATCATAAATTGGCACCTTTCACTCACTCAGTTTCTCTCTCTATCCATTCATAATTCTCCTACTCTATTCGTCCGTTCACCTCTTTCCATCTCCCGCAATATCCCTTGTCACTGAAACGTAAAATAATCACTGAATATACTGTGCAATCTTTCAGATCTTGAATTGCAAAGAACATCTTCATTGCATCATCTGTGTCATTATCATTATTCCTTCCTATAGTAGCCAGTAGCTGCACACAATGGGCCAGTAGGGAGAATAAGTGCACAGTAGGATATTTAACCTCACAATACTTAGCAACTATCAATGTGTGCGACAGCAACTATTATCAATGGCACCTGTGGTGGTAATTCTAACCAAAAGGAGAAACTGTATTCTTCAAAACAACTTAAACTGTAAGATTTGCAAAAATGAAGCAATCAATAACAACCACCCAATAGTGCATCGGTAGGAAAGCCCAACGAACAAAGTGGTCTCTCTCCTCTTATAGAAAAAGTACAACCTATTTTGTCTACGTGGCAGTTTAGCAGATGGGTGGAAACAGGGACAGAACATGGTGTGTAAAAGCTGATTTAGCTTGTCTGTTCAGAATAAGATAGCTGACGTTGCCACCATTGTCTGTTCCTTCCTGCATCTTTCCACACATATAAGTTCCTGTAGATTGTGAAAACAGGATGCCACATAATGCGGTCACACCCAAACGGCTCTTATACGTACATCCAAACTTATGACTAAGTCACATGTGACAAGCCTGTATCAGTAAAAAATACCAACATACAGTAAAAGTTTTAGAACACCTACTCATTCAAGGCTTTTTCTTTATTTTCTACATTGAAGAATGATAGTGAAGACATCAAAACTATGAAATAACACATATGGAATCAAGTAGTAACCAAAAGTGTTGAACAAATTAAAATATATTTTACATTTGAGATTCTTCAAATTCACCCTTTGCCTTGATGACAGCTTTGCACACTCAGCATTCTCTCAACCAGCGTCACCTGGAATACTTTTCAAACTGTCATGAGCACTTGTTTTCCTTCACTCTGCGGTCCGACTCATTCCAAACCATCTCAATTTGGTTGAGGTAGGGGGATTGTGGAAGCCTGGTCTTCTGATGCAAGCACTCCATCACTCTCCTTTGTAAAATAGCCCTTACACAGCTTGGAGGTGTGTTCGGTCATTGTCCTGTTGAAAAACAAATGATACTCCCACTAACCCCAAAACAGAAGGGATGGTGTATCGCTGCAGAATCCTGTGGTAGCCATGCTGATTAAGTGTGCCTTGAATTCTAAATAAATCACTGACAGTCACCAGCAAAGCACACCCTCACACCTCCTACTCCATGCTTCATGGTGGGAAATAAACATGCGGAGATCATCCGTTCATCCACACCGCGACTCACAAAGACACGACGGTTGGAACCAAAAATCTCCAATTTGGACTCGAGACCAAAGGACAAATTTCCACCAGTCTAATGTCCATTGCTCATGTTTCCTGGCCCAAGCAATTCTCTTATTATTATTGGTGTCCTTTAGTAGTGGCTTCTTTGCAGAAATTTGACAATGAAGGCCTGATTCCCACATTTCTCTGAACAGTTGATAATGAGATGTGTCTGTTACTTGAACTCTGTGAAGCATTTATTTGGACTGCAATTTCTGAGGATGGTAACTCTAATTAACTTATCCTCTGCAGCAGAGGTAACTCTGGGTCTTCCATTTCTGAGGCGGTCCTTATGAGAGCCGGTTTCATAATAGTGCTTGATGGTTTTTGCAACTGCACTTGTAGAAACTTCCAAAGTTCTTGAAATGTTCCATACGGACTGACCTTCATGTCTTAAAGTCTAAAGTAATGATGGACTTCATGATGTTATTTGAGCTGTTCTCGACATAATATGGACTTTTGCAAAATAGGGCTATCTTCTGTATACCACCCCTACCTTGTCACAACACAACTGATTGGCTCAAACACTTTAAGAAGGAAATAAATTCCATAAATTAACTTTTAACAAGGCACAACTGTTAATTGAAATGCATTCCAGGTGACTACCTCATGAAGCTGTTTGAGATAATGCCAAGAGGTGCATCAAGGGTGGCCATTTGATAAATCTCAAATATAAAATGTATTTTGATTTGTTTAACACTTTTTTGGTTACTACATGATTCCATACAGTTGAAGTCGGAAGTTTACATACACCGTAGCCAAATACATTTAACCTGTTAGTCCACTAGGGGCATTATTTCATTTTTGGATAAAAAGGCGTGCCCATTTTAAGCGCAATATTTTGTCACGAAAAGATGCTCGACTATGCTTGGAATTGATAGTTTTGGAAAGAAAGAAGACACTCTTACATTTCCAGAACTGCAAAGATTTTCACTGTGAGTGCCTTATAACAAAAGCTTCAGGCAAAACCAAGATGTTTTGAGCGACCAGGAAATGAACAGGATTTCTGAAGGTACGTTTTAGATGATCGCGTTATATGGCTGTGAATGCGACAGGAATGAACGGACACTTTCTAGCGTTTCCCCAAGGTGTCTGCAGCATTGTGACGTATTTGTAGGCATATCATTGGAAGATTGACCATAAGAGACTACAATTGCCAAGTGTCCCGCACGGTGTCTGCGTGGAAATTGGTGCGCAAAAGTCAGCTACCAGTATTTTTCCATCCGAATCAGAGAACAAAGAAGGCTTCTAGGACTGCCATTTCAATGAAGAGATATATGACAAAACACCTTGAGGATTGATTCAAACAACGTTTTCCATGTTTCAGTCGATATTATGGAGTTAAGTCGGAAAAAAGTTTGACGTGTAGGTGACTGAATTTTCGGTTAGTTTCGGTAGCCAAATGCATAGTAACAAAACGGAACGAGGTGTCCTACACAAGAACCTTTCAGGAAAAACTGGACATCTGCTATGTAACTGAGAGTCTCCTCATTGAAACATCTGAAGTTCTTCAAAGGTAAATTATTGTATTTGATCCCTTTGCTGGTTTTTGTGAATATGTTGCGTGGTAAATGCTAACGCTAAATGCTAAGCTAGCTATCACCACTCTTACACAAATTATTGATTTTCTCTGGTTCTAAAGCATATTTTGAAAATCTGAGACGACAGGATTGTTAAGAAAAGGAAAAGCTTGAGAACAGGCATATCTATTTCATTTCATTTGCGATTTTTAGAAATCGCTAACGTTGCGTTATGGTAATGAGCTTGAGGCTGTAGTAACGCGACCGCATGTGGGATGGGGCGGACTATGAGGTTAAACCCTGTTTTTCACAATTCCTGACATTTAATCCTAGTAAAAATTCCCTGTCGTAGGTCAGTTAGGAACACCTCTTCCTTTTAAGAATGTGAAATGTCAGATTAATAGTTGATAAAACATTCTATTTCAGCTTTTATTTCTTTCATCACATTCCCAGTGGGTCAGAAGTTTACATACACTCAATTAGTATTTGGTAGCTTTGCCTTGAAATTGTTTAATTTGGGTCAAACGTTTCTGGTAGCCCTCCATAAGCTTCCCACAATAAGTTGTGTGAATTTTGGCCGATTCCTCCTGACAGAGCAAGTGTAACTGTGTCAGGTTTGCAGAACTCCTTGCTCGCACGTACTTTTTCAGGTCTGCCCACAAATGTTCTATCGGATTGAGGTCAGGGCTTTGTGATGGCCACTCCAATACCTTGACTTTGTTGTCCTTAAGCCATTTTGCCACAACTTTGGAAGTATGCTTGGGGTCATTGTCCATTTGGAAGACCCATTTGCAACCAAGCTTTAACTTCCTGACTGATATCTTGAGATGTTGCTTCAATATATTCACATAATCTTCCTTCTTCATGATGCCAGTCCCTCCTGCAACAAAGCACCCCCACAACATGATGCTGCCACCCCTGTGCTTCAACGTTGGGATGGTTCTTCGGCTTGCAAGCCTCCCCCTTTCTCCTCCAAACATAACAATGGTCATTATGGCCAAACAGTTCTATTTTTGTTTCATCAGACCAGAGGACATTTCTCCAAAAAGTACGATCTTGGTCCCCATGTGCAATTGCAAACCGTAGTCTGGCTTTTTATTGGCGGTTTTGGAGCAGTGGCTTCTTCCTTGCTGAGCGGCCTTTCAGGTTATGTCGATATGGGACTCGTTGTACTGTGGATATATATACTTTTGTACCCGTTTCCTCCAGCATCTTCACAATGTCCTTTGCTGTTGTTCTGGGATTGATTTGCACTTTTCGCACCAAAGTACGTTCATCTTTAGGTGACAGAACACATCACCTTCCTGAGCAGTATGGCGGCTGTGTGTTCCCATGGTTTTTATACTTGCATACTATTGTTTGTACAGATGAACGTGGTACCTTCAGGCGTTTGGAAATTGCACCAAGGATGAACTAAATTTTTCAAGGTCTACAATTTCTTCATGCACAAAGTAGATGTCCTAACCAACTTGCCAAAACATTAGTGGTTGAAAAACGAGTTTTAATGACTCCAACCTAAGTGTATGTAAACTTCCGACTTCAACTGTATGTGTTGTTTCATAATTTTGATGTCTTCACTATTATTCTACAATGTAGAAATAGTCAAAGTAAAGAAAAACCCTTGAATGAGGTGTTCTAAAACTTTTGACCGATAATGTATAACAATGGACAATTCTCTAAGTAAAAACAGCATAGTGGTCTAATAGTATAGCATGTGATGAATATTACATTTCCACCACACACCTTAAGCTTGCAACATAACAAATGCTTGCATTTGGCTATTATATTTATGCAGTATATGTAAAAAATGGACTCTCTCAACCGATCTAGTCATCCTGTATGATCCTAGCGCTACAGGATAACCAATGAGGACAAAAACAAACTCCTGCACTTGTTCTTAATGAGATTCTCCAACTCTCTAGGGCAAAACATGTCAACACAGTTCACCTAGAACACCATAAATTCTGGCTACTGCATTGAAAGCTGCATAACTGAGTGAGAATATCAGCGCCATATAACACTGGGCTGAAGGAAGCTAGCGCACAGGCAATTGCTCATGCAAAGTGTTTGTGTGCGAACCATTATGAATATTCAAATGTGGTCATTCCAAGGGGAGTCTGTGCATAATGGGGTTGGCCAGTCACCCAAAATCAGATGCAAAACATCTGCTGGGTGTTTGGCCTGGCCTGAACTGATCTGACACAATCATTCTGACAGTGACACTGCAGAAATTGTCCACAGTGTTTTTAATGTATGGTTGTATCTGAATGTAAGATGAGGGAAGAAAATTCATTTTCACTTTCACTCATTACCACTGTACTGCCATAACGAAAATAAATGAGGATTGTGATGACAATAATTTATGCCATTTAGCAGACACTTTTATCCAAAGAAATATGTGCATACATTTTATGTATGGATGGTCCCAGGAATCGAAACCCTACTGAGCTACAGAGGACCAGATGAAGATGTTGATAGTTGGTTGTTAGACTAACACTCAAATAAAATGAATGGGGTTCGTTACCTGTGGAATTATTATTTTCCACAGGACCACTAGATAGGACGACACACTTCGAAACCATTACTTTTATGCATTTTTAAACAAAGTTAGGAACTACAGTGCAATCAGAAAGTATTCACACCCCTTGACTTTTTCTACATTTTGTTTTGTTACAGCCTGAATTTTAAATGGAAAAATAAGATTGTGTCACAAAAAGCTGAAATGTCTTTAGTTAATAAGTATTCAACCACTTTGTTATGACAAGCATAAATAAGTTCAGGAGCAAACATTTGCTTTACAAGTCACATAATAAGTAAAAGTGTTTAACATGATTTTTGAATGACTACCTTATCTCTGTACCCCACACAAGGTTGCACATTTCGTAAACTTTCCATGGGAATATATGGGAATTAACAGAAATATATGCAAATTAATACCATTTAAATGTTGTTGTTTTTTGCATTGGATATATTTACCATATCATATGGAGACAGAAACATAAACCTTTAACCTGATCATAAGTAGACAAATTGCAAATGATTAAATCATTCCAATATAAATAAAACAATTAGTTACAAATTGAACTTTAATTAAAATTAGTTGACTCGTCACATGGGATGATTTCACAACAACAAAAAGGGAATATTGAATGATCCCCAATGACCTATTGCTTCTTCAAAAACCGTTTTCAACATAAAAACAGCATAGTAAAATGAAAGTCTAGAAACTAAAGCTTTGTTTGTCTTCCTTTCAGGCTTCCATGTCTTCTCCATGGACTCCTCAGAGTCTGATGTTCAAGAGGTAGACATTAAGGCCTCATCCTCACTGTCACTTTCCAACCTTGTTGAGGATGGCTCATTGTCAGGATCAAAAATCCTCAAATTTGCCTGGGTAGCCACCAATTTTTCAACCCTTGTATTGGTCAGTCTGTTGCGTGCTTAGGTGTGTGTGTTCCCAAACAAGAACCAATTGCGCTCTGAGGCAGCTGATGTTGGTAGAATTTGGAGGATGACGGAGGCAACAGGGGAAAGAGCCTCAGATCCACAAAGTCCCTTCCACCAGGTGACAGATGAGACATGTTGGCATGACTGCCATATTGCATCTCCATCCCAAAGCCCTTGCTTGGAAGTGTACTTCGTCAGATTGCCAAGAACCTTGCCCTCATCCAGGCCAAGGTGGTGAGACACGGTAGCTATGACACCATAAGCCTGGTTGATCTCCAGACAGGATGCTCCAGACAGGATCCTCTTGCTAGCATACTTGGTGTCCAACATGTACGCTGCAGCGTGTATGGGCTTCAGGCAGAAATCTTCATGCTTTTTGATGTATTTCAGAAATGTAGTTTCATCTGCTTGGAGCAACAGTGAAGTGGGCAGGGCAGTACGGATTTCTTCTCTTCTCTGCAAGCTGAGTCTGAACATCAGACAGGATGGCCTTGTCTCCCTCAATTCGTGCAATGGCTACTGCTATAGGTTTCAGGAGTTTCAGGCTGCTTTACCACTCTCTCCCAAAATACATAATCTAGGAGGATCCTGTTGATGGGGCTGTCCATATCGGCAGACTGATATGGCCATATCTTAGAGTCCTTCCCCTCCAGGAGACTGTCAAACACAATGACAACACCACCCCAATGGGTGTTGCTGGGCAGCTTCAATGTGGTGCTCTTATTCTTCTCACTTTGCTTGGTGAGGTAGATTGCTGCTATATGACCGTTGGTTAGGTACAGTGCCTTGCGAAAGTATTCGGCCCCCTTGAACCTTGCGACCTTTTGCCACATTACAGGCTTCAAACATAAAGATATAAAACTGTATTTTTTTTGTGAAGAATCAACAACAAGTGGGACACAATCATGAAGTGGAACGACATTTATTGGATATTTCAAACTTTTTTAACAAATCAAAAACTGAAAAATTGGGCGTGCAAAATTATTCAGCCCCCTTAAGTTAATACTTTGTAGCGCCACCTTTTGCTGCGATTACAGCTGTAAGTCGCTTGGGGTATGTCTATCAGGTTTGCACATCGAGAGACTGAAATTTTTTCCCATTCCTCCTTGCAAAACAGCTCGAGCTCAGTGAGATTGGATGGAGAGCATTTGTGAACAGCAGTTTTCAGTTTTTTCCACAGATTCTCGATTGGATTCAGGTCTGGACTTTGTCTTGGCCATTCTAACACCTGGATATGTTTATTTTTAACCATTCCATTGTAGATTTTGCTTTATGTTTTGGATCATTGTCTTGTTGGAAGACAAATCTCTGTCCCAGTCTCAGGTCTTTTGCCGACTCCATCAGGTTTTCTTCCAGAATGGTCCTGTATTCGGCTCCATCCATCTTCCCATCAATTTTAACCATCTTCCCTGTCCCTGCTGAAGAAAAGCAGGCCCAAACCATGATGCTGCCACCACCATGTTTGACAGTGGGGATGGTGTGTTCAGAGTGATGAGCTGTGTTGCTTTTACGCCAAACATAACGTTTTGCATTGTTGCCAAAAAGTTCCATTTTGGTTTCATCTGACCAGAGCACCTTCTTCCACATGTTTGGTGTGTCTCCCAGGTGGCTTGTGGCAAACTTTAAACAACACTTTTTATGGATATCTTTAAGAAATGGCTTTCTTCTTGCCACTCTTCCATAAAGGCCAGATTTGTGCAATATGCTGTCCTATGGACAGAGTCTCCCACCTCAGCTGTAGATCTCTGCAGTTCATCCAGAGTGATCATGGGCCTCTTGGCTGCATCTCTGATCAGTCTTCTCCTTGTATGAGCTGAAAGTTTAGAGGGACGGCCAGGTCTTGGTAGATTTGCAGTGGTCTGATACTCCTTCCATTTAAATATTATCGCTTGCACAGTGCTCCTTGGGATGTTTAAAGCTTGGGAAATCTTTTTGTATCCAAATCCGGCTTTAAACTTCTTCACAACAGTATCTCGGACCTGCCTGGTGTGTTCCTTGTTCTTCATGATGCTCTGTGCGCTTTTAACGGACCTCTGAGACTATCACAGTGCAGGTGCATTTATACGGAGACTTGATTACACACAGGTGGATTGTATTTATCATCATTAGTCATTTAGGTCAACATTGGATCGCTGTCGGAGTCTCTCGCCTGTTCAGTGCTATCAGAGCCTTCCCTCCCTCCTGTGCTGTCGGAGTCTCCCGCCTGTTCAGCACAGCCAGAGCCTTCCTTCCCTCCTGCGCTGTCGGAGTCTCCCGCCTGTTCAGCGCAGCCAGAGCCTTCCTTCCCTCCTGCGCTGTCGGGGTCTCTCGCCTGTTCAGTGCTATCAGAGCCTTCCTCCTCTATAGTGCTGCCGGAGCCTCCTGCCTGTTCGGAGCAGCCTGAGCTGTCAGTCTGCATGGAGCAGCCTGAGCTGCCAGTCTGCAGGGAGCTGTCAGCCTGCAAGGTGCTGTCAGTCTGCATGAAGCAGCCAGAGCTGTCAGTCTGTATGAAGCAGCCAGAGCTGTCAGTCTGCATGAAACAGCCAGAGCTGCCAGTCTGCAAGGAGCTGCTAGTCTGCAAGGAGCTGCCAGTCTGCAAGGTGCTGCCAGCCTGCATGGAGCAGTCAGAGCTGTCTGTCTGCAAGGAGCTGTCAGTCTGCATAGAGCAGCTAGATCCGCCAGTCAGCCATGATCTTCTAGATCTGCCAGTCAACCAGATTCTTCCAGATCTGCCAGTCAACCAGTCTCTTCCAGATCGGCCAGTCAACCAGTCTCTTCCAGATCTGCCAGTCAACCAGAATCTTCCAGATCCGCCAGCCAGCCAGGATCTACCGGAGCCTACTACCTGCCTGAGCTTCATCTCAGTACTGGGCTTCCTCTCAGTACTGGGCTGCCCCTCAGTTCCGGGCTGCCCCTCAGTTCCGGGCTGCCCCTCAGTCCCGAGCTGCCCCTCAGTCCCGAGCTCCATGGTCGGCGGCGAGGGTGGATTATCCCAGGACGCGAAGGGGAGGAACTATGACTTTAATGGAGTGGGGTCCACATCCCGAGCCGGAACCGCCACCATGGACAGACGCCCACCCGGACCCTCCCTATGGTTTTGAGGTGCGTCCGGGAGTCCGCACCTTAGGGGGGGGTTCTGTCACGCCTTGGTCTTAGCATTTTGTGTTTTCTTTATTATTTGATCAGGCCAGGGTGTGACATGGGTTTATGTTATATTGTATGTTCGTATTGGGGTTTGTAGTATTTGGGATCGCGGCTGATTAGGGGTGTTGTATAGGCTTGGCTGCCTGAGGCGGTTCTCAATCAGAGTCAGGTGATTCTCGTTGTCTCTGATTGGGAACCGTATTTAGGTAGCCTGGTTTCGCTTTGTATTTTGTGGGTGATTGTTCCTGTCCCTGTGTAGTTTCACCAGATAGGCTGTAATTAGATTTCACGTTCCGTTTGCTGTTTTGTATTGTATAGTTATTTCATGTGTCACTTTCTTCATTAAAGTCACGATGTCATGTTTTGTCATATATTGTCATGTCTTGTCCTTGTGCTTCCTCTTCTATTCGTTTCCCCCTGCTGGTCTTATTAGGTTCTTTCCCTCTTTCTATCCCTCTCTCTCCCCCTCCCTCTCTCCCTCTCTCTCTCTCTATCGTTCCGTTCCTGCTCCCAGCTGTTCCTCATTCTCCTAACTACCTCATTTACTCTTTCACACCTGTTCCCTATTTTGCCCTCTGATTAGAGCCCCTATTTCTCCCTCTGTTTCTGCGTCTGTCCTTGTCGGATCCTTGTTTGATGTTTGCTGTGCTGTGTTCTTGTTCCGTCGTGTTTTTGCCTTCTTCAGATGCTGCGTGTGAGCAGGTGTCTAGATCAGCTACGGCCTGGGCCTTCCCGAAGCGACCTGCAGTCTGTGGTTGCATCTCCAGTAGTTCCCCTCTACTGACTAGAGGATTTCAGTTTTCCTGTTTCAGGATTATCGTTTTTGTTAAAGACTGGAATAAAGACTCTGTTTCTGTTAAGTCGCTTTTGGGTCCTCATTCACCAGCATAACACACGAGTAACCACTACGCTGCATTTCGGTCCGACTCTCTTTTGACAAACGAAGAACGCAGTTACAACACATCAGAAAGTGCCTGCGGCATTTTCCTGTAAAGATTAGAAAATAAACTGGGGAAAGAAACCCAAATACAATTCCATGTACAGATAAATTGTTAAGCAGTTACATTAAACAA
Organism: Oncorhynchus gorbuscha; assembly: GCF_021184085.1. Taxonomy (NCBI): domain Eukaryota; kingdom Metazoa; phylum Chordata; class Actinopteri; order Salmoniformes; family Salmonidae; genus Oncorhynchus; species Oncorhynchus gorbuscha. The sequence goes on along the minus strand of NC_060190.1, from coordinate 23,898,698 downwards.
CTCCTTTGTAAGATACATTTTTTAAAATGAAATATGTCTGGAAACAGGTGAATTGACACTCAGTTAGCAGGCTCAAAAAAGCTAAAACCCACATGGTAGCAAAAACTAACTTGCAGAAATTGTTAACAAGTTAGAAATTATTTAAACACTTTGCTGTAGGCTACTATTTACTAGTTAAGAAAAATCATGTCATAACATATATTCACCTCACCCAGTATTGTAATCAAAGCTTACCAGAAAGCATGTAGTCCTTGGCTCAGACAGTGTAGTAGTGTGGGCTCAATAGCATCTCATTAGTGTGCAAGATCTTGATAATCAGCTGTGATGGAAGAATGCACTGTGCACGTAGAGGGTTGTAATTACATTTAAATGGGGATAGTTTAACCAAAATATGTCATGTTTTGTCTTATATTGTCTTGTCATTATGCTTTCCCTTCTGTTCTTTTCCCCCTGCTGGTCTTTTTAGGTTCGTTCCCTTTTTTCTCTCTCCCTCCCTCTCTCTCTTCTCTCTATTGTTCCGTTCCTGCTCCCAGCTGTTCCTATTCCCCTAATCAATCATCTAATCTTTCCACACCTGTTCCCTATCTTGTCCTCTGATTAGAGTCCCTATTTCTTCCCTTGTTTTCCGTTTCTGTCCTGTCGGATCCTTGTATATTGTTCGCCGTGCTGTGTCTTGTTTCCCTCAGATGCTGCGTGTGAGCAGGTGTCTGAGTCTGCTACGGTCGGTGCCTTCCCGAGGCAACCTACAGTTTATGGTCGAGTCTCCAGTCTGTCCTCGTCACTACGAGTGGAATTAGTTTTTTATGTTTTGTTTTCTGCTCCGATTTGTCTGGGAGTATTGCCTATTTCCTTTACTGGAATAAAGACTCTGTTTTCGCCAAGTCGCTTTTGGGTCCTCATTCACCTGCATAACAAAAATATGCCACAAGACCTAGAATTGCCATGTGTATACTACAAAAAAGAGGTTCTGTTAAAAGCTACCCTTTTTGTTGAATTTAAGCAAAATAACCCAAATTCCCGGGTTTAACTTCCCATGGAAAATTTCCAGAATAATTCTGGAAATTTACCAGAAAATTTCAAATCCTTTGCAACCCTACCCTCATATCAAATGATCTGTAAGGTCCCTCAGTCGAGCAGTGAATTTCAAACACAGATTCAACCACAAAAGACCAGGCAGGTTGTCCAATGCCTCGCAAACAAGGGCAACTATTGGTAGATGGGTAAAAAAAAACAGACACTGAATATCCCTTTAAGCATGGTGAAGTTATTAATTGCAGTTTGGATGGTGTATCAATACACCAAGTCACTACAAATATACAGGCGTCCTTCCTAACTCAATTGCCAGAGAGGAAGGAAACCGCTAAGGGATTTCACCATGAGGCCAATGGTGACTTTGAAACAGTTCTAGAGTTTAATGGCTGTGATAGCAGAAAACTAAGGCTGGTTCAACAACATTGTAGTTACTCCACAACAGTAACCTAAATGACAGAGTGAAAACATGGACGCTTGAACAGAATTAAAATATTCCAAAACATGCCTCCTGTTTGCAATAAGACACTAAAGTAAAACTGCATAAAATTGGGCAAATGAATTAACTTCATGTTCTGAATACAAAGTGTTATGTTTGGGGCAAATCTAACAACACATCAATAAGTACCACTCTTCATATTTTCAAGCATGGTGGTGGCTGTATCATGTTATGGGTATTCTTGTCATTGGCAAGGACTAGGTTGTTTTTTTCAGGATAAAAATAAACGGAATAGAGCTAAGACACTGGTAGATATTGTCCTGCTGAAAGAGTAATTTAACCTAATACCCAAGGCCAAATATTCACTGGAGCTCTTTACCAAGAAAACATTGAATGTTCATGAGTGGCATATTTACAGTTTTGACTTAAATTGGCTTTAAAATCTAAGGCAAGACTTGAAAATGGCTTTCTAGCAATGATCAACAACCAAATTGACAGAACTTAAAGAATTTTACAAATAATAATGTTCAAATATCGTTCAATCCATGCGTGCAAAGCTCTTAAACCCAGTTTCCACTGGCACTTAAAATTAGGTCCAAAGTCTCAAATGGATTTCTCAAATTTGAGCTGGGTTGAGGGAAACCTGGCCCAGCGCAGCCCAGTTTCACAACTGGTGCCATCACGATTAGAATTTGGGCTAGTGATGCCGTTACTATCCAACCACCAAGCTGATCACTGCTGAATACTGACACAATGTTTAGCTAGTTAGTCTGGGCTTGTTGCCGTTAGCTAGCACATGGACAAGCAGTACTGCAGTAATCAGCCATGACACGTATTACCATTCATCCTTCATTCATTGTTGCACTACACAATTGTATGAAAACAGTCAGCCCTCAAATGTTAACTACTTAACGTTAGCTAACGAATCAGAGTTGAAACAAGTTAGCTAACTTGTTAGCAGGAATTCTTGCTAGTTAGCCTGTATTGAAAGCTAACTAGCTACATATCCAACTTGTTGTCTGGTTTGCTTGGTTATTTAATAGCCAATGCAATGGCAAGCAAGGTAGGAATTAAGCTAGCTAGCTAGCCTGTTATGCTAGCGATGACGCTAACCATTTAGCAAGCTAGCTAACATCAGCAAGCTAAATACATGGCCCCAAGTCTGGCTGGCACTGGCAGGATGATGGGGTAACGTTAGTTACAGCATGGTGAGGCAGAATTAAATTATTCATCATCTTGTTCGCTAGCTAGCAACATTAGTGAAGCAAGCAGCAATCACATATTGGCTACCTAGCAACATGACATAATTTCTCAATTCTGTAGGCAGTGGAAATGCAATCTGAGCAAGCCCACCAAGGCCAGCCCAACCTGGGTTGACTTCAAAGTGCCAATGGAAACGGGGCTTTAGAGACTTACCCCGATAGACTCACAGCTGAAATCGCTGCCAAAGGTAAAACAAATATATATATTTTAGATCCAAATTGGTAGTTACAGTCTTGTCCCATCTCTGCACCTCCCGTACGGACTCGGGAGAGACGAAGGTCGAAAGCCATACGTCCTCCAAACACAATCCTGCCAGGCCACACTGCTTCTTGGCACACTGCTCGCTTAACCCAGAAGCCAACCACACCAGTGTGTTGAAGGAAACACCATAGAACTGGCGACCGAAATCAGCATATATGCGCCCGGCCTGCCAAAGGAGTCGCTAGAGCGTGATGGGACAAGGACATCCCGGCCGGTCAAACCCTCCCCTAAGCCAGACGACGCTGGGCCAATTGTGCACCGCCTCATGAGTCTCCCGGTGGCGGCCGGCTGCGACACAGCCCAGGATTGAACCCAGGTCTGTAGTGACGCCACTAGCACTGTGACGAAGAGTCTTAGACCGTATTGACTCAGGGTGTAAATACTTATGTAAACACTACAAAATGTGGATTAAGTCAAGGGGTATGAATACTTTCTTAAAGCACTGTACGTATTGAGCGATAGCCTACACCTGATTGGCTCAGCTGAAAGCACAAGGACTTAACGTCCATTGCAATGGATCATGGCAAAACAACTGAAGGCAGCCTATGTGATACTTCATTTTTTTGTCCAACTTTCAAATATCTGGGCCATGGTTTCCATGGTGAAGTGATTTGTTCACAGCAATGCAGCTCCTCATTTGCACAAAGCAGTCTTGAGGTCATCCCTTGCTGATGCTGCTCGCCATCTAGTATTTGGCCATTTGACAATATACTGTGTATAAAACCCATAGGCCTATATAAACATGACATACATAAAAAATATGATCAAATATTTTAATTAGTGGTCGACCGATTAATCAGAATGGCCGATTAATTAGGGCCGATTTCAGGTTTTCATAACAATCGGAAATCGATAATTTTGGACGCCAAATTTGCAGATTTCTTTTTTTTTACACATTTATTTAATCTTTATTTAACTAGGCAAGTCAGTTAAGAACACATTCTTAATTTCAATGACGGCCTAGGAACGGTGGGTTAACTGCCTTGTTCAGTGGCAGAACAACAGGTTTTTACCTTGTCAGCTCAGGGATTCAATCTTGCAACTTTACGGTTAACTAGTCCAACGCTCTAACCACCTGCCTCACGAGGAGCCCGCCTGTTACGCGAATGCAGTAAGAAGCCAAGGTAAGTGGCTAGCTAGCATTAAACTTACCAGTTACTAGTTATAACTACACATGGTTGATGATATTACTAGTTTATCTAGCATGTCCTGCATTGCATATAATCGATGCAGTGCGCATTCGTGAAAAAGGACTGTCGTTGCTCCAACGTGTACCTAACCATAAACACCAATGCCTTTCTTAAAATCAATACACAGAAGTATATATTTTTAAACCTGCATATTTAACTAAAAGAAATCCAGGTTAGCAGGCAATATTAACCAGGTGAAATTGTGTCACTTCTCTTGCATTCATTGCACCAGTATATGCAAGAGTTCGGAGCGCCTGGCTCATTGCGAACTAATTTGCCAGAATTTTAAGTAAAAATGACATAACATTGAAGGTTGTGCAATGTAACAGCAATATATTCACTGAAAGAATAAACATCTTGTTTTCGATATGAGTTTCCGGATTCAACCATATTAATGACCTACGGCTCGCATTTCTGTGTGTTATTATGTTATAATTAAGTCTATGATTTGATAGAGCAGTCTGACTGAGCGATGGTAGGCACCAGCAGGCTCATAAGCATTCATTCAAACAGCACTTTGGTGCATTTTGCCAGCAGCTCTGTTGTTTATGACTTCAAGCCTATCAACTCCCGAGATTAGGCTGGTGTAACGATGTGATGTGAAATGGCTAGCTAGTTAGCGGGTGCGTGCTAAGAGTTTCAAACGTCACTCGCTCTGAGACTTGGAGTAGTTGTTCCCCTTGCTCTGCATGGGTAACGCTGCTTCGAGGGTGGCTGTTGTCGATGTGTTCCTGGTTCGAACGAGGAGAGGTACGGAAGCTATACTGTTACACTGGCAATAAAGTGCCTATAAGAACATCCAATAGTCAAAAGTATATGAAATACAAAAGGTATAGAGAGAAATAGTCCTATAATAACTATAACCTAAAACTTCTTACCTGGGAATATTGAAGACTCATGTTAAAAGCAACCCCCAGCTTTCATATGTTCTCATGTTCTGAGCAAGGAACTTACATGTTAGCTTTCTTACATGGCACATATTGCACTTACTTTCTTTTCCAACACTTTGTATAATACATCAATAAAATCAATTTAGCCTCAAATAAATAATGAAACATGTCCAATTTGGTTTGCATTATTTAAACCAAATTGAACATGTTTCATTATTTATTTGAGGCTAAATTGATTTTATTGATGTATTATATTAAGTTCAAATAAGTGTTGATTCAGTATTGTTGTAATTGTTATTATTACAAATAAATTGTAAAAAATTGAAATCGGCTTTTTTTGGTCCTCCAATAATCGGCGTTGAAAAACATAATCGGTCGACCTCTAATTTTAATAATACATGAATAAATCTCACACCCACTGTCACGTTCATCGTAAAGAGGAGACCAAAGCGCAGCGTGATTAGAATACATTCTTCTGTTAATAAAGGAAGAACACAAAGAACACTAAAACTAACCAAAACAACAAAACGAACGTGACTCTATGAACAACGAGTGCAGCCACAAGGAATATGGCTACCTAAATATGGTCCCCAATCAGCGACAACGATAAACAGCTGCCTCTGATTGAGAATCAATCTAGGCCACCATAGACATATAAACCCCTAGACTTGAAAAAAAAAATCATACAAAAACCTTAGACAGGGTGAAAACACATATACCCACCCTCGTCACACCCTGACCTGACCAAAATAAGACAGAAAACATAGATAACTAAGGTCAGGGCGTGACACCCACCATACAAATAAAGAATAATAAGGATATGTATTCATCATGCAAAATGTACTCAGAACGTTTGTACTCTTACATGCTGACCAGACCGGACACGTCGCTTGCGCGAGCGTCGCAAATTAAATTTAGAAATCCATGTTATTCAATTATTGCACCCACTGATCGCACGCCAACGAGCGTCCGCGACACCAAGGGCTAAAATAGAACTCATTCCTATTTCTGACGCAGATCGCTCTGAAAGACCTGCCTCTCCCATGTCATTGGTTTATAGAAGCAGGTACCCACGTGGGTGACTGAAAGACGAACTGTTTTGCCGGTTGTCGTGGTAATACAATGAAAGTTTAGATGCGATCACCATATAAGTTAAATGACGAAAAAGCCTGGAAGGAGGAGAGATGACTAGAAATGATTCAGTTGGCCGTCTTTTGTGTGGATTAATTGTCGGAGTAGAGGTCCTTGTGCATTTCAGGTAAAATAACAACTCAATGTTTATATCCCAGGACAAATTAGCTAGCAACAGCAAGCTAGCTAAATAGGACAACTTAATGTTAGCTAGCAAGTGTAAGCTAACTAGCTAAATTGCCATACATGTTTAATGATTTTCGACCTGTCCCAAAATTCAGAGTTCAGAGTTTGTTTTGATATTTTAACCTGCGTGTCATGACCGAGTTTGGTGTGGGGGGCAAAATAAATGTATGCACGATAGCGCACGATGGCACAGATTCCAACAGAAAATTTGTAAATCCCTTTACAATTTCATTTTATTTTCAGAGGTAATGAATCCAACAATATTACAGTAGGCTAAATCAAATTGGCCTAAAGGAAATACATTCTGGAGGGGCCCTTTGGTAATAGTGGAGCACTAAGCAGCCCTTTCTGTACGTTTGTTTTAAGATTCAAATATCAATGTATATAATATAGCCAAATGTTTGCAACAGTTACTTAAGATTGGAAAATAGCAACAACTGCTGCCCTTTAGAGCAGTGGTATTCAAACTTTTTCAGCTGGGAACCCATTTAAATCAAAACAATTTCCAGTGACTCCCCTAACCTAAATCTTATAGAATCAATCACCCGACCTCAACCCAATTGAGATGGTTTGGGATGAGTTGGACCGCAGAGTGAAGGAAAAGCAGCCAACAAGTGCTCAGTATATGTGGGAGCTCTTTCAAAACTGTTGGAAAAGAATTCCAGGTGAAGCTGGTTGTAGAGAATGTGCAAAACTGTCATCAAGGCCAAGGGTGGCTACTTTGAAGAATCTAAAATCTACTTTGATTTGTTTACCATTTTCTTGTTTACTATATGATTCCATATGTGTTATTTAATTAATAGTTTTGATGTCTTCACTATTATTCTGCAATGCAGAAAATAGTCAAACTATAGTAAAATCCTTGAAAAAGTAGGTGTCCAAACGTTTGACTGGTACTGTAAGCATTCACACCCCTTTGCTATGACACTCCAAATTGAGCTCAGGTGCATCCAATTTCCTTCGATCATCCTTGAGATGTCTCTACAACTTTATTGAAGACCACTTACAGCCAATTCAATTGTTTGCACATGATTTAGAAAGAAACCGACCTGCCAGAGAAAAAAAAGTCAGAGGAACTATCCGTAGATCTCTGAGATAGAATTGTGATAAGGCATATATCTGGAGAAGGGTATAAGGACCTTGATGACCAAGAACCCAATGACAGAACCACAGAGTTCCTTGGCTGACAAGGACAACAGTCTCTACAGCACTGCACCAACCTGGTCTTTATGGGAGAGTTGCCAGACAGAAGTCACTCCTGAGAAAAAGGCACAAGACTGCACGCCTGGAGTTTGCAACAAGGCACGTGAAAGACTGAATTCATAAGGCAAAAGATTCTTCCATAAGAAAAATTAAAGCTGGTGTACAAAACCGAAAGTAAAAGAAACAGAACTTAAAAACGGGAACCATAGAAATAGCACACATAGAACCGATCAACCGCTTCTTAGACTTGCTTTCCATGAGCACGACAGATCTAGAACTGACATTTCTATGTGACTTTTGTTGGGTTGCGCAAAAAAGTTACATATTGCAGCTTTAAGTGTATTTACATGTGTACATATGAGCCACGCAAATGATACGTATTGTGAATGGTTACTTTGATATTTGTATATAATGATTGCATACTACAGTAATTGTTGTAGGCATTTGGCTAGCCGGTAAAACTAGCTAGCTAGCATACCATTTCACCCTAGCAGTTTTGGCTACCAAAGATAATTACAACTAACCCAATTCCTATCCTGTGGTTGTAGTTTGTTATTATTTTTAATGTCCATGGGTTTTTGTTACATTTAGCTAATAAAGCTTCTATTACCCATTCCTACAATTAGCACTATATAGCTAGACTGAATGAGATGTAGCTAACGTTATGGTTTTTGCCTACACAATGCATGGGTGTATATTCTGGTTTTGCAAACCTCAATAACTCTTCAAATGTTTGTCTTACTTTGTTTCCATAGACTGAATGAAGATAATATGCTGTGCAGTCCTGGGGACATAATGATATACTCAAATGAACATTTGACACTGTGCGAGTATCATCAAAATCAAATCGTATTATAAAATTGTATTGGTCGCGTACACATACATTGCAAATGTTAGCGCAGTGAAATGCTTATGTTTCTAGCTCCAGTGCAGAAATAACACAAAACAAATCCCCCAAAATGTAAATAATTAAGAAATATCAGAACGAGTCATGTCAGAGTCCACAATATAAATATACACTGAGTGTACCAAATATTAGGAACACCTTCCTAATATTTAGTTGCATCCCCCAGCCTCAATTTGTCTACAAAGTGTCGTAAAATGTGTTGAAAGTGTTCCACAGGGATGCTTGCCCATGTTGACTTCAATGCTTCCCACAGTTAAGTTGTCAAGTTGGCTACATGTCCTTTGGGTGGTGGACAAGTCTTGATACACACAGGAAATGATTGAGCGTGAAAAACTCAGCAGCATTTCAGATCTTGTCACAAATCAGTGAGCCTGGCACCTACTACCATACCCCATTCAAAGGCACTTAAACATTTTGTCTTGCCCCTTCACCATCTGTGAATGGCACACATACACAATCCATGTCTCAAGGCTTAAAAATCCTTCTTTAACCGTTCTCCCCATTGACTAGAATACAGTACATACAGCTGCAATAAAAAGTATGTGAACCTGGATTTCTGCATAAATTGGTCCAAAAAATGTGATCTGATCTTCCTCTAAGTCATAACAATAGACAAACAGTGGCTTAAACAAATAGCACACACACAATTGTAATTGTCTTGTCTATATTGAATACATAATTTAAACATTCACTGTGTAGGTTGGAAAAGTATGTGAACCCCTAGGCTAATGACTTCTCCAAAAGATAATTGAAGTCAGGAGTCAGCTAACCTGGAGTCCAATCAATGAGACGAGATTGGAGATGTTGGTTAGAGCTGCCCTGCATATAAAAAAACTCACAAAATGTGAGTTTGCTATTCACATGAAGCATTGCCTGATGTGAACCATGCCTCGAACAAAAAATATCTCATTAGACCTAAGATTAAGAACTGTTGACTTGCATGAAGCTGGAAATGGTTACAAAAGTATCTCTAAAAGCCTTGATATTCATCAGTCCACAGTAAGACAAATTGTCTATAAATGGAGAAATTTCAGCACTGTTGCTACTCTTCCTAGGAGTGGCTGTCCTGAAAAGATGACTGCAAGAGCACAGCGCAGATTAATCAGAGGTTAAGAAGAATCCTAGAGAGTCAGCTAAAGGCTTACAGAAATCTCTGGAACATGCTAACATCTCTGTTGACGAGTCTACGATACGTAAAACTAACGGTTTTCTTCTGGTGAAAGAGGCGGACCAAAATGCAGCGTGGTTAGTTTTGTACATCTTTAATAAAGATGAAATTACAACATCAAATCTACAAAACAAGAAACGTGAAAAAAAAACGAAACAGTCCTATCTGGTGCCACAAAGACAGGAACAATCACCCAAAAAACCCAACACCAAACAGGCTACCTAAATATGGTTCCCAATCAGAGACAATGACTAACACCTGCCTCTGATTGAGAACCATATCAGGCCAAACACAGAAACAAACAAACTAGACACACAACATAGAATGCCCAAACAGATCACACCCTGACCAAACAAAACATAGAAACATACAAAGCAAACTATGGTCAGGGTGTGACAAAAACACTAAACAAGAATAGTGTTAATGGGAGGACACCACGAAAGAAGCCACTGCTGTTCAAAAAAACATTGGGGTGAAAGAGGACCCAAAAGGAGTCTTTAATCCAGTAAAGTAAATACACTGCTGTTGAGGAAAACACGACACGACAGGGCGATACACAAACACAGCACGGTGAATTCTAGACAAGGAACAAAAAAACATTGCTCCACGTCTGAAGTTCGCAAAAGAGCACCTGGATGTTCCACAGCGCTATTGGCAAAATATTCTGTGGACAGATGAAACTACAGTTGAGTTGTTTGGAAGGAACAGACAACACTATATGTGGAGAAAAAAAAAGGCACAGCACACCAACATCAAAACCTTATCCCAACTGTAAAGTATGGTGGAGGGAGAATCATGGTTTGGGCTGCTTTGCTGCCTCAGCGCCTGGACAGCTTGCTATCATTGACGGAAAAATGTATTCCCATGTTAATAAAGACATTTTGCACGAGAAGGTAAGGCTACCTGTGCGGCAATTGAAGCTCAACAGAAGTTGAGTGATGCAACAGGACAACGACCCAAAACACAGGACAACGACCCAAAACACTGTTAAAGCCGCAGTAGTGGCTTTAAGAAAATACGCCTTCTGGATTGGCAAAGTCAGAGCCCTGACCTCAACCCAATTGAGATGTTGTGGCATGATCTCGAGAGCGGTTCACACCAGACATACCAAGAACATTGCTAAAACAATTTTGTAAAGAGGAAAGGTCCAAAATTCCTCCTGACTGTTGAGCAGGTCTGATCCGCAGCTTCAGAAAACATTTGGTTGAGGTTATTGCTGCCAAAGGAGTGTCAACCAGCTATCAAATCCAAGGGTTCACATTCTTTTTACACCCTGCACTGTGAATGTTTACACGGTGTGTTCAATAAAGACATGAAAATGTATAATTGTTTGTGTGTTATTAGATTAAGCAGACTTGTCTATTGTTGTGAATTTGTAAGTCGCTCTGGATAAGAGCGTCTGCTAAATGACTTAAATGTAAATGTAAATGTAAGATCAGATCAAATTTCATTACCAATTTATGCAGAAATCCAGGTAATTCCAAAGTGTTCACATACTTTTTCTTGCCACTGTATGTAGTGGGTAAAACAGTATGTAAACGTTATTAAAGTGACCTGTGTTCATTGACTATGTACATAGAGCAGCATCTCTAAGGTGCAGGGTAGAGTACTGGGTGATTGCCTGCTCGTAACTGTGACTGAGTTCAGGACAGAGCACTGGGAGGAGGCCAGTGGTGAATATTTAACAATCTGTCTCTCGTTCCCAACTTGGAAGCACCTGTGGTGTCTCAGCCTTTTAGATGGTAGTGGGGTGAACAGGCCATGGCTCGGGTAGCTGAGGACCTTGATGATATTCTTGGCCTTCATGTGACACCGGGATGTACTATAGGGCAGGCAGTGTGCCCCCGGTAATGCGTTGGGCAGACCGCACCACCCTCTGGAGAGCACTGCAGTTGCGGACGGTGCAATTGCTGTACCAGGCGGTGATACAGCCCGACAGAATGCTCGCAATCGTGCATCTGTAGAAGTTTGTGAGAGTTTCAGGGACCAAGCCAAATTTCTTCAGCCTCCTGAATTTGAAGATGTGCTGTTGCGCCTTCTTCACCACACTGTCTGGATGGGCCATATAAGGCTGTCAGTGATGTGCACGCCAAGCAACTTGAAGCTTTTCACCAGTGATTGAAATACCTTCAAACTCAGTGCCTCTTTGCTTGACATCATGGGAAAATCAAAAGAAAATCGGCCAAGACCTCAGAGAAAAAATGTACACCTTTGGGAGCAATTTCCAAATGCCTGAAGGTACCACGTTCATCTGTACAAACAATAGTACGCAAGTATAAACACCATGGGACCACGCAGCCGACATACCGCTCAGGAAGGTGACGTGTTCTGTCACCTAAAGATTAACGTACTTTGGTGTGAAAAGTGCAAATCAATCCCAGAACAACAGCAAAGGACCTGTGAAGATGCTATGGTACAAAAGTATATACAGTGAGGGAAATAAGTATTTGATCCCCTGCTAATTTTGTACGTTTGCCCACTGACAAAGAAATGAAATGAACTGCAAAGTAGGCTTACCTGGCAGAAGTATATCATAAGTAAGTATATCATTTGTATTTACTATTTGTTATTTGCAAACTTTACCATGAAATGAGCAGCAGCAGTACAGAACCACTGCTTTACCAGTACATTCCTCACTCGCTAGATGCACAATTAAAAGGGATTTACACCAAAACAAAGTCTACATTTGTTTGTTATCTTTCAGACCCCCAAAAATTGTCTTCTGAACTGATTTAAGCATTGACATGGACTCAAATGACATCCAATAAAAACAATTCACTATGACCAATTGTAATGTTGAGAGTGAAAAGAAGAAAAATGTAACCAGGAAAAAATAAACAGATTTTTTTTTTATAGGGCCGCCCTTAAGAGTTGTTTATTAACCACTATTTTCCCAGGTTTATTGACAGAGAATATAGTGCACTACTTTCTCTTTTACACTAACGACCTGGGAAGAATTGCAGGGGAGAGAAGAGAAATGTGTAGCTCACAACATGTTTAATTGAGAACTATCTTGCGATGCAAAGAAATGCATTATCCCCTTCTACAGGATGGCTATTCCCACCTGTGTTTTGGGGGTGATTATTTTCTGTTTTAGTGTTTTGGATTTAGTTTATTTTCACGTTGTTATTTTGTATTTTCAGTGTTCAGTAAAATAAATCATCATGAACACATACCACGCTGCGCATTGGTCCGACATTTCATACTCCTCGTCAGAGGAGGACGAAGAATTCCGTTATAGGAGGGCTCTGTATAGCTCCGCATTTTTAATAGTAAAAATAAAGAAAAAGTTGTGTCAAGTTGGCCCGTAGTGGATTTCTACTCCGAATAGCTCGTTCCATCTTATCCAACAGATACTCAATTGGATTGAAATCTGGTGACTGGGCAGACCACTGCAGTAAGCTGAATTCACTGTCATGTTCATGGAACCATTCCTGGATAATCCTTGGCATTGGGCATTATACTGCTGAAAAAATATATTTGTCGATGGAAACACTGCTGACAAAGGGATGCACCTGATCGGCAATGATGTTCGGATATGCTGTGGCATTTAAACCTTGCTCCACTTTTATCAAGGGGCCCAATGTGGGCCATGAAAACACAACCGACACCATCACACTGCAATATTGCCTGCAATATTGACACGTGGCATGAGAGATGCATGTACTCATGTGGTTTTCTCCATACCCTAGTCCTCCCAACAGCATGAAACAGCAGGAATTGGGATTAAAACCAGGCAATGTTTTTCCAATTCTCCAGCATCTAGTGTTTTTGTTATTTAGCCCACTGCAAGCAGTTTCTTTTTACCCAGTTTGTGTCAAGGTACGACGAGTTGTGATTTCCTTTATGGGCACCAATGTTGTACTTGGACTCGTCTGTGGAGCTCGTCTGTTGCTCTGCACAATTCGTGTCAGCCTCCTTTGTCTTCTTTCATCAATGACCCGTTTTTCGACCACTGTCTGTCCTGCCAATGGCTGGATGTCCTTTGGGTGGTGGACCATTCTTGATACACACGGGAAAATGTTGAGCATGAAAAACCCAGCAGCCAGCACACTTTTGTTATTGACCAAATACTTATTTTCCACCATAATTTGCAAATAAATTCATTAAAAATCCTACAATGTGATTTTCTGGATTCCCCCTCTCATTTTGTCTGTCATAGTTAAAGTGTACCTATGATGACAATTACAGGCCTCTCTCATCTTTTTAAGTGGGAGAACTTGCACAATTGGTGGCTGACTAAATATTTTTTTGCCCCACTATAAATGCTCGGTAACAGGCTACCTTTGAAACTTTGCACACACCTCCAATCGTGCACCTCCATTGAGCGCATGCGATACCATATGCATAGCATGCGCTAAAAATAACAGCAAAGCCAAGGGTTGCCTGCTAATTGATGTGCTAATATATTGCAGCACCTGCCATGGTGACTCTTCTCACTGGCGGTCTTATATATATATATATATATATATATATATGCCATTTAGCAGACGCTTTTATCCAAAGCGACTTACAGTCATGTGTGCATACATTCTACGTATGGGTGGTCCCAGGTATCGAACCCACTACCCTGGCGTTACAAGCGCCATGCTCTACCAACTGAGCTACAGAGGACCACCAGAACTACAGACAAAGCAGGCACTAGTCACAGAAGCAGAGGTGTACGTAAAAACCATGTTAACAGTTGACATGCATTCACAAGCTGCTCTTTGGGTGTTGGTGTGTTGTATTATTTTTCCAAGAGTATGTGTGTTCTCATCTTGCTTTTATTCTGTCTCGAATAAATATTTCACTCAGAGGGTTTTATTCAGTTTGTCATCTCCGATAAAGGAATGCTAACGAAAGACGTTAACGTATCCCGTTGGCATCTGTTCATTTTTCTACACCGCCCCCTGCCCTTCCCTCCGGGCTCTGAGGCTTGGTCAATCTCTTAAGGTTTGTCTTTCAGAATTACCTCCTCTCTCGGCTTGGCTCCGCCAAATATGGCAGAGTTGGGGTTGGCAACTTGGTTTAGCGGAGCAGCCACCGTCTTACTCATCCAATATGTTTAAGTACACTGGAACGCCTTCCAAGAGTAGTGACTATGGCAATTAGTACTGAGAGAGAGCGAGAGCACGAGAGAGAGAGAACCCAAATCTGTAGCTTTACCTGGACCGGAGCAGAAGGAGGCAATTACAGCCAAAATACAGGTGAAACTGAGATAGGGCATCCATGTATATTGGTCCTGTAAGAGAGAAAGAGAAAGTAAGGGAGCAGCATTATCTGTATACTTCATTTAGAGTCTGTATACTTCATTTAGAATAAGTATTTCAGTTTTATATCTATAAACAGTGCACCCATTTCAAAGTTCTAATGTTCAGAGTAAAGTTTTACTCTGTTTGTACATTTTGGTGTATTCCAATGTTGGGGTTAGTGAGACGAGCTGCAGTATTGCGTCTCAACCATGGCTTTCGAGTGTCAGGAGTCAAACAAAACAGACACTCAATATGGATGACATGACGGACTGTTGAATAAACACAGCTGGTTGACGAATGTAAAAGTTGAATAGATACTGGTTGTGAGTGAAAGTGATACTGTGTAGTTATGCACTGTTGGCACGCCCTTACAAAAAAAGTTAGGACTATTTTTTTCACGAGTCAGACACATGGTTTTCAGACGTGTGAAGTTTCAAAAGTACATTTTTCAAATTGTTTTAAAACATTTTCCTACGTGTATTTTTCACCACATCCAGTTACATCTGGTCTCCCATCGAGGGACCAACCAGGACTAACCCTGCTTAGCTTCAAATGCCAGCAGTGGAACGCAGGATGCTATCGTGTTGGAATGAATGTGGCAATAAGATAACAAAAAAAGTAAAATTGCAATAAAGAGGGAGGCATTTATTTAATTTTGTTATCATAACCAATTATTAATTGAAAACATTTCGTTTTTTTTTTGGGGGTGAAAAATGATTTCAATGTAATATTTTGTTTTGCTCTCAATACTTTTGGGTTAACATTATGCTTTCAATTGTATTATTTCTTTTGTAATACAAAAAAGGTTGTTCTTGAAGTTTTGATTGATATTATTGACACAAAAGTAAATCTCTCACTAGAGGATTGCACCATATTGATTGCACTGTTGATCTATTAAAAGGTGTTTAAAGTGGTAAAACTTCATTAAAACATGAACCACGTAGGGCCTCCCGGGTAGCTGTGCCACCAGAGATTCTGGGTTCGAGCCCAAGCTCTGTCGCAGCCGGGAGGTCCATGGGGCGACGCACAATTGGCTAGCGTCGTCCGGGTTAGGGAGGGTTTGGCCGGTAGGGATATCCTTGTCTCATCGCGCACTAGTGACTCCTGTGACGGGCCGGGCGCAGTGCACACTGACCAGGTCGCTAGGTGTACGGTGTTTCCTCCGACACATTGGTGCGGCTGGCTTCCGGGTTGGATGCACACTGTTAAGAAGCAGTGAGGCTTGGTTGGGTTGTGTTTCGGAGGACGCATGTTTTTCGACCTTCGTCTCTCCCAAACCTGTATGGAAGTTGTAGCGATGAGACAAGACAGTAACTACTAACAATTGGATACCATAAAATTGGGGGGAGAAAAAAAACACATGAACCATGTGTTCACCCCAACACAGTTTTGGTACAAAGCAGAGGCATGGGGCTGGAGAAATGCAACCACTCAAATCCATAGACTATTGTTTTAACCATGTTTTTAGGATACACCGTGTTTGTTTACATTTCATTTGTTTGCAAACATTGAAGTAAATGTGGAGTTTCTTACAAGTGAAACTACAAAATAGATTTTCACAAATCACATGTGAGGTGAAAACAACATGTTTATTCTCCTCACAAGTGAAAATGTGGTGTTAACATGTAAACTCTGAATTTAATACATGAAAACAAGGTTTCACATATGATATTTAAACTCAACGTGTCAAAACTGCTATTTCACATCTGAAACTGCAAATTCGACATGTGCTTTTTTGTAAGGGTGGCTGGAACCCAAGTCTTCAGAATAAGTGGCCAGAACTAACCCTTTTTAAACTCCACTGGACAAAAATAGAGAAACGCAACGTAAAGTGTTGGTCTCATGTTCATGAGCTGAAATAAAAGATCACAGAATTTTTTCATATGCACATAAAGCATATTTCTTTCACATTTTGAGCACAAATTTGTTTAAAATCCATGCTAGTGAGCATTTCCCCTTTGCCAAGATAATCAATTCACCTGACAGGTGTGGCATATCAAGAAGCTGATTAAACAGCATGATCTTTACACAGGTGCACCTTGAAGTGGGAATCATAAAAGGCAACTAAAAAATGTGCAGTTTTGTCACAACAAAATGCCACAGATGTCTCAAGTTTTGTGGGAGCGTGTGATTGGCATGCTGACTGATGGAATTGTCCATCAGAGCTGTTTCCAGATAATTTAATGTTAATTCCTCTACCAGCAGGCGCCTCCAACATCGTTTTAGAGAATTTGGCAGTATGTCTAACAGGCCTCAAAAACGCTGATCACGTGTAACCACGCCAGCCTAGGAATACTAAAGTATTCAGACCAAGACTTTTCCACATTCTGTTACATTAAAGCCTTATTTTTAAATGTATTCATTGTTTTTTTCTGAAATATCTTATTGATATAAGTATTCAGACCTTTTACTGCAGAAATGTTTTGGAACCTTTCCCCAGATCTGTGCCTCAATACAATCCTGTCTCAGAGCTCTACGGACAATTCCTTCGACCACATGACTTGGTTTTTGCTCTGACATGCACTGCCAATTGTGGGACCTTACAGGTGCATGCCCTTCCAAATCACGTCCAATCACTTGAATTTACCACAGGTGGACTCCAAGTTGTAGAAACATCTCAAGGATGATCAATCGAAACAGGATGCACCTAAGTTCAATTTCGAGTCTCATAGCAAAGGGTCTGAATACTTCTGTAAATAAGGTATCCGTTTATTATATATAATACATTTGCAAACATTTCTAAAAACCTGTTGTTACTTTGTCATTACAGGATATTGTGTGTAAATTGATGAGGAAAAACATGTATTCTATATATTTTAGAATAAGGCTGTAACGTAACAAATGATTCTTATTATTTTTTATTGGTGGATATGGCATCTTGGGGGAAAACAACTCTTAATATTTACTTGGTTATCATTTTTAGAACCTCCATATTGGTTCCAAAAACACCTATTGCATGATATCAAGAGGTTATATTCCAGGGCATTTATGAAACTGTCAGAAATCAAGGCTTGTAGCAGGTGTTTTGCATTTCTTTGGGAATTTTAACAGCCCAAGGACAACAATGTCACTCTGGATTCATGACTTCATTGTATTCCAGTCTTAATAAAAGACAGCAACCTGTTCACTGATGCGGTTGACATGTAGACATGACTAAGAGGAGTGTGTTGCACAGTGGATAGGCTGCACTGACCTGGAAATTGAGAAACACAGTGAGAAGGCCAAAGAAGAAGGCCATGGCGCTGAAGCCGAAGATGAGGAGGGGTCTTCTGCCGATGCGCTCAATCACAAGGCCCTGGGGGAGAGAGAATGGGGGAAAAAAACACTGGAACAGTGAGGAACTAGCAGGACTTGTCCAATTGAACACTCATTCTAATTCTCTATTGCAAAACATATTTTTTTAATTACTTGTAGTCTGTCCTAATTAAACAAAACCTAGCATTGGCATTATTTCATACAATTTTCCACTGTCAATCTAGTACTGGCATAGCATAGACAGGTTTTTTTCTCCGGTGAATATATTTCTACCAGTTATTGTGTGTGTTAATATTGTGTTCTGTGGTAATAGTTGTGGTATAGGGGATAATAAACTCTAGGGGTTGAGACTAGAGTTTGCGACCAGAGATCGAAACCCTCTCCCAGAAGCTTAGACAAAGCCCAGGATATTTCCATTCCCAATATGGGGACGAGCATCTGAGCATGAAAGTATTCATAGCACGACCACCACCTATCCCATGCAGTCGGATTCTGCAATGTCGTTCAAGGGTCACTGGTTACTTTAAAGCAACGCCCCAGGGGTCCCTGGGTGGAAAGAGAGAGACGAGAGAATGTGGACTTGTTCTGTGGATGAGATAGTATCGTCAGTGCTGAAATAAGGCAAACAATGAAAGCCCGAAGTGGGCGGTTCAAGGACAATTGAAATAAATGTATTACTCCCTAATCTATGGATATCACATGACTGGGAATACAGATGTGCACCTGTTGGTCACAGATACCTTTAAAAAAAAAGGTAAGGGCGTGGATTAGAAAACCAGTCAGTATGTGGTGTGACCACCATTTGACTAATGCAGCGCAACATATCCCACTTGCATAGAATTAATCAGGCTGATGACTGTGGCCTGTGGAATGTTATCCCACTCCTCTTCAATGGCTGTGCGTAGTTGAAGGATATTGTTGGGAACTGAAACACGTTGATCCAGAGCATCCTAAACATGCTCAATGGGTGACATGCCTGGTGAGTATGCAGTCCATGAAAGAACATGGACATTTTGAGCTTCAGGAATTGTGTACAGATCTTTGCGACATGGGGCCGTGCGTGCATTATCATGCAAAAACATGAGGTAATGACGGAGGATGAATGGTACAACAATGGGCCTCAGGATCTTGTCACTGTATCTCTGTACATTCAAATTGCCATCGATAAAATGCAATTGTGTTTGTTGTCCATAGCTTATGCCTGGCAACAGCTCTAGTGGACATTCCTGAAGTCAGCATGCCAATTGCACATGTGGCATTGTGTTATGTGGCAAAATGGCACATTTTAGCACATTATTTCCGGTTCCGGTTGGAGCGAGTGGTCGCATCTGCACTTCGCTCCCACGGGTAGTATAGTATAACTTTTTCATTATATTTCATTATAGCACAACGGTTTGATTTGTCTAATCTTAGCAATTTCTTCTCAGCTAGCTACATAGCCGTCTTTGTATCAAAGATAATTGCGTAATTATCGTATTTCGCCGTCCTAACGTAGTCTTCACTGGCCAGCTAGCTAACGTCCACTGATTAGCTGCACTGGAGAAACTATTACACTCAACTGAACGACTTGATTAGTGTAGTGTTAGCTAGCTACATAGCTGTCTTTGCTGTCTTCGTATCATCGTATCCAAGATAATTGTGTTGTTTAGGTTTAGAGTGTGTAGTCTTAGAGTGATTATCTTAATTTACCGAGGTTAGCTAGCCAGCTATTTGTTGTCCTTAACGTAGGTGACTCTGCTAGCTAGCCAACGCTAGCCAACGTCTTCTGTATAGAACTCAACAACCCGGTCGCATTCACAGGTAGTATCACATTTTCACTTCATTTCATTACAGTACAACGGTTTGATTTGTTTGATCGTAGCTAGCTACATAGCTAGCTACATAGCCGTCTTTGTATCAAAGATAATTGTGTAGTCTAGAGCGATTTTCTAGGTTCGCTAGCCAGCTATTGTCGTTCTTTTAACGCAACGTAACGTAAACAACACTGCTAGGTAGCCAGCTAGCCCCCGAATAGCAACACTGCAGAAACTATTACACTCAACGGAACGACTTGATTAGTGTAGTGTCAACAACGCACCCACTGCCAGCTGGCCTACTTCAGCAGTACTGTATCATTTTAATCATTTTAGTCAATAAGATTCTTGCTACGTAGCTTAACTTTCTGAACATTCGAGACGTGTAGTCCACTTGTCATTCCAATCTCCTTTGCATTAGCGTAGCCTCTTCTGTAGCCTGTCAACTATGTGTCTGTTTATCCCTGTTCTCTCCTCTCTGCACAGACCATACAAACGCTCCACACCGCGTGGCCGCGGCCACCCTACTCTGGTGGTCCCAGCGCGCACGACCCACGTGGAGTTCCAGGTCTCCGGTAGCCTCTGGAACTGCCAATCTGCGGTCAACAAGGCAGAGTTCATCTCAGCCTATGCCTCCCTCCAGTCCCTCGACTTCTTGGCACTGACGGAAACATGGATCACCACAGACAACACTGCTACTCCTACTGCTCTCTCTTCGTCCGCCCACGTGTTCTCGCACACCCCGAGAGCGTCTGGTCAGCGGGGTGGTGGCACCGGGATCCTCATCTCTCCCAAGTGGTCATTCTCTCTTTCTCCCCTTACCCATCTGTCTATCGCCTCCTTTGAATTCCATGCTGTCACAGTTACTAGCCCTTTCAAGCTTAACATCCTTATCATTTATCGCCCTCCAGGTTCCCTCGGAGAGTTCATCAATGAGCTTGATGCCTTGATAAGCTCCTTTCCTGAGGACGGCTCACCTCTCACAGTTCTGGGCGACTTTAACCTCCCCACGTCTACCTTTGACTCTTTCCTCTCTGCCTCCTTCTTTCCACTCCTCTCCTCTTTTGACCTCACCCTCTCACCTTCCCCCCTACTCACAAGGCAGGCAATACGCTCGACCTCATCTTTACTAGATGCTGTTCTTCCACTAACCTCATTGCAACTCCCCTCCAAGTCTCCGACCACTACCTTGTATCCTTTTCCCTCTCGCTCTCATCCAACACCTCCCACACTGCCCCTACTCGGATGGTATCGCGCCGTCCCAACCTTCGCTCTCTCTCCCCCGCTACTCTCTCCTCTTCCATCCTATCATCTCTTCCCTCCGCTCAAACCTTCTCCCACCTATCTCCTGATTCTGCCTCCTCAACCCTCCTCTCCTCCCTCTCTGCATCCCTTGACTCTCTATGTCCCCTATCCTCCAGGCCGGCTCAGTCCTCCCTCCCGCTCCGTGGCTCGATGACTCATTGCGAGCTCACAGAACAGGGCTCCGGGCAGCCGAGCGGAAATGGAGGAAAACTCGCCTCCCTGCGGACCTGGCATCCTTTCACTCCCTCCTCTCTACATTTTCCTCCTCTGTCTCTGCTGCTAAAGCCACTTTCTACCACGCTAAATTCCAAGCATCTGCCTCTAACCCTAGGAAGCTCTTTGCCACCTTCTCCTCCCTCCTGAATCCTCCTCCCCCTCCCCCCCCTCCTCCCTCTCTGCAGATGACTTCGTCAACCATTTTGAAAAGAAGGTCGACGACATCCGATCCTTGTTTGCTAAGTCAAACGACACCGCTGGTTCTGCTCACACTGCCCTACCCTGTGCTCTGACCTCTTTCTCCCCTCTCTCTCCAGATGAAATCTCGCGTCTTGTGACGGCCGGCCGCCCAACAACCTGCCCGCTTGACCCTATCCCCTCCTCTCTTCTCCAGACCATTTCCGGAGACCTTCTCCCTTACCTCACCTCGCTCATCAACTCATCCCTGACCGCTGGCTACGTCCCTTCCGTCTTCAAGAGAGCGAGAGTTGCACCCCTTCTGAAAAAACCTACACTCGATCCCTCCGATGTCAACAATTACAGACCAGTATCCCTTCTTTCTTTTCTCTCCAAAACTCTTGAACGTGCCGTCCTTGGCCAGCTCTCCCGCTATCTCTCTCTGAATGACCTTCTTGATCCAAATCAGTCAGGTTTCAAGACTAGTCATTCAACTGAGACTGCTCTCCTCTGTATCACGGAGGCGCTCCGCACTGCTAAAGCTAACTCTCTCTCCTCTGCTCTCATCCTTCTAGATCTATCGGCTGCCTTCGATACTGTGAACCATCAGGTCCTCCTCTCCACCCTCTCCGAGTTGGGCATCTCCGGCGCGGCCCACGCTTGGATTGCGTCCTACCTGACAGGTCGCTCCTACCAGGTGGCGTGGCGAGAATCTGTCTCCTCACCACGCGCTCTCACCACTGGTGTCCCCCAGGGCTCTGTTCTTGGCCCTCTCCTATTCTCGCTATACACCAAGTCACTTGGCTCTGTCATAACCTCACATGGTCTCTCTTATCATTGCTATGCAGACGACACACAATTAATCTTCTCCTTTCCCCCTTCTGATGACCAGGTGGCGAATCGCATCTCTGCATGTCTGGCAGACATATCAGTGTGGATGACGGATCACCACCTCAAGCTGAACCTCGGCAAGACGGAGCTGCTCTTCCTCCCGGGGAAGGACTGCCCGTTCCATGATCTCGCCATCACGGTTGACAACTCCATTGTGTCCTCCTCCCAGAGCGCCAAGAACCTTGGCGTGATCCTGGACAACACCCTGTCGTTCTCAACCAACATCAAGGCGGTGGCCCGTTCCTGTAGGTTCATGCTCTACAACATCCGCAGAGTACGACCCTGCCTCACACAGGAAGCGGCGCAGGTCCTAATACAGGCACTTGTCATCTCCCGTCTGGATTACTGCAACTCGCTGTTGGCTGGGCTCCCTGCCTGTGCCATTAAACCCCTTCAACTCATCCAGAACGCCGCAGCCCGTCTGGTGTTCAACCTTCCCAAGTTCTCTCACGTCACCCCGCTCCTCCGTTCTCTCCACTGGCTTCCAGTTGAAGCTCGCATCCGCTACAAGACCATGGTGCTTGCCTACGGAGCTGTGAGGGGAACGGCACCTCAGTACCTCCAGGCTCTGATCAGGCCCTACACCCAAACAAGGGCACTGCGTTCATCCACCTCTGGCCTGCTCGCCTCCCTACCACTGAGGAAGTACAGCTCCCGCTCAGCCCAGTCAAAACTGTTCGCAGCCCTGGCCCCCCAATGGTGGAACAAACTCCCTCACGACGCCAGGACAGCGGAGTCAATCACCACCTTCCGGAGACACCTGAAACCCCACCTCTTTAAGGAATACCTAGGATAGGATAAGTATTCCCTCTCACCCCCCCCCCCTTAAGTTTTAGATGCACTATTGTAAAGTGACTGCTCCACTGGATGTCATAAGGTGAATGCACCAATTTGTAAGTCGCTCTGGATAAGAGCGTCTGCTAAATGACTTAAATGTAATGTAAATGTAGAGTGGCCTTTTATTTACAAGATGCACCTGTGTAATGAGCATGCTGATTAATCAGCTTCTTGATATGTAACACCTGTCAGGTGGATGGATTATCTTGGCAAAGGAAAAATGCTTACTAACATGAATGAAAACAAAAAACAAAAAATAAATTAGCTTTTTGTGCATATGAAACATTTCTGGGATATTTCATTTCAACCCATGAAACATGGATACAACACTTTACATGTTGAGTTTATATTTTTGTTCAGTAGTTTAGTTTGTTTATTAATTCAACCATTTAGAAAAACAAGCACACAACTTGAAAAAGCCATTACATGCACAGTAAAATCATCAAAGATAACGCACAAAGTCTGGGACAGTTGAAGTCAGAAGTTTAAATACACTTAGGTTGGAGTCATTATAACTCATTTTTCAACCACTCCACAAATTATAGGTTTGGCAAGTCGGTTAGGACATCTACTTTGTCATCTACAAGTCATTTTTCCAACAATTGTTTAAAGACAGATTATTTCACTTATAATTCACTGTATCACAATTCCAGTGGGTCAGAAGTCTACATACACTAAGTTAGAAAATTCCAGAAAATTATATCATGGCTTTAGAAGCTGCTGATAAGCTAATTGACATAATTTGAGTCAATTGGAGGTGTACCTGTGGACTTTTTTCAAGGCCTACCTTCAAACTCAGTGCCTCTTTGCTTGACATCATGGGAAAATCTAAAGAAATCAACCAAGACCTCAGAACCTCCACAAGTCTGATTCATCTTTGGGAGCAATTTCCAAACTACTGAAGGTACCACATTCATCTGTACAAACAATAGTACCCAAGTATAAACACCATGGGACCACGCAGCCTTCATTATCGCTCAGAAAAGAGATGTGTAATGTCTCCTAGAGATGAACATACTTTGGTGTGAAAAGTGCAAATCAATCCCAGAACAACAGCAAAGGACCTTGTGAAACAGGTACAAAAGTATCTATATCCACAGTAAAACGAGTCCTATATCGACATAACCTGAAAGGCCGTTCAGCAAGGAAGAAACAACTGCTCCAAAACCTCCATAAAAAAGCCAGACTATGGATTGCACATGGGGACAAAGATCGTACATTTTGGAGAAATGTCCTCTGGTCTGATGAAACAAAAATATAACTGTTTGGCCAAAATGACCATTGTTATGTTTGGAGGAAAAAGGGGGAGGCTTGCAAGCCGAAGAACACCATCCCAACCGTGAAACACAGGGGTGGCAGCATCATGCTGTGGGGGTGCTTTGCTGCAGGAGGGACTGGTGTACTTAACAAAATACATGGCATCATGAGGTAGGAAAATTATGTGGATATATTGAAGCAACATCTCAAGACATCAGTCAGGAAGTTAAAGCTTGGTCGCAAATGGGTCTTCCAAATGGACAATGACCCCAAGCATACTTCCAAACTTATGGCAAAATGGCTTAAGGACAACAACGTCAAGGTATTGGAGTGGCCATCACAAAGCCTTGACCTCACACCTATAGTCAATTTGTGGGCAGAACTGAAAAAGCGTGTGCGTGCAAGGAGGCCAACTAACCTGACTCAGTTACACCAGCTCTGTCAGGAGGAATGGGCCAAGATTCACCCAACTTATTGTGGGAAGATTGTGGAAGGCTACCCAAAATGTTTGACCCAAGTTAAACAAGTTAAAGGCAATGCTACCAAATACTAATTGAATGTATGTAAAGTTCTGATCCACTGAGAATGAGTTGAAAGAAATGAAAGCTGAAATAAATCATTCTCTCTACTATTATTCTGACATTTCACATTCTTAAAATAAAGTGGTGATCCTAACTGACCTAAGACAGGGAATTATTACTCAGATTAAATGTCAGGAATTGTGAAAAATGGAGTTTAAATGTATTTGGCTAAGATGTATGTAAACTTCTGACTTCAACTGTATTTCCATTGTGGTCCTCTTGAGACAAGATGGCTAGGCAAGATCGAACACAGTTAAACACAGTATAGCATTGAGAAATAGTGGACATTCACATGTGATCACGTGTGTTTGTTGAAAAGCAGATTGTGTATAAATGCTTGGGGTGTGTACGTGTGTCAGTGCATGTATGTTTGTTGAGTAGTGAGGTGTGTTCTGTGTCTGTGTGCAAACACGCGTGAGAGCATGTGTATTTGTAGACAAATGTGGTCAGTGCTGTGTGTGAGCGTCCATACGCCCTGAAATGGGAGTCTGTGAGTGTGTGTGGTTTGTAGAAAAGCAGGGTTTGG